>NC_059336.1:22026203-22331111 GCF_018350155.1 Leopardus geoffroyi | reverse complement strand
CCTATTCAAGAACAGCCCTGCAGTGTTTCTCTGCAACAAAGAAACCTTTAACTTAGGGAGCCTTTTAGAATTAGGGCTGAGAGCAAACCCAAAATGACTTGAGCTCACTGCAATCTGCCCTTTTGTCATCCATGTGTGTGTATTGTCTGGGAATGCTTATGATGTCTTTAAAACACACGAATCTTGATTAGCGGGCCTTAGTGACCATGTTACTGTTGAAAGTTTGTAGTCAGGATTCTAAGGAAAAAGCTAAAAGTTGATGACTTTTCTATCACTATAATTAGGATACATTGAGGAGCCTTACATAAATCTTTAAACATCTGTCTCTATGTATCCATCTGCTGAAAGGAAGAATGATTATTTTTTTAAGTTTATTTATTTATTTTGAGAGAGAGAGGGAAAGAGAGAGAATCCCAAGCATACTCCACACCTTTGGCATGAAGCCCCATGTGGGGCTTGAACTCACTAACTGTGAGATCACGACCTGAGCCGAAACCAAGAGTCAGATTTTTAACTGACTGAGCCCCCCCAGGCACCCTGGAAGAATGGTTATTTTTGCAATCCTCTTTATTGGGTGGTGCTTTTCAATACAAAATGTTTATAAAGAAAAAAGTATATGGCACACAGTCTCATTGCTGAGATAATCTCTATTTTTTTCAAAAAAGGAGTAAAATATGCACGTAGTTAAAAAAAATTCAAAGTGCAAATGAATTTTGTAAAAGTATGTAATGAAATGTAAGAGCTTTCTCTCATCCCTTCCATCCAGTTCCTCTCCTCAGAGGAATCCATTTCTAAGAGTTAATTATTGTACATTTTAAGAAAAAGAAGGATACAAAATTAATGAATGAATGTATGTTTATCCTTTCTTGTTTACATAAAAGGGATTACTCTAGGGAGGCCTGGGTGGCTCAATTGGTTGAGCATCTGACTTCAGCCCAGGTCATGATCTCACAGATCGTGGGTTCGAGCCCTGCGTTGGACTCTGTGCTGACAGCTCGGAGCCTGGAGCCTGCTTCAGATTCTGTGTCTCCCCCCTCTCTGCCTCTCCCCTGCTTGCATTCTCTCTCTCTCATTCCCTTCTCTCTCTCTCTCTCCCCACCTCTCTCTCTCCTTCTGTCTCAAAAAATAAATAAAAACATTTAAATTAAAAAAAAAAGGATTATTCTAAAAGCAGCTGTATTCTTTGCTCTTGTCATAAAATAGAGACTCCCAGCTTTCCCCTCAGGGATCTTTTTAACTTGATGACCTCCTCCCAACCCTCCACCATTCCTCTGCCATAATTCACCCAGTTGCCTAGACTCCGTGACAGTGATGTTAAATATAATTATGTCAATGGATGTACTCAAAAATAGGTGATAATATCTCTTTATCTGTTTATAGACATCTACCTTGTCCTTTGTAATTGTTCCATGGTAATTCATAGTGTACACGTACCATTAGTCATGTAACCATCTCCTGTTTATGGAAATTTAGGTGGGACGATGATTTTAAGATCACATTTACAAATTAAATGGGTGAGCCCTTGAGGGAATGAGTCACAGAAGTAAGGAAAGAATTATCTGGGTAGTGTTGATGGGTAGGTTGCAGAGTGGTTAACTATGAAGATGGATTGTTTTTATAGCATGGAATATTGCTAAACTCCTTCATCTCCCCAAACTGGAGGACTTCTGAGCCATTGTGCTACACATTCTCTCGCTCCCCAACCAAGCAAGGGCTACCCCCAGGCCAGCTTAGGTCACAGTTATTTCTCCTGTGCTTTCATAGCACTTTGTACATCCCTCCATTAAAGCAGCAGCCTGGTTTGTTAACATTTAGCTTTACATTTATGCTTCTCTTTAGGACAAGAAGTGCATCTTGCCATCTCTGTATATCGCCTGCACCTGTGTGCTCCAATTGTGCTAGGGGGATGTAGGCAAAGTGATGTTAGTGGGAGATATCTTGCTAAACAGCAGCAGTCTAAGGGCGCCTGGATGGCGCAGTCGGTTAAGCGTCCGACTTCAGCCAGGTCACGATCTCGCGGTCCGTGAGTTCGAGCCCCGCGTCAGGCTCTGGGCTGAGGGCTCAGAGCCTGGAGCCTGTTTCCGATTCTGTGTCTCCCTCTCTCTCTGCCCCTCCCCCGTTCATGCTCTGTCTCTCTCTGTCCCAAAAATAAATAAAGGTTGAGAAAAAAAAAAAAAAATTTAAACAGCAGTAGTCTAATCACAGCTCTTTGGCTACTTTTCTGCTTAAACCTTCCACTCCAGTTTTTCTTCAAATGGTCTCAGTGCCTCTCCGCATTGAGTTTCATGTGGTTCCAAGTCCTATGTGAGTTGCGAAGCTGTTTGCTCAGCGCAGAACCCAAAGAACCAAAGGAGAGGCTCCCAACTCTTTCCTTGGGGATTTATTCAACTCGAAGGCCATCTGTTTCCCTTCCCTACCACTGTCATTCACCCAGTTGCCTAACCTCAGTGACAGGCAGCAAGGCTGAGTATAATTCTACCAATAGGTGGCTATGTATTTAGGAGTAGGAGGTAAGACTATCCTTAGAGCTTCTGTAATAAATCTTCTACATTCAGCTTTTTGTTGTTTTTAAAAAAATTTTTTTTAATATTCTTAGAGAGAGAGAGAGAGAGAGAGAGAGAGAGAGAAAGAGCACACAAGCAGGGGAGGGGCAGAGAGAGAGACAGAGACAGAGACAGAGACAGAATCCCAAGCAGGCTCCAGGCTCCAAGCTGTCAGCACAGATCCCAACTCGGGCTCGAACCCATGAACTGTGAGATCATGACCAAGCCGAAGTTGACACTTAACCAACTGAGCCACCCAGGCGCCCCTTGTTTTTTAAGTAAAACATAATAGCCCTATTCAATCTGATAATTGAGGCTGTTGTCACAAAATAGTTATTATGGAGGTAGGAGAGAAGGCTGTTATATTACTTGATAGCTGTCTTTATCCCTTTTTAATTTTTCTTCTTTGGCCTCAATTTGAGGTTGTTACACCTTGATAGTGCATTTTAGCAAAATGCTAAAGCCATTCTTCAGTTGCCCAGCCCTCTATCTCTGTTCCTTGATCCTGACTTAGACTATAAACCAGTGGATTTGGCAAGGATTTCCTTAAGCATTACATTCAAGCTTAGCAAATATTTGCAAGTCTTATAGATATGTTTGCATATAAAAAGTACCTTGGGTTTTTATAATTTGCACATTAAAACTTGGACTTTATTTATTTTTATTATTTTGGTTTACAGTTTTTATTATTTAAATTTTTTTTTAATGTTTATTTAATTTTGAGAGAGAGAGACAGAGCACAGCAGGGGAGGGGCAGAGAGAGAGAGAGAGAGAGAGAGAGAGAGAGAGACACACACAGAATCCGAAGTAGGTTCCAGGCTCTGAGCTGTCAGCACAGAGCCCTACGTGGGGCCCGAACTCACTAACTGGGAGATCATGACCTGAGCTGAAATCAGCCGCTTAACCAACTGAGCCACCCGGGCACCCCAAAACCTGGACTTTAAAAAATTTCCCATGAATAGACTTTCAGAATGTTTTCTGCCTCTTGGAATTTTACACTTTAAGTCTAACTTTTAAAAAGTTCGTGTTTATTGTGTTATCTAGCTCCTCTTTGTGAAAATATTTACAAGGAATATATAGAATTCAAATCCTAAGAGTCAAGATGGGCTGGTTTGTGCTTCTGCCAGACTCCAAGTCTCAGTAGCTTAAAATAACAAAAGTTTCTTTTTTGCCCATGCTAGGTATCTTAGCATATCAACTGGAGGCTCGGCTTCATGCTGTCCTTAGGCTGGGACTCAGACCGAAGGAGCAGGCCTCTCTCTGCATTGTCTGTGTCCATGCAGAGGAGGGGAGAGAATCACGCACTGACTCTTAAAACTTCCATTTGGGGGCTCACATTTCATTGGCCAAAGCTAGTCATGTGGCCACACCTGATTCCAGGGAAACAGGGAAGTACATCCCTACCATGTGTGCAGAAGTGCCTGGTGAATGGTGCAGATGTCTGCCATGCTTCTTACATCTTCATGGACAGACTTAAAATACTGCTTGGTACAGAGTAAGTTGTTGCTGGGAAGTTGGATAACCAGGTGCCTAAGAGTATGGACACTGAATCAGAATGCCTGAGCTTGAATACTGGCTCTGTCACTTACTAGCCATCAAAACTTGAGCTAGTGGCTTTATCTTTTTAATCTTTAATTTCCTTATCTGAAATAGCACTACCTTAGAGAATTGTTGTGAGGATTACATGAAATTGTCGTTTTAAAGTCCGTGTCTTTCATAAAGCAAACAATAGCTGTCATTAGAATCAAGTACTTGTTGATTCAAATTATTTGAAGGTTCCTGCTTACAAATTTTCCCCCTTATGTATTTTAATTTCTTTTTTTTTAAGTTTATTTATTTATTTGTGTGTGAGAGAAAGAGCATGAGCAGGGGAGAGGGAGAGAGAGAGAAAGAGAGAGAAAACCCCAAACAGGCCCCATACTGTCATTGCAGAGCCCAGTGTAGGGCCCAAAGTCACAAACCGTGAGATCATGACCTGAGCTGAAATAGAGTCGGACACTTAACCAACTGAGCCATCCAGGCACCCCTTCATATCCTTTTTTTAATGTTTATTTATTTTTGAATGAGAGAGAGAGAGCACACGAGCAGGAGAGGGGCAGAGAGAGGAGACAAAGAATCTTAACTAAGCAGGCCCTATGCCGTCAGCACAGAGCCTGATGTGGGGCTCGAACTCACAAACTGTGAGATCACGACCTGAGCCAAAGTTTCAACTGAGCCACCCAGGCGCCCCTCCCCCTTATTTATTTTAAAGGACACGTGAAAAATCCTACTTTGTTTTCTTCTTTTAGTATATACCATCCAACCAATGCCAAAGAAGAGAAGAAGGGATAAGAATCAAGGAGTTGCTTTTTTTGTTTGTTTTTAGTTTATTTATTTATTTTGAAAGAGAAAACGAATCTCATGAATTGTGAGATCATGACCTGAGCCAAAATCAAGTCAGACGCTCAACCTAGTGAACCACCCCGGGAGCCCCACGGAGTTGCTTTTAAGCCTTGAGATTGAAGAGCTGGAAATCCTACCTGGCCGAGTCAGCTTTATTAAAATCATTGAAGACTCCTGTCCTAGGATCTTTTCATGCCTTTGCTCACCTTTATGAGGAAAATTTGGGTATGCCTGTAATTCTTGATGTATCAGCTGACTTGGTGATTTTCTTCTGTGTTTCACTCTAGCTCAGAGTTAAGATCTCCACTGAAGTTGGCATCACGAACGTTGATCTCTCCACTGTGGATAAGGATCAGAGCATCGCACCCAAAACCACCCGGTAGGTGGGGTACCTTCTGGGCACCGGGGAAGTCTAGGCTTGAGCTGAGAGGAGCACGCCCAGGCACTGATCCCCTCTGGATGCCATTTCTGGGTCAGCAATAATCCAGCTTGCACTCTAAATTAAAGAGGCTTCAATTTTGCTGGCACCGTGCCACACAGCATCCAAGCAGATTTGGGGTTGTCTCTACCAGCAGTTAGTCCACAATGGGATAAGGAGCATCTGAGTCTGAATCAACTATCTCACCAAGTATATTATTTAGTTCGGATGACTTTTTCTTGAAAAAGGCAAGACTTTCTCAACAAAGGAAGCAGTGTGTTTATATTTTGGTAATTTATCTTCATAGTCCTGAATTGGCTTTTAGTGGCCTCATGACTACTCCCTTTGGCTCACAGTGGGTCTGAAATTGGTTGGAAGCCTCAGAGGTCCTTAGAATTGAGATGGCAGATACCTAGCACTGGGGCTGTGAATTCCTTTCTCAAGTTTGTGGAAGGCATCACTAATCAGAACTCAGAATCTTTTCTAACACAACCTTCAAGGTCATCATTGGCAGTTGATCAGAGCAGGCTGGGCACTATATGAAGCCTGTCAGCCCTCTTCCAGATTCTTGTTTTGGGGGGGGGGGGGCCCATCTAGACCTCTGGGTATAGTTTGGACCTCAACTTGACTGGGTGGCTATAGCTGCTAGAGAAAGTAGGTGAACCCTCAAGGCTCTTATGAAGGCAGGAGATGTTAGCCAGGGCCTAGAAGCTAAACATTCACTCTTTTTAAGTCATGTGAAAAGGCTGGGCTTTCTGCTTCTGGCTTAGTTATTTTCATAGTGACACTGGAGATGAGAGCCCTGTTGAGAGTCCGTGGAAATAATGTAAGAGTGCCTTGCAAAGTTTAATACTCTATACAGATGAAGAGTTGGTATTCCTCACAAGTAAATATAAAGCCTAAGTATAAAATATAGTCAGGTGTGAGCTTTATAACCATTTGGCTTGTTTTTTCCCATGGCCATCTTACCGCGTCCCAGGAGATGGCTGGGAAAAGAATAGTTTTCTCATCAAGTCTGCCTTTTGAGAAAATAACTCTTTAAAACCCAACTTGAGGCAGAAAAGTAAATTGAAACTGTATCCATGAAAAAATACAGCATTAAAAAAAGAAAAAGTGATAAGTACCCGTCTTACCTTTGCATCTCCTACCCCCTCATCTTCCAACCATGCACCCACATGCTGCTGACATCAATCCTGTGATTATTTCTCCTTGCCCGCTTGCCAGCCCAACTCTCTATTCCCCCCTGTAGCTGCGGAGGGACACGTGAGCCCCACTGGTACCTGACTTGGTTGAGCTGACATCCTTAGGTCCTTGAAGTGACAGCCTGGAGCGTCTGTGCATAGCATTTCCCCAGACCCCGATGAGAGTTTATCCTGTGCTTTTATCAGTCCTGGCTCTCCTAGTCCGGTTTGCCCTCTGGCCACAGACAACTGTACTCCTGTCTGTCTGCAGCAGGGAAGTTTTCCAGTGGGGAGAGGGAGGATTAGGCAGTGAAGTGCAGTTTGTCTTTTTTATTCTGTTCTCAGAGACCTGCAGATCCTCTCCGAAGATTTACTGTATACATGTCTCTTTCAGGGTGACCTACCCAGCAAAAGCCAAGGGCACATTCATCGCGGACAGCCACCAGAACTTTGCTTTGTTCTTCCAGCTGGTAGATGTGAACACTGGTGCTGAACTCACCCCTCACCAGGTCAGGAAAAAGCCCAGGTGTTCCTCCTGGCCTGCAGCCTTACCATGCGCTAGGGTGTACGGCACGGTGTATAAAGTCCACACTCCCTTTCAGGTCTTCACTCTGGACCCTGATGGACTGGCACGTTTTCCCACATGGCACTGTCCCCACTCATACTGGTTGTAACTCTGAACGTGGCGGACACAGTTCTTTTTATTTTTATTTTTATATTTTTTAATGTTTATTTATTATCGAGAGACAGACACAGAGCATGAGCAGGGGAGGGGTAGAGAGAGGGGGAGACATAGAATCCGAAGTAGGCTCCAAGCTCTGAGCTGTCAGCACAGAGCCCGACACTGGGCTCGAACCCACAAACTGGGAGATCATGACCTGAGCCAAAGTCAGTTGCTTAACCAACTGAGCTACCCAGATGCCCCGACACAGTTGTTTTTAAAAGATCAGCTGGTATTGAGAAGATAAATTTAAGAAAGATTAGCGCTTAATTGAGGTTTTTTCCTTTCTGAGGAAAAAAAAAAACAACAAAACAGATTGAAATAATTTTGAAAAAGGAGAACCTAGGTAGGCCCAAAGGGTTTTGTTCTGACCACAGCAGAGTTCCTCTTTTTAGGAATCTGAAGAATAGCCCTTTTTAACTCATGCTTAATTTGTATTAGAAGACAATAGCCTTCATTTTTGTTTTCCATATATAAAATCATGAGAATTATTATTTAAAAGATTTTCAGGGGCGCCTGGGTGACTCAGTCAGTTAAGCATCCGACTTCAGCTCAGGTCATGATCTCCCGGTTCGTGAGTTCAAGCCTCGTGTCGGGCTCTGTGCTGACAGCTTAGAGCCTGGGAGCCTGCTTCGGATTCTGTGTCTCCCTCTCTCTCTGCCCTTACCTGCTGCTTGTGCTCTCTCTCTTTCTCTCTCTCTCAAAAATAAATAAACATTAAAAAAAAATTTTTTTTCAAACCATATACCCTTTCCCCAGAGAATCTGATATGGCCCCTTATCCTCTCAGACACCTTCTCCCCTGCCCCTATCATCCCCCTAGATTGAGAATAACTGCTCTTGGGCCTTCCCCATCCATGATAGTATTATAATGGGAAATTCCAGTAAATACTTTACTGAAAGAAAACAACATGGGACATAGGGGCCTTGGTTGAGATGTTTTGTGGGGTTAGTTTAGCAAGAGCTGGCGGAGTCGAGTTTGTGCCGAGGGACAGCTTCAGAGCAGATGACTGAGGTGAGTGGATTTACTTGGAATACTTCCTGCTTTCTGCTTCTTGTAGCTACAACTACACATGTGGCCAGGCTCCAGAGTGGCTGCCCCCAAGACTGCCACCCCTGGCACTTCTCTGCTCCTCTCCCCTCCACCCCCAAGCTTCAGAGAGCTCGGTCAGGACACTTAGCCATGGCTAACTGACTTTAAGCACTTTAGCCTCTCAACATTTCCGAGCTCCTTTTCCGAATGACGTTTGCCAACCAAACAGCACAAGGGAAGAAAGAATATGAAGAGAAGAGATAATAAGATTAAACTGGTGGGATTAGGGCTGAGGCAGGGAATTAGTGAGGGAGTGTAACTTTAACTGAATACTTGTCTCATTTAAGATTCTGCTTTGGAACCGTGACATAGAGAACCCCCCCAGGTAGAGATGGCGTTGTGCAGGTGAACCTGGCTGCCACGTGCCCTTGGCTGTCACAGGAGGAAGGTCAGGCCTAAATCCCATTCTTGGCCAAGACTGCTGTAGTCAGGATACTTCACATCTCTGGGCCTTTTCTCTAAATACTTTGATGGTGGTTCCTCGTTGCCCAGATGCAGAGTGACAAATGAGATTTACATTTTTTTCTGGGAGCCAGGGCTGAATTGCGTAACATGGCAACTCATTTAATCCTTGGAACCTTCCAGCCTTGTTCAATTCTTTATTTTGAAACACCTGAAAGGAAAGCTCAGAGTGGATGTTAAGTTTGCTGCAGTTCTCATATGCAGAAGCCTTAGTTTCTTATGCCATTGGGGGGATAAGGACTCGTACCATCACATGGTTGACAGTATCAGCTACTATTTGTCAATTAGCTAGCATATACCAGGTCTTGCGCTAAATGCTTTGCATTTATCATTGTGAATCTTTGCACAGGTACACCACATATAGAGGTTAATCGTTCTCTCATAAAGATGAGGAAATCAAGGCCTGAGGGGGTGAAGTGACCTGCTCACCTAAAAAGTAGTGGAATCAAATGTGTCTGTCTTCAGAGCCTGGGCTTTCTCTGTGACACCAGGCTGCTCTGCTTGGTTAGAACTCTGCCTTGCTATCAATCCTCAAGCCTCTTCTACTAAATCTTTAGCTAGAGGCACTAGGAAATTGAAAATGGGCCTCTTACAGTTCCACCTCATTTCCCTTCTTTTCACCCTCTGGTGAAGAAGTTAATTGGGCAGCAAAGTGGCCAAAAGGCTGGCAGGAAGAAGAAACTGTAGCAGCAGCAAAGGGCTTAAATCTTCCACAAACTGGGCATTCAGCCTCCATGTAGTTGAGAATTGGCTGGACCCCTAAGTTAAATATCTTAGACTAACAAAAAGTGATCTCTAATCTCTGAGCTGGGAACCAGAGTGGGATGGCCACTCCTTCCTCGCTCTTAGGCAGGTCTGGTACATCCCAGAGCTTCCACTGTGACAAAAGAGCCAGTTGCCTTGTTGATTTGGTGTTGGGTATGGAGGGAACTTTGAAATTATCAGATGAAAGGTTGTATTATTATTGTTCTACCCAGACATTTGTCCGACTCCATAACCAGAAGACTGGCCAGGAAGTAGTGTTTGTTGCTGAGCCAGACAGCAAGAACGTGTACAAGTTTGAACTGGATACTTCTGAGAGAAAGATCGAATTTGACTCTGCATCCGGCACCTACACTCTCTATTTGATCATCGGAGATGCCACTTTGAAGAACCCAATCCTTTGGAATGTGGTATGCCCTAATGCACCTTGACCTAGGCAAGAGTGGCTGTGCCACAGTCAGACAGAGACTGCTCTTTTTCAGGAACATGGCCTCTTTACCCTGACCTTGCCTGTGCAGGGCAATAAATAGACATGGTGAGGTGAGGGGCCGTGTGCTGTCTTCCATTAGTAGTCCTAGGGGTATGCACATGGCCTGGCACATCGTAGGTGCTGGATAAATAGTGACTGAGTGAATGAATGAAGCATGAATTTGCCCTCGTGGGTCCTAGCAAATTTCTATAAAAGTTCCACTCGAAGGAAGTTTTCATTTTATAGCAAAGCACTATGGGGGATACATAGATGTAAGAGATAAAAGCCTGGTCTTTGAGATGTGGTATAGCCTCACAGGGTGGGGTGGGAAAGGGTAAGATTTGAATTTTGAAAATAATTCAGATGAATTCTAGAATATGCAAGATGCTAATAAACTATTAACCAATATTTGCATACTGTGTTATAGTTTACACAGTGCTTTTCACCTCCATTTCTCACATCTGATGGATGTGATGAGCGAAATACTTCTTGAAAGACAGCATTTGAGTGAGGGGTGGAAGAATTGCAGGGGTTTATCAGAATAGTATCTGGGGGCTGGGGAATGACCCGCAGAAGATGTTTTCGGTGAGGCCTGAGTGGGTCCATTTTGCTGGAGCTCCTGCATCTGGTCAAGAGCATTGGGTGGTGAGGTTGGAAAGGTAGCAGAGGCCAAACCCCAGGCCTTGGTCGTTCCCTCTGCAAGACAAAGGGGTGGCTGCATTTCTTTGCGTTGTATTCAGAGCCTTTTTTCTTCTCCTGGACTTCGGGCTGCTTTTTCTACGAGAGCACATTTTCATTTCTTTTTTCTGTGACTAAATCACACTTCCCAGGGACACCAGCAGTTTCTGATTGCAACTGTAACAGCCTGAATACCAGCTGGGATTTTTGTATTAAGCAGCTCTGTGGGGCTCACCAGACCAGTAGAAAATTGAAATTCTAGCTCTAAAAAGCAGTTTCAACAAATACTTATTATTTTGTTCTTGACATTTTTACTGCCTCAGTTGTCAGCTAATAGATCAGAAGTGATTAGACTGCTAGGAGCTGTTTTCAGTTATGGGCCTGCATGTGAGTTAGGGCATGCTACCCTGTTTCAACCCCTTCTCTACCCTGTGCCTTTAAAAGCTGCCCTTATTTTTTTAGGCTGATGTGGTCATCAAGTTCCCTGAAGAAGATGCTCCATCGACTGTCCTGTCCAAGAACCTTTTCACCCCCAAACAGGAAATTCAGGTATAAGGAGCCTAAGGGCTCTCCCACTAAACATGGAGGAGATACATAAAATGGGCACAACGAGAGAGGGCAGCGAATGCCTGAACTGTGGCTCTGGGATCTCCTTTAACCTGTTTACACAATATCTTATAGTTTTGGCTTCACCACACTGCAGATTAAACGGGACAAATATCAGCGCCAACCTAGAACTTGAAAAAACAGGCTCAAAGAGCCCACTGACCAGCTCCCTGAAAGCAGATAGTTGGACACAAAATCAGAGTCTGTTTTTCCTAAACATTCAGGAGGCTCAGCCTTCAGTTGACAGCTACAGGACCGATGGGTTTGGCATTCTTCCTCTCTGCTCCTGCAGAAATCAGGGCTATTGGGGCCTATAGGTGGAAAACTCAACTGGATGGGAGCATAGGGCTTTCCTCCCCCAGGCAATCCTCTCTCCAGGGATTCATCTTCCATGCACACAGTTAGCAGTCTCTGCCCAGCCCAGCTCAGCTCCACAGGACTGTTGTGAGAATCAAAATAAGTAACTGATCAAGGAAGAAAGGCTTTGAAAAGTCTCTACAACATTTTACAAAATAAACATAAACAAAATAAGTATAGTAATTGTTACGCAGTTTGAGCCATTGGTTAAGGAGACTGAGGTGGACGCACTCAGTGGACTATTTTGCAGTCCTAAGAAATGATCATACTGTAGTAATGTGGAAACTATTCACACCACATCTGAATGAATGTCGAGATGTTCCAAGCAGACTGCTTACTCTTGTTTCACTATTTAAAAAAAGGACAAGCGTCCAAAGGGTGTAAGTAGTAGGATTCTTCTTTGAAATCCTCCTAATGTTGATACAGCATTGTTTAAGATTGTAAAATGCAGTTAAATAGAAGGTACAACTGTGAGGATGAAGGGTGCTGACTGATCTGCCATAGACGGTGTTAGAGATCCCTTAATGATAGTGGCAGCAAAGAGGAACTGAGGTGAAAATTTGGGAACAGGACTCCCAGGTGGGGTTGCCTCATCCTGGAGCTGGGTTGGCTGGACATTGGCAAGGAAAGACAGACATGAGTCTGTGCATTGGAAGAAAGACTGAAAAGAAGTTAAATTTACACATGTTAGAGCATACAAAGCACAGTCAGATGCCCTATTGCATTTGGTCTTTACAGCCAACTTGCAAACCTAATAGGATGGTCATTGCCCTCCCATCCCCGATTTTCCAGTTAGAAACTGAGGCAAAAAGTTGGTAAAGCAACTTGCCCCTCTACTTGGGCCCAAATAGAAGTCTTCTGGACCCCTAGTCCATCACTGACCCTGCTGGGTGACACTGTCTAGATGAGCCTCCCAAAGATCTTCATACAGAGGTTCTCAGTACAAAGCAAAACAAAGAAATACCAGAGCAGTGCTTGCCCAGCTTTCTGGTTCCAATTCTGGAAATCAGGCAGAACAAGGAAGAGAGAAGGTTCATTTGGGGCTTCCTTAGAGCCATGGGCTGGATGCAGAAGGGGTGACTTATGGTTGGAACCATCAGTAGTGAAGCTCTTTTACAGTGAGTGAGGTTACCACCAGTTAGCTAACTTAAGTGGGGCAGTAATATATGATAGTGCCACCCTAGGAACCCAGAAGCATTATGAAAGCCAGAGTCCTGCCTTGGATGTATCATCCAAACCATCCATATACCTGGGCACCCTCTCTGACACTAAGCAAAATGCCACTGAATGGGTTGCATTTTCTAACCTCTAAACAGCAGTGAGTCTTTGCGAGAAAAAGAGGGTTGCCCAAGTAGTGAGCTGGGACTGGTGTCTTTGGAAAGAGGCCTCTGGGATTAGACGCCAGCATTGAGAAGAGGCAGAAGCCCAGTGTCCTCTCACTTCCAGGAGGGTTTAGCCTCTGGGAAGCATTTCTTCTTCTTGACTGTCATTGGCATTTGGGTTCCTGGTATACATGGCAGCCCCTGCGGGGAAGGGCACATTCTTAAATACTCTTGGTATGTCCTCTTTTGGCAGCACCTGTTCCGAGAGCCTGAGAAGAGGCCCCCCACCGTGGTGTCCAATACGTTCACAGCCCTGATCCTCTCGCCCTTGCTCCTGCTCTTTGCTCTGGTGAGTAGCTGTAATTAGCATGGGCAGCGTGTGTCTGGCGCCAGACTCAGCAGATGTAGCTGTTCTAAAGGAGGCTTTGTGCTCTGGCCTCCGCACAGCTCTGAAGGGGTCCAGCAGCTGTGACCTGAACCGATGGTCAAAACATTTTAGAATAACTGAAATTCCCCACTGTGGGGAACAGCCAACTGATCCATAAATGAGAGGCATGAGAAAGTACCTTATAGCCACTAAAAAATGATAAAAGTGTATGGACTGGGATAGTCTGCAGGAGTGTTCAGATGAGGTCAAGTGTGAAGAAGGCAAGGCCCAATGCTGATAGCTATATAAAAAGAGAGTACAGAGGGACACCTGGGTGGCTCAGTCGGTTTAGCATCTGACTCTTGATTTCAGCTCAGGTCATGATAACACAGTTCATGATATCGAACTCTGCATTGTGTGTCGGGCTCTGCGCTGATAGCTCGGAGCCCGCTTGGGATTCTCTCTCTCTCTCCTGCTGTTTCTCTCTCTCAATAAACAAGTAAATAAATAAATAAATAAATATATATATATTTTTTTTTAAAAGACAACAACAGAGAACAGAGGCTGTGCATTTCAGTGAACCTAAAACCATAAACAACCCAAAACCCTCATAAAAGCAAGTGTTAAATAAATTATGGTACATCCATATGATGGAATAATATGCACTTTATTAAAAGAATATATAGATTTATATGCTGGTATTGACAAGATTGCCAAGATGTACTGGGTGAAGAAGGCCAGGGGTAGACGAGTATGTTTAGTATGGTCCTCTTTGTAAAAACCTTGAAAAGGCATTATCTGTTAGTGTTGGTCACCTCTAAGGAGAGGACCTTTTAGGGAGTATAAAGGAAGGAAATTTTTATACTTCAGTGTACTGTTTGAATTTTTTTTTAATAATTTTCTTTTGGTCTCTCTTTACAAATTATAAATATAAGAAGCATATCCTCGAAGTTCAGAGAATTTTGATAACTGTATGGAAAACTCATTAGATCTTACTTCTGGAAAGTTAGCTGCCTGTGTTTCTAATTTATTCATCGATTTTAGTAAAGGAATTATTGGTCAGTCTAAATCTGGAAGGCCTGGCACAATCTTTCAGAAACCAGACTGAGGGTATGGGCACCTGTTCTCATGAGTGATCAGAATTTCAAAAGGCATGGAACCCACAGCAGGAGCGTGCACCCTACCGGCTGCCAAGGGTCTTATCTTACCAGTACTTAGAGGAATTAGCCTGAGTGCCAGTTACTTCATCATAAATGCGGTCTGTGACCTTTCAGCTTTGTGGTTTCACCTGCTTTAAAATAGAAGAGTTTGCAGTCATTAAAAAGGATGTTCAGGTTTGAGTTACTCGAGCACATTTGAGAGCAGGTGTAGGAATGCCTTCCTAAAGAGAAAAGGGAACAATTTTTTTCCTGAGGACTTACAATAGGATGGCTGTCACTTGGAAAAATTTCCTGTCCTTCAAGTATACATGAACTTTTAAGCCCTTGGGGCTGTTCATTGGATTAGCATTGACGTAGCATGTGTTGCCTTCCCTTTCAAGTTCTAATGTCTTTTTAATTTATCTCTCCCCATCGTTCAGTGGATCCGGATTGGTGCCAATGTCTCCAACTTCACTTTTGCTCCAAGCACGATCATCTTTCACCTGGGACATGCTGGTAAGCACTCTAGGCTGCTAATTCCATTTAGCCTCCTCTGACATTTTGCCTGCCCATGCAAAAGCCCTGTTAAGTAGACCCACAACCTATTAACTATAATGACTTAATAGCATAACATTTCCCTCTTCCTCCTGGCCTTTTAGGACAGTTAATATGATGATAAACCTGTTTGGTCCATCAGCGTAGAACAGCTGTCATTATATTGGGTTTCATTGTGCTAGGCTGCTGTTGGCTGGCCATTTACCCATACTTAATAGCCCTGTTCATTTCCAGAGATTACTCACTTGCCGTAGCTTTACATTGAGCCATCTTCCTGGATGAAGAGCATTAATGCAGTTTCCAAAGGTTATCTTTCCCCACCATATCGATCTTCACGTTTGTTGGCGGCTGGGTCTGGACAGTAACAGAAAACAGTTTCTTCCACAGTTGGCCACACTGTCCCATGTTATTCTCTTGAGAACTTAGGACCTAAACATAACAAGACGGTAAATTCACAAACCAGCTAAGCGTTTGAGACGTTTGACCCTGTTGGATCTGTGGTGCCTTGCATTTCACTGAGATTTCAGTATTCTCTGATTTCGTTGACGCTTTGGGGAGTCACCCTCTGTGCATCCATAGTGTGTGATTCTGTAGCGGTCCACAGATGAATCAGTTAAAATTCTAGGCAAATGTGTGTCTGTGTTTTTCTCAGGAAAGAGGGAGTTTGTAACTTTGATCCGATTCTCACAGTGGTCCATGACCTCAGAAACAGTTAAGAACCCCTGCCGTAGTTCATCCGTCATCTTTCTGGGCAAAATTGACAGGATGACCTTTCTCACCAGCCTAGTTACTGGGTTTGATGATAGCCCTCCTGAGTGAAACTGAGACTAGAACCTGAATATAAATTTGTTTAGAGCCATGACTTTTCTTGCCAGAGTGTTTTTTGTGCACATTCCCTCATTTGATTTTCATCACAGCTGTGATGTGGGTGCCCAGGGCAGGAGTTAACGATCCTCCCTGTTCAACAAGTGAGAGAATGTAGGCTCGGAGAAATGGAAGCGGCTAGGCAAGGAAGAGCCTGGACCAGAACCCAGGGCTCCCAGTGCCTAGGCCTGAGCCCTTTTCATTAAACCTTCTTCCTCAGTGCTTCCTGCTTCCTTCCTACTCACACTGGCAAAATCCCCTTAATAATCTTTTTTTAATAGAAAGGAAATTATTCATTTATTTAACCCTACATGCTTTCATTCAGAATTTAAAAAATAAAATGAATGCCAAATATAGTATCATAGTAATGCTTTAAAAAAAACCAACAAAAATAAAAAACCTACATTGAAGGAAATAGATGTGCGTTGGAACATGGAACCGGATAGTTAAGGTAGCTGACATCTGATTTTTACCTCTGAGTTTCTCCGTAGCCAAGGTAAGTATATTGAGTTAATTTTCTGGCACCAGATAAAAGGAATAAAATGAGCTGGTCTAGAAATAGAGACCTCTTCAGAGTCCAGCAGTTTAATTGGCTGTCATGACATCTGTTCCTGTAGCCATGCTGGGGCTCATGTATGTCTACTGGACTCAGCTCAACATGTTCCAGACCCTGAAGTACCTGGCCATCTTGGGCAGCGTGACGTTCCTGGCTGGCAATCGGATGCTGGCCCAGCAGGCAATCAAGAGGTAAGGCTGCGGATGGGCCAGGGACTCAGAGTGGGATTAGAAATATTTTTGTCAGCTCTGCTCACCCAGCTCTTTGAACAAGGGTATGTGGCAGAACGATTCGTATCCTTAGGGGCAAGTGTGACACCTTAATCCAGCCTTTTAAGTCCGAAAGGGGCCTTGGTGATCAGTTTTAAATGTATTAAAACCACAGTGATTTATGCCCTGACACATTAGAACAAGAGAAGAAAATAATTGCTTTATGAAGATTAAAATGGATTAGAACATGTGCGGCAGAAGATCGTTGTTAATGTGCTGGCTGTATAAAAATGTTCTCTACTCGCCACGGGGAATCCTATTCTGTCCTCCTCCCATGCCCCAGAGCTAATCCTCTATAACCCCTGGCAGACTCACGGAGCGTTTCCTCCTAAGTGTGAGGTCCACGCTCTTCCCATCCCATCCCACCCCCACCCCCAACTGCCACAGGTTGTAAGAAGCCCCTAACAGGGAGCCCTGCTCGGTAACCTGTACCACGTCCCTGAGAACCAGACAACCTTAGGTTCACACAAACGGTCAGATCTCAGCACGGCAGCAGCTTGCTGGCAGCTTGATTTTTGAACCTGGATTAGAAGCAAATTTAAATGTCACATAGGTGTTTCTCATTGATTTGACTTTATTAGAACTTGGGTGATTTGAGCCACGGAAAGGTCGGTAAGAAAAGGTCAGAACTGCTTTCACCTTTGGAAGTTAACATTTTCAGATGTGCCCTGCTTTCTCCTCTCCAGGACTTTTGCTGTAAGAATGTAACTCAATAGTGTTGTGCCCTCCAACATGGCTGCCAATTAAGTTGGGCAGATCAGAGAGGCTTTCTCAGAGACCATTAGTAGGCGGGAGAGCCACCTGTCTCATCCCTGCCTGAGTCGCCATTGTGCGCTGAGTGTCTCGCCTCGTGGAGACCTGGCCCCGAGGTGTTCCCTCACTTCCCTGTAGTGATCCACGTTCCACCAGAGCTTCCCTTAGCACCGGCGGTGGCAGCTGGTTCATTTCTCTGCCCTTCCAGGAGCCTTAACTTGGCAGCTATGCATCGCATCTGAGAAAGAGCCAGGGACTCAGCTGTTTTTTCTAAGCAGAGCCCTGTTCCCTTGCAGCAGCCAGTCCAGGCCCCAGGGAGCCAAAAGGCTGTGCTCTGTTGAGTTCTCTCTTTTCTGGAAGTTGCCCACACAAGATGTACAAATCAGGGGAGTAGTGGACTGCAAACCATTTGATTTAGATCCTGTTTAGCAGGAGTTCCTAATCTGAAATCCTAAAATTGTGTACATTTTCTGGGGAGAGAGACCATGGTCCTCATCCCCTCTCCAGCATGTGTGCACACGGACATGCACGCACCCTCATACAGAAAGTTCTGCTGTGAGTCCTAGAACAAACTCTGCCACTGGGGGAATCACGGACCCTAATGGAAGCTCTGGTTGGGTGTTTGCCATTTCTTTTCTCAAGCTTATTTCTCTTCCCACTGTCCTTTCTTGATTCTCAAACCCTCTTTCCTTTGGCAGGATCGCTGCAGAGCAGAGCAGTAGATTGGCAAAATATAGGACACTACGGTAAAGATAAAGGGTGGACTCATCCCAGAAGCAGGGCCCCTTTCCCATCTTGCCCACCTCATGCATGTCAGTTTTTTATCTGATGTTCAGCCCACTCGTTCCTCCCCACCTTCCCCAAGCCAAAGCTGAATTCTGGGGCCATTTTTGAACTTAGTGGACCAGGGCAAAAAACCAAAACTCCCTGAGTGAGCCCAACTGATAGGGTAATTTGACCTGGCTTTGGCTGCATTAGACTCCATCCTCCCTTATGCCCATGGGGTACTTGATAGACAGCAGCCCCTTTCTCGATGAGGAAAGCAGAGTTGAGGATAAGACAGATGCAACCTTGGACTTCTTGAAAGGGGACCCCATTCAGAACATCTCAATTCATTAAATGATGGTCCCATGGCAAATCCTGGCACACCTTGTCACTGTTTCTAGGCCTTTTTGTAACACTGATCTTTGGTTGGGCCAAACAGTGTGGTTTGGTGAGATTCTCTGTCACGAAGGACTAATGGCCATAGCTCAAAGCCAGCATCAGAACCCCAGTTTCTAGAACTCAGGGTGTAGTTCAGGGCTGATCCCTGTGTGACTAAAATGTCAAGTGAAATATCACCCATTTTCCTAGGTATTAATCCTAGGATGAGGATGGAAGTGAAAGCAAGGTGAAGGGAGGGAAGGAGAGAGAGTATGCGCTTCATTGATCAGTTCCTCTAGACTAGGGATCAGGAAAAGTTCTCTGGAAAGATAGTATTTTAGGCTTTGCAGACCATATGGTCTCCGTCACAGCTACTCAACTCTGTCACTACAATGTGAAAGCAGCCGTAGACTAAACAAATGAGCATGGCTGTGTTCCAATAAAACTTTATTTACAAAAACAGGTGGTGGGCTGGATTTGGCCCATGGGGCATCATTTGCTGACACCTGTACTAGGCCAACATATAGAGAAGGAAAGTATTTGAATTTTCAAGTCATGTTCCCTGATCCCTTGCCTTGGAAGTGGCTTCCCTGCCAAGGCAGCAGAACCATCTAATTTTTAATCCTCTGCAGATCAGGGAGATCAACAAAAGCATGGAATGTAGAGCCTTTTCACTGATGTGTGAGCATAAGCTGGCACATCTAATCCTCAACACAAAGACTGCGTTTGTCCTGGTTTTGTTGTTTGGGTTTAATTGAGGTACAATTTATATCCAGTAAAAGTTGCCCTTTTTGAGTACAATCTGAATATTGACAAATTACACAGTCGTGTAAATAGCACCTCAGTCAAGGTATAGACTATTTCTACACTCCAGAAAGTTCCCCTGTGTAGTCAGTCCCTTGCGTCCTCCCCCATTCCCTAACATACCCAGTTGATTTTGTCCTGCATTAGAGTTGTTCTGAGATTTTACTTTCAGAACTAGTCCTTTCTGCTAAATATTGAGCTCTTTAATTCTTCAAAATAACTCTGGATTGATTTTTTTTTTCTTGCTATTTAGATAGTCTACTCTCATGCTGCTGCTACCCCCAAATCACACTGCTTGAGAGAGAGGAAAGATGCTTGATCATGTGGACGTTTGGGACTTCAGAGGTCGGGGCCTAGTATTTTAAAGGAAAGTCTGTGGTAGCTAAGTGCTTTTGATCTGAGGACAGACATCGATTTGATGAGGCACAATAGAGGCTGTACCTTCTTAGCCAAGACGGAGGCCGGTGGGCCGCTGCCCTTTCAGCTCCTCCTGTTTCATACTCACGCTCTCCTCTCCTCATGGTCGTTCCGGAGCACACACGTTTTAGTGCACCTGGGAACCTCTGCATGTTGGCAGGGGATTAGGGGCACTCACTTCAGCCTTCAGGATTAGTTCTGTGCCTGTGTGTGTGTCCCCTGGAACTGTGGATTAATTGGTTTGGAGCCTACCATTCTGCAAGGCTGCATCGCCGTCGCGTCAGCCCTCACTACTGGGTAGAACTGCCCGCTAAGGATGGCGTGCGTGTCGGCGCGGTGCCTCTGCCTGCCGGAGCTGCCCGAAACACCTGTTTGCTGCTTCACCCTCCTACTTGCACAGCAGCTGTCTAGATTGTCATTTCCGTTCTCATGTTTCCCCTCAGTTCGTAGAGTCGAGGGTAGGGCAGCCATGGGGAAAGAAGGAATAAGAGATAGAGAGGTTTTCATCTCCTCTTAGAGTTTTTCTGTGAGCTGAGTTCCATTTTTGAGAATCGTTCTTAGGTTTAGACACTGAGGCTGACCATTGGCAAGAACACGACTGGAGACCCGCATGGCAGGAGTATGGTGCGGGTTTCTGTCCTGAGTGGCCGGAATGTCATCGTCCTAGCTACGTGAGGGCCCGTGCTGGTTGGCGGACCCGGAGCGTGGGAAATTGAAGATGGACATTCTTTAGGCTTTCCTTTTTCTTCCCCTAGTTGAAATTTACACTGTCTTTCTGGCCTTGCACTGTGAGAGGTGTGCCTGGAATTACCTCATGTCAGAGCTCCACATGCCACTTTCTTTCCTAGTCGTCAGGTTTGCGCTGTTGTTCATATTTATGTTATCATCAGCTTTTGCTGGAACTAGTGGTCTCACAATCACTTGTGAAATGAGATGGGGGATAAATAAATACAATTAATAGATTAATGATTATTCCTATATAAATAGGATCTTAAAACGGCAGAGAACCTTGGTCTCTCTGTTGTCACCAGTTAGGAACTGTAACAGCGAACTGAAACCTTCAGTAATTTGGTGTTTGTCTCCATTTTCTTTCAGAACAGCACATTAGTGCCAGAAGAAGGAAAGAAATTTTGCAAGCTGAGATGAATATCAAGAAAAGGAGTCAAGAACAATTCACAGTTCGTAAAGAGGAATGAAGAAACTTTATTTAAACAAAAAAAAGTCAGAATTGTGGTTATACGTTTGCTTGTTGTTTTTCTATTTCCCCGACACAGAGCGCACACCTGTGAGCCCAAATATCCTGTTTCTTTGGCATGGCGCCTTAGCAAGAGGCTGTGAATATTCCTAACTTAGCCAGATGTTGCATTTGAAAAGTTGAAATTTGTAATTAATCTGTTTTGGAATAAAGAGAATAACAGGAACAACGGCCCGATTAAGAGTTTGTTCTAGTACTTTTGGGCTGGTGGGATCCCTGGGTACATAACATGAGGACTTAGTTGGGAAGTATTGTTGACCAGGTGGCCAGGGTGTTTCTCCAGGCCTTTTTACTTTAGTCCTTTTTGCCTCTTTCCTAACAGGACTGAGAATTGCCTGGAAGAGTGGGCATTTTTTCTTCTCCAGTAGTGGGCACCATCTGTCTGCAAAGGAACCCTGTTGATATCTGAAGGCCCCTCTGCTTTTGCCTTCAAAGTATGGGCTTGGCATGCAGTGGGGAAGGGGAGGAATTGTCTTAAAAGGAGGTGGGCCACATGAGTATTCTTAGGCTCTTAGAGGGACACACATATCTCAAGGATGTCCCTTTTGAAGTTGTGTCCAGGACCACCATTACCTGGAGGTTATATACTATCACATAGAGAAGAAATATTGAATAATATGGTTAAGTGTATAGACTTCAGTGTTAAGCAAACCTGCTGTCACCACTTGTTAGGGTGAGGGACGTTGGGCCGGTGGCTTAAGTTTTCTAAGCCTCCTTTTCTTCTGTAGAAGAGAGATAATGACTGTACTTACGTCATATGACTGAAGGAGTTTCCTGCATCTAAAGTGCTTGGCTCAGCTCTTGGCACCTTCCCCAATTAGCTCCTAGCTACATACTTTCACTCATCACCTCTGATTCTATTAATTGAAACATCATAAATACATTTAGATTACTTTTGAAAAGCAGGTAATCCTCATGGTATTTATTGAATTTGGGAGGCAGAAATGATTTGAATCAGATTGCATTCCAGTGCAAGCTGGATTTCACTACAGTGAGGAAATTGGGATTTTTGGTTGGGGAAAAGAGCTTCTGGAACTTTGGACTACTTCTGAATGGGATTCTACAGGTGAGAGAGGGTGATGTGGGCAATTACAGGGTTGCTTCCAAGGTGGGAAGAAGGCCTCACCTTTCCCAGAGGCTGCAACCAGAGGTGGCCCATTGATAGGTTTTATTTGATCCATATGTTTTCTCAAAAACTGAATAAGCTGCTAACTTAACTGAGAAAGTAATAAAAATACAGGTTTTGGGTGCTGGATTCTTTTTTTTTTTTTCATTTTTTATTTTTGTTTTTAGGGAAGGAGAGCATGTAAGTGAGGGAGAGGGACGGGGGGTGGGGGGAAGCAGGGAATTCAAAGCAGACTCCATGCTCAGGACAGAACCCCACACGAGGGCTCAATCCCATGACCCTGGGATCATGACCTGAGCCGAAATCAAGAGTCAGACCCTCAACTGACTGAGCCACCCAGGCTCCCTGGGTTTTCGATTGTCTTAAAAAAGAAAATCTGAGCCTGTGACATCGGGCCTGATTGCTACCTGGCAACAATCAGCTGGAGCCGAGCAGCAGCAACTCCCTGTCGGTGGGGCCTGCTCTTTCCAGCTTGCCGGAGCTCCGTCCCCACAGGTGTCTGTGCCTCTCACCACAGCACGGCGCCTCTGCTGTCCCACCTGCCAATTTCACCTGCCTGGTTCCTGTCGACTATGACTTTGGAAGCCTTCTTTGCTTTTAAGTGTTTGTTTCTTATCCCACTCTGTGGGGAAAGGGTAATACTGGGGTCTAGAGTGGCTCCTAGTGACCCTACTTAGGCTGGCACCACACCAGCTCCGTGGTGGGGGAGGGATGACAGCAGGGGGAGCCCACCCAGCTGGGACTTACACCTAGAACCAGATGGGTACCGTTCTGGAAGACAGACCAATGAGACCTGATGGACAGAGGTATAGAGAAAGGGTAAAGCCTGAGAACAGAAGTATAGGGGCTACAGGAAAGGAAGTCAGAAAACAGCTTCCAGGCTGGTTGAGGGTTGGCCTGTGGACCCAGAAAGGAGCTGGGGAGTAAAGCACAGCAGACTTGCTAGGTGCCACGCTCTGTGCTGCGTCGAGCTGTAGCCGAGAGCAAGATGGACAGTTCCCTGCCCTTGATCCACTTAAAATTGGAGGGGACAGGGAAAACAGACTGCAAATCTGAAGGGCTTTCAAGGAAGCACTTTTTACCTAGTGGGGTTGGGAAGGCTAAGCTGACACCAGAAGGACAAGAGGGAGCCTGTGCAGAGCTGGGAGAGAGCACTCTGGGCATAGGGTCAACATATGCAAAGACGCTGAGGCAAGAGCTTGGCATGGCATGTTCGACCTGAAGGCAGGCCAGTATAACTAGGGTGTAGTTAGCAAGGAGGAGAGTATCCTTGGAAGCCAGAACAAGTACAGCTTTTAAAGGCTGTGGTAAAGGTCACAGATTTTCTTTTAGGACCAATGGCAAATTTTAGGCAACTTGAATTTTATGCTGGGACAGAACAGAGTGTAATAATGTGTAATAATGATTTCAGGAATAGAATTTAGTGATTCATCGCTTAACATATAACCCCTAGTGCTCATCCCAGCAAGTGCCCTCCTTAACTCCCATCGCCCATTTAGCCCAACCTCCCACCCAACACCCCACCAGCAATCCTCAGTTTGTTCTCTGTGTTTAAGAGTCTCTTAGGCTCCTGAAACTTCTCCTGGACCCATCTCTGCACTTTCTTGTAAAATCTAGTTTAATAAGAATTCTGCTAAGTCAGTTTAACCAGAACCTACCCCCCACCTCGATATCTGATCAGGTCCTTCTTCTCTACCAACCCCCAGGTGATGTCTGAGCACCCTGACCTGTCTACAGCAGGGATCTTGTTAAGGTCCGTTTGGTCAGAAGCCATCCACCTATCCCCACCCTACTCCTTGGCTATAAATCCCCCCTTGCCGATGCTGTATTCTGAACTGAGCCCCGTTCTATGCCGAGGTCTCTTTCGCCCTAGTGCAGTAGTCCTGAATGAAATCTTACTATTTTTACTATGTGGCTCTGGTTTTTCTTTGGCAATGTAGTAGTGCTGAGCCTGGCTTTCTCTAAGAAGTATTAAACAGGGTGATTTAGAGCCCAGCTGACCTGCTTGATTAGCTCTGTGCCCTTCTTTACCCCTCAGGGTCTTAGTTTCCCATCAGTAAAAATGGGGATAATACCTCCGAGAGCTTTAGAAGGATTAAATGAGGTCACAGCCAAAACACATACCACAGTGCCTGGCGCTTAGCATTGACTCCGTATTTGCTCTGGTCAGCGCAGATAACGGTATCACCGTTATTTCCCGTGTGTCATTAGTAGGATCACAGAAAGCAGTTTGTACCAGGTCCACGTGTTTATTTGTCTGATTGTTTAATTCACTCGATTCCCCAGCTTGCATTTCCTGAGGGACCTGGAATCGTGAAACCACATAAGAGCGCTGCCCTGGAATGAGGAATCGGTTCCGGCTTTGCTCCCTCTGCGCGGGTGGGACCTGCTGGGGCGCCTGACCTCTGTGAGGCCACCCCTCCCTGCCTTTCTCCAGAGGGCTGTGGGAGGGAGCAAATGCAGTAATGGATGGGAAACCTCTCTGTGAACTTTAAGTTAATACAAACATAAGGGATTATTATTAAAAGCGACAAGTCCCCCATTGATTAGAGCATTTCCTTAGGGGGAAAAAAATAACACTGGGTCTTAAGTAAGACCCCCACGGGAATGGGAAGCTCCCAGCCCCTCTGTGGGGAGGGGTAAAGTCTTTTAAGACACCATTAGTGTTGTAGTTAATGGTGATAAAGCACCGGAATTGTGGCCATCATGGTTTTTTCCTTGATAATTGTATTCGCCTTGAAAACCACAAGTAGCCGTGGGTCCCAGTGGTCATTATTTCATTTGAAAAACTAATTGGAAGTTGAGAGAGTCCTCAGTGTTTGTTTCTGTCGGGGTGGAGGAAAGAGATGAGCAGGTGGGTCTGGGGGAAGGAGGGGGCCTCGGGGCTGGCCATGGCGAGCCCACCATTCAGCAGCTTCCTCCTTTGTTCTCCTTCCTTGGCAGGTTCTCGGCCTGCCCGCCTCTCTTGGTTGAAGTGGACTGCCAGCCCTCAATGGCCAGCCTTCTCCTCTGGAGGGGGCTTTTGTCCCCCATTGTTGGTATGGTCTCCTCGGCAGAGCCGCCACAGTGGTCCCCTGCAGAGCCTTTCCCACGCCTGACATTCTTTCTTGGAGGGTAAACTGGAGACTCCCAGGGAGAGCAGGTGGTCTAAACCCTGTGAAGAATCAAGCTGGCTTTACAGTTCTGGTGCAGGGAGACAGGAGACCTGCCTGCCAGGCCCCAGGTCAGCGCTGTGTGTCCCTGGCTGCAGAATGGGAGTAGGGATTGCTTGTCTCTGAGTCCCCATCAACTCCAAAATGCTGTGATTCTTCTTATACTTTTAATCAAAACAGACTTCCCATCACCCGGACTTTTCATAGTTGGTTGTTTTTTGTTTTTTTTTTAATTACAGCAAAATACACAAATCTTAAGTGTACAGTTCAATGAATGTTTATATCTAACTACACTGGTGTAACCATTGCTCAAAGCAAAATATAGAACAATTTATCCCCCTGGGAAGTTGATGGATTCTAAGAGGCATGTGTAGGGTAGATGATATGCGGGGGTATCTGGCCCAGGTGAAATGGTTCATCAATAGAAAAAGCCGAGTAGTCACTGGCCTAGGTACCTGTGGTCAGTGGCTTCAGTTCTTTGCTTCCCTTTATAGCAAAACCTCAAAGTGTGCTGGGTGGCTCAGTCAGTTCAGTGTCTGACATTGGCTCAGGTAATGATCTCAAGGTTCATGGGTTTGAGCCCCACATTGGGCTCTGTGCTGACAACTCGGGGTCTGCTTTGGATTCTGTGTCTCCCTGGCTCTCTGCCCCTCCCCCATTCACTCTCTCTCTCTCTCTCTCTCTCTCTCTCTGTCTCTTAAAAATGAATAAACATTAAAAAAAATTTTTTTTAACTCAAAAGGATTAACTCTACCAGCGCTATTTCATAGAGATGTAATGTGAGCCACATGGGTGCTTTTTAAATTTTCTAGTAACCACCATAAAAATGTAAAAAAAAAAAGGGGGGGGGGCACCTGGCTCATTTGGTGGAGCATGGGACTCCTGATCTCAGGGTTGTGAGTTCAAGACCCACAGTGTGTGTAGATGTTAAGTAAGTAAATAAATAAATAAAATATTTTAAAGAATAAGTTTCTTTAAAACATTTTTTTTAATGTTTATTTATTTTTGAGAGAAAGAAACAGAGCACCAGCAGGGGAGGTGCAGAGAGAGGGAGACACAGAATCTGAAGTGGGCTCCAGGCTCTGAGCTGTCAGCACAGAGCCCGATGCAGGGCTCGAACCCATGAACCATGAGATCATGACTTGAGCTGAAGTTGTACGTCCACTCAACCAACTGAGCCACCCTGGCTCCCCAATTTCTTTTTTTTAAAGAAAGATATTTTTAAAAAAAGTAAAAGAGAAACAGGTGAAATTAATTTTAATATCTTATTTAAACCAGTATTATCTAAAATATTATTATATAGCCAATATAAAAAAACATTGTGGTATTTTGTATTCTTTTTTCATACTGTCTTTGAAATCAATGTCTATTTTACACTTACTGCACATCCCGGCTTGTACTAGACACATTTCAAGTGTTCAGTATCCACATGTGGCTAATGGCTACCATATTGGACAGCCAGGTCTATAACTACCAGCTCTGATTCCTCTCCTTCCATGCTCTTGCCTCGGGGCCTTTGTGTTGGGTTTTCACTCTGCTTGGAATGTTCTTTACCCAGATACTCACACAGCCAACCCCCCTCTCCTCCTTCAGGCCTTTACTCAAATGTCACCCCGTCACTGAGGCCCTCCCTGGCCACAGCGCAGCACAAGTATGGATTCTAGATACAAAAATGCCCTCCCACACTCTTCAACCCTTTAACTGTTTCTCCTTTGCAACTGCTGCCATCTAACATTTCTATATTTACTTGTTTTTATTATTCTTCCCCCTCATTAGAATATAAGGTCTTTGTTTGCTCACAGTTGTATTCCCAATGCCTAGAACAGTGCCTGGCACATAATGGGTACTGTATAAATATTTGTTGAATGAATAAATGATATTGCTCGTGGATGAACAAGCCACCAGTGGATGAAGGATGACTTTGGCCCAGAGTGGATGGGTATGATTAAGAGCCTGGTTCTGAACCAGCCCGCCTGGGTTTGAATCCCTGTACTCTCACTTGTCAGCAGTGACCTTGGCAGTTCAGTTACCCTTTCTGTGCCGCAGTGTTTTGTCTGTGAGGTAAGGATACCGAGACCTCCCATTAGGCTGTGTGAGGAGCATATGAGATTCTATGCATGAAGCTTCCTGGCTACCACTCCGCGTACTTGGTAAATGTTAGCTATTTTTGTAGTATACCTTGTAATACCTCTTTGGGAAATGTAACTGTGTAAAACACGTAAAAAATTAGGCAGAAGATAAAAGGAAATTGAGATGCAGAACAGTATGGGGGAATTTTATTGTATCTGTGAAGGAAAAAGGTAGGTCAGAAATTAAATAGGATTAACTGGATGCAGTTGTGTTTTGGCTGCAGGTGGCATGAGACACAGGTGGAATCCTCATCCTTGGGAATTCCTGTTTTGGAAAGAAAGATAAAGCTCAACTAGGGAGACCGAAGCAAGGGTGAGTTTGGGCAAGACATCTGGAACTAGGGTGACAGGTGCTCCAATGTCAGGCCTAGCTGTCTGGGTTCCAGAAGAGGGACTATGGGAGGAAGGGAAGGATCTCACGGGTTCCAGCACAGCGAACATCAGTCTCAGCCCCAGCTCTGCTCACCTATTCCCACGGAGATCCTGGGCCAGTTACTTCCTCTTGAAGTAGCCACCTCTAATCCCCAGACAGGGTTAGATTAGGTTATTCCTTCCGGCACGTACATTCAACCACACCCCTTACATCTCTTACCACTTATCACAGATTAAATAATCCACTGTTCGGGGACTTGCTTAATTTCTGTCTGCCTCAGTGCGTCAGTGAATTCCACGGGAGCAAGGACCATTGTTGTCCTATTCACTGCTGTAACCCTCAGCCCAGGGCCTGGCACGTCGTAGTCAGGGGACGATATTCCAGAGAGAGGAGGACAGATAATTCTGAATCTCGGTTTCCTCACAGGGCCATTAGGTGGACATAAAGTGTGGTGGGTGCACAGATGTGCCGTCTTCCAGATCATTCTACTCTAAGCTCTAAGAATTCATTCTTCTGTTATGTGTCTTCAGGCCCACCAGGAGATCCTAGGATTTGCAACCCTTAAGCTGGAGGGGGAACAATGTTTGGAGCAGCCGCCAGGCCCCTTCCTGCCTGCTCTGTGACCTTGATCTCTGCAACTGTCTGTGGCTTTTAACCTGCAGGAACACAGCCTGTGTTCTTAGCACTTGGCCCTCCTTGGGGCCACTACACCCTATCCCACCAGGGCCTGGCGGGAGCCCTAAAGCAGGTGAATGATGACCTAATCCCAGCGTGGGCTGCTCGGGGGAGGCATTATTTTTAGAATTCTAGTCTTAGGATCCTTAGGGGTGATTGGAGCCCCTCCTCCCTTCACAAAGGAGGAGACAAGGAAGGCAACTTGCTGTGTGTGCCTCCCAGGCTGGCTCTCGCCCCTCCTGCAGCCTGCCCATCTGCCTGCTGCTCGTGTCTCCACAGGACTGTGGTTGGTGAGATCTCTGGGCTCTTGGTGTCTAATTAGGTTGGGAGGAAGGTGTGGGAGCACATGGAGAGCTCTGCTGGGAATGGATTTGCTTAATAGGCTCATCCAGAGGTGACTGGCAGAGCCCTGCTGGGACATGTTTGTGCTCACAGTTAAAATCAGGCTCAAAAATACAGCAGTTTCTCCACAAACAGTCCTGTCATCCCTGGGGAGCTGTGTCTGTGAAGTGGAACTCCGTGTGAAGAAGGGAAGAAAACAGGTCTTGGGTCTGGCTTTCCAGTCCCTGACTTGGGACCAGCTGCTGCCCCTCTTTCCTTCAGTTTCCCTCCTCTCTAAGCCGAGAGCACTCCCTGAGCTTCCCTGATACCCAGGGGAACATGAGGGGCCATGAGAGGAGGGGTGACTGTCATTCCCAACTTTCCTGGTCGTGAGTGCTGCCCACGCTAGTCTGCCCGAGGGTGTTGGGAGGGGCTGGCCTTTCCTTGGCCTTGTAGTTTTGGAAACTTGCCAATGGACCCAGGATGTGCCTATCACGTCGTCTGCATCAGAATCCCCTGGACATTTTTTAAAATTCAGGTGCCTGGTTCCTATCCCAGAACTACTGAGTAGGGAACATTTTTGTACACAGACGCTGAGCCTGGCCTCTTGCTTCTCACTGGAGATACACCAGTAGATAAGATCTGGTCTCTATTATGCATTTGCTCCCCTTCTTCCAGTTCTTCATGTGTGTAGGAAGGAACCTTGTTCCTTGGCAGGAACCCATGTCTTTGGAGAGGAGGAGATTCTTTCCTTTTCCTGGCAACCCATGTGGAAGGAAGCCTGCAAGGTCCCTAACTACACACACACACACGCGTGTGCATGCACACACATATTCCTACCTGTGCTTCTGCAGCAGGGCCACCAGGATGCTCTCCAACGCCATCTGCTTTTGACCTGCCCACACGCTGTCCACCTGACGGCCAAGCCGTACCTTTGCTCCTTGCTCCTGGTTTCTCTCTCTGTTAGATTAGAAAAAGAGCAGCAGTGGAGGTGACTATTTGGATAGGATGTGGAGAAGCCTGGGAAAGGCCAGGGCCAAGTAAGCAGAACAGGTATGTCCTTAAACCTATTCCAATATCTGGTGTGGACTCTTTCGCCCAATCGAACTAGATTCAGCAACACTTAGGAAGGTGCTCGGTATAGTAGTGAAGAGCATAGGCTGCGAAATAGATTTACAAAATACCTCCCCACAGATTACTTGTTAATGATAAAGGAGAAATGTTAAGTGGACAGAGGAGAACCGTGGCCGACATCACGTTAACCAGGGGATTAAAGTTACCGTCACCAATAAGGGGATGAATTGACATCATGTGCCTCCTGACGTAATGCACCAAGAAGGAACAATATCACTGCTATGAATGCAATCTAATGAGTGCATCTATGAGTGAATCTAATCATGAGGAAGCATCAGGCAAATCCAGTATGAGGAACGTAGGGACGTTCTATAAATAATAATTGAACTTTACTAATAAAAAATGTCAATTTCACAAAAGACCGAAGAGCAGTTCCAGATTAAAAGAAACTAAAGAGACATGGCAATTAAATGCAATCCATGACCCTGGCTTGGATCCTGGATCAGGAAAATGAAAAATTGCCATAAAGGACATGTTGGGAAAACTGGTAAAAGGTGAATGTATACACTAAGTGATAATTACACTGTGATTATATCAGAGAATGTCCTGTTGTTAGCTGTTTGGAGACACCGTGCAGAGCTCCTTAAGGGTAAATGGTTGTGATGACCGCAGTTTACTCTCATATGGTTCAACAAAGTAATGACAAAGTGCACACGTGTTTGCGTGTGTATATAAGCAAATATGATAAAAATATTAGCAATTGCTGAAGATAGGGAAAGGGGATGTGGAAGTCCATTGTATTATTGTTGCAGCTTTTCTGTATGCGCCAAACTTTTTCAAAATAAAAAATATACAGGCTGTGATGTCAGGCTCTTTGGATGCTAGCTGTCTGGTATGCGTCCTTTAGAAGCTATGAACTGCCCCGTAAGATGGGAGTTAACAGTACCTACTTTGTAGGGTTGTTACAGGCAAGAAACCAAGAGTAATGGCTAATGCTACCAAGGGCTTCCTGTGAGCCCAGCACTGTCCTGAATGTATGGAAATGTCTGAGGGCACAGCCTCTGTGTCCAGCACAGAATCATGATCAGATGGTAACTATCATTGGTATCATTCCTGTTGGAGCCTAACATGGGGAGAAGCACATCGTTGGTGTTCGACAATCACAGCATAATTAGAGGTAAGCTGGGGCTTCGCGTTAGGGCCTTTCTGCTGTGGCAAATCCAGAAATAATAGATGCTATGCCAGGCAAGGGACCAAAAGTCCCTCCAAACTCTGATGCTTGGAAGACTGGGAAAAAACCCGCTAGATCTGCTTACCCCTGCTGCCTGCTCATGATGTCCTGCAGTAGCTTGCGGGCAGACAGCTGACCCAGCACCTTCCGGTAGCTGTTGGTGAAGACGGCATCTGCATACCGAGGCATTCTATATGGAAGGAGTCAGAGGTCAAAGGGCTGGGTGGCAGGGCCAGGTGAGGAAACGGGGGTGGGGTGAGGGGTACTCACCATGTCCCCGTAACGTCCTTCTGCCCTTTGCCCTACTCATCCCCGGAGAAGGTAGGACCCAGGGCTGGGAGGCTTCTCTGGAACTCAGGATCTGCCCCCCTCCCAAAGATAGGCAGTGGGGACTGCCTGAGGAGATGGCTGGGGGCCTGCTTAGGGCTCTGTTCTGCACGCCCTAAATCATCCCCCACTAGGCTGCAGGGATGGTTCTGGGACATTGGGTATCTAGGCCCTGGAGGCAGGACTGCTCACCTGAGGGGCAGGGGTGGCGGGGAGCAGTGGGAGCCACTGTCGAGGGTGAGGATCACCAGGAAGAACACCCAGAGCAGCATCCTTCACCCCTCCGGTGGCTCCTGGAAAACGACAGAAGGAGAAGGTCAACTGCAGCCATAGCCACAAGGATGCCTTTTATTGGCTGGGCCCAGTTCTGGGCTTGGCTGTATACAAGCCTTAGTCCTCGTCATTTGGAGGCGGTGAGGTACGAAAAAGAACCCAGACTCTGGAAGTCAAACAGACCTAGGTTCAAGTCCTGCTTTTGCCAGTCACAAGCTTTGACCTCGTTTTCTGCAACTATAAAATGGGCCTGATAAGCTACCCTGCTGACCCCATAGGGTTGCATGGAAAATTAATGACATTGGTGAAAATGCCCCTTGCTGTAAGGCATCATATGTGGAATTCAGGCCTCAGCAAGGGTTGGGGGGTACACCTTCTCCTAGTCTCCTAAGTCACCCCACCCACTGTGACACTTGACAACAGTGAGCAGGGCCAACAGCTCAGTCTCTGAGTCAGACAGATCTCAGTTCCTATCTGGGCTCCACCGTCACCAGCTGTGTGTCCCAGGACACGTGGCTTCTCCTTTCTGGGCCTCAGTTTCCCTATCCATGAAATGGGGTCTATGACTATACTGACTGCATAGGGCCCTTGTGAGGATGAGATGAGATGAGAGTTGCTTGGCGCATAAGGAATTCTCCCAAACACTTTTGCTGCGACGACCTCAGATCAGACCCACTCGAGGGGGCAGGCTCTCGTCCTGTTTGGTTCTGTGTGAAGTCAGAGGGAAGGGAAAGCTCTACTTCTCGCTCCAGACATTTCGATTTCGCTGAAGGCTTTTAGCCTTGGAAGAGACCAGGGAGCCTGGGGAGCCAGTGTGGCAGAATCATCTAGTAGATCATGTAATTACCCTTAATTGGGGCCTGCTGACACCGTGCTCTGCAATCAGGGAAAGAACAGGCAACGTGAGAAAGAGCCCGCCTGGGCTTGGGGAGGAGGCTCCACGGTCAACCCAGACCTGCCCAGTGTGGAAGCAGGGGCTCAGCTAGGAGACCTAGGAATTGGGTCTCCCCAACTCTCGTGCCTCCCTCAGTAGAATATCCATTCCATGGGGCTACAGGCCCATGTGGGGACCCAGCCAGCCCAGAGAGGGGTAGGAACCCATCCTAGCCCAACCTCACCCTCTGTCTTCTGTGTTCTCTCCTGTCCTGTTGAAGAGTGATCTCCAGCAAGCAGGGCCAGCACTGGCAGAACCCACCTTCCTTTTCTGGTCTCGCCCGCCCTCTTAGGGCATCCCCTCCCTTCTACCAGACACCAGGGTCTTGACTAAGCCAGGGAGCATCTGCAGAGCTGGGCTCAGAGCAACCTGTGACTCTGCACCTCCAGAGCAGAAGGGAGGAGCCCTCCAGGCCTCACTGTCTCCCCAACAATCCTCCAGTTCCTGCTCAAATGCTCTCTGCCAGCAAGTGGCAGAGAGCTCACTACCCCAGAGCCAGGACGTGCTATCTCCAGGCAGCTCTTCTTGTTAGGATTTTTTTCTCATTGTGTCAAGTGCAAAAAGACGTGTTAAGCTTCTACTCTTCTGGGAAGGACTGGGGCTGGAGGAAAGATGAGAACATGGCATTTGCCTGCCCCTCCTTCTCCCCGGCTTTGACATCCACCCTCTGGGCCACCCACAGCTTCTGCACCCTCATCCACATGAGGTGGATCTGACTTAGGCCTTTGCTCTCCAGACCAAGGATCTCAGTCTTCTGTCCTCTTCGTCACACCATATCACATCTGGCCTCTTTGTCACACCATATCACATCTGGCCCCCCGTCTCCCGGCCCGATTCCAGACTGCCTCTCTAGCAATGGAGTTTCCTAAGCAGGGAGTTCTTTGGAGGTAAGGAGGGCCCCTTATAACGAGCCCTCTTTTTTTCTGTCTCTTGGCTGGACTTCCTTGCCTTCTTTGCTGCTGATCTTTAAAAAAAATTCTTTTAAATGTTTATTTATTTATTTTGGGAGAGAGAGAGAGAGAGCGAGCAGGGGAGGGGCAGAGAGAGAGGGAGACAGAATCCTTAGCAGACTCCACACCAGCAGCGCAGAGCCCGACACGGGGTTCGAACCCCCCAACCGTGACATCATGACGTGAGATGAAACCAAGAGTCAGACGTTCAACTCACTGAGCCACCCAGGTGCCCGCTGCGGATATTTGAAAGACCTGGGCACGTCCAGGCCCCTAATCACTCCATTCCCCTGCTCAGAGGCCCTTGGTTGCTCTCCAGAGCAAAGCCCAACCCCCTGCTCTTGGGCTAAGCTCTCCCTTGGCTTCCCCACCTCCCGCCCCTTCTCGTGTGTTTCGCAGCCCCTGTGCTCCCCTGGCCTGCACAGCCCACCCTCACACTCGCCCTCTGGAGCAGGTATCAGGGTCTTCATCTTACAGCTGAAGAAAGGAGCCCAGAGAGGAGAAGGACCTTTTCTCCATGGTCCTCCATCACATTGGTTTCTGACTGGACACTTCAGAATGGGCCTCAAAGTTCCCAGGCCAGCAGGCCCCTCCCGCTCCGTGGAGGCTGCCTCCCAGATACAATACCCTATTCACAGATCCCTATTCAGCTCCCCGTTCATGGGAGGTGCTGCAGGATTCATCACCTGCACATGGGAAGCCGTTCTGAAAAACAGAAAGCTTTTGCTCTTTGCCACTGGATCTCCAGGGAAATTAAAAAAAGAAAAAGGGACACACACAGGAACACCTGCCTGGTTGGCGCCTTCCTATGTGCAGCCAGTGGTTTCAGGGAGTTGAAAATAGCCTGATACGAGGGCAGACTTTGGAGGGCAAGTCACAGTAAACTCTGTAACCCCTAGCTTATTTGGAACGAGGTTGAGCAACTGTATAGTCTGGTCAACCAAGAGGCACATTTACTACAAACCGTGTGCCCCAGGGGTGAGTCAAGACACCATTGCAACCTCTAGGCTTCGGGTTGCAACCTCTAATCCTTGGGGTTGCAAAATTCCACTGGACAAAGTTGGGAAACGACAAGAATTCTCTTGCTTACGGTCCGATGAGAATTAGATGTTGTATCACCACGGATAAAGTAGCTATTGACAGACGTATTCCACGCGAGCAATCTACAGAGACAGAATTCCACTGAATTAAGTGTAGTACAGCATCCTCAACAACTCCTTGATAGCTCCAAAGGTATTTTAAGGTTTATCATCTATCCTCATGAGTATCAGTTAGCTTTCTGCAGTGTTGACAAGTGAATTCTGCGGTTAGATCTAATTGAGGTCATCTGGATTCAGGATAAATGGACACTTGACCTACATTAGTTGGCACTTCTTGCCAGCCTCTATGCCAAGAATGCTATGAGAATTCTCCAGATGCACCTTTTGCTAATGACAGAGGTCGGGTCTTGTGTGCCCAACCTAGCAAGACCACTTTTGGACAACTAGGAAGAAAATCTTTTACCTTTCTTTTTTATTTTAAGTTTATTTATTTACTTTGAGAGAGAGAGAGAGAAAGTGCGAGCAGGGAAGGGGCAGAGAGAGAAAGGGAGAGAGAGAATCTCAAGCAGGTCCTGTACTGACAGTGCAGAGATCGATTTGGGGCTCAAACTCCATGGACCGTGAGATCATGACCTGAGCCAAAACCAAGAGTCAGATGCTTAACCAACAGAGCCACGCAGGCGCTTCTCGTTTACCTTTCTCAAACATTCTGCTTTGTAATTTAAGAACGCTGAGGCACTGACTTCCTGATTTAGTTTATAAACTGTTTCAGCAATAGCATTCCAAATTGAAAGAGATCTAAGTTTTTAATGAGGAAGCATCTTGAATTGTCACTCAAAAGAGAGACACCCCACCTCCTTCCTGAAAGAGTTTGAGGCGGCTTATGGTGAAAGACACAAATACTACGAGACCATCAAAACATGGATCAAGAAACAAGCGTGGGGGTAATGGAGTGCTCCAGGGGCAGATAATTGTGTCTGAAACCTCGAGTAAGGAGCGCAGCAGCAATTGAGCAAGAAAGCAAAATGTTATCAATTTCCAGGCAATTATGTTGAATGGGTTCAGAGCGATAGATGGTATGTATTGATTTGCACAGCCACTTGGCTCCTTTGATCCATGGCAGACCCCCATCGTTGATGGGAGAATCTAGCCAGCTTGTGTCTTGCCCCAGACACCCGCCTGCACACCGGAGGAGGAGTGCTGAGATTTTATCCGCCCCCTGACAAACCCCTGGAACACATCCGTCTGCCTGCCCCTTCTCCATGGTTGAGGTGCCATGTATCCAAAACAACCTCAACACGGAGCCAACCATCAAAAGCATGTTCCAGAGCCCCTAACCAGGTACCTGAGTGTACTCACTAGTCCACAGGCGACGAGGATGATGGTGGGCCTCTTTGACTCGGTGTCTCTGAGTTGGTGAGAAGGTCAACCGTCTTGCCCCCATCCAGCCCAGCCCCCAGGACCACCCCCTCTCACCTCCGATATGGCAGGTGTCCCCTCTGCTATGAGGCGCTGCTCCAGCTGCCTGGACCTGGGGCTCAGCGTTTGTTCGGTGACTGCGTGACGCTTCCATCATTTATACCTTCATTTTCCTAAGCGTCGCCAGCGTCAGAGAATCAATTACCCACAAGTCAACCAAAGGACCGTTTTTAGCATCATACTGACAAACCCTAATAGGGGAAAGAGGTTTTTCCCCTTGCAGATGAAGACCTGGATGGAACTTTCCCTTTACGGACAGAACGCAAAGTTATGATATTATTCCGAGGGGAATAGAGAATATAATTCTGCTTCTCTAATAATTGGAGTAATCATAACAGCGAAACAACAAAGGTTCATTTACTCTCCGAGTTAAATGTGCGTTTTAAAAAGTTGATATAATTTTGTTTTGTCCGTGTGCAACTTTATCTCACTTTCAGGTAGTCCACTTATTACAGATAAGTGTTTTTCTCTCCTTAGCGCAGCATCCAATTATCAAGATTTCCCCCTATTCGGTTTACATCTGCTGCAGTCATAGGCCACTGCAGGCAGCTAGCCCGGGGAGCACCTGTTCTCATGTGTCAAGGCAGCCAAACATGGAAGGAGATGGAAAACCTTGGGAGGGTTGTTGTGTTTCCTGATTTTGCTAGCCTGTAGCTAAAGAATCCTCGAGAATGGTCTAAAAGCGTGTGAGTCAGAAACACCAGTTTTCCACGAGGCTGTTGTCGAGGGGTGGAAAGAGCCATAAGCTTCAAGTCCAGAGCCCTGCCCAGCCCTCCTGTGTCTGTTAGTCATGACCTCTGTGACCCTCAACAAGTTACTTCTACCCTCCAGACCTCAGTTTCTAAACTTGGAAAAGCGAGGGCTGCCAGAGAATAGCAGCTTTCAAACTTAAAAAAAAAAAAAAAAAAAAAAGGTGGCATAGAACTTTCTTCGGAAATCTTCTATGGAAGTGCAGTATATAAAGCAGATTTAAAACAGGAAACTTCTCTGGTTGAAGAGGGGGGAGTGAAGACTCCCTTTGGCTGCACCTGGGGTACCTCCATGGGCCACAGAACCAGTAGCTTTTTTTTTTTTTTTAATTTTTTTTTCAACGTTTATTTATTTTTGGGACAGAGAGAGACAGAGCATGAACGGGGGAGGGGCAGAGAGAGAGGGAGACACAGAATCGGAAACAGGCTCCAGGCTCCGAGCCATCAGCCCAGAGCCCGATGCGGGGCTCGAACTCACGGACCGCGAGATCGTGACCTGGCTGAAGTCGGACGCTCAACCGACTGCGCCACCCAGGCGCCCCAGAACCAGTAGCTTCTGAATGAACCTCTTGGCAATGTTATGTTGTGATCCTTCTGCTTAGCCTGCACCGAGCCATGTTCTTGGCACAGAGCACACAAGGGGTGTTTCCCATAGAAGCAGGGACTGAGTGGCTTGTCACCGTGCCGGCCTGGACACAAAGTGGTCAGGTCAGGCCAGGTCCCCAGGGACTGAGAGTGGGCAGACGGAGCGTTTGGGAGCCCCCCGGGCAATAGGTTCTCATACAGTCAGGAGGTGTGAGGTTATCTCAGGGAATGCAAGGTGGGGACCACCTACAGCTCGAGTACCCACAATGGACACCAGGCCAGAGTACAGATGTAGGACACATGGAATTGCCTGGAGAAGCCATGGGGATCAGAATGCAACCTTAGTTGAAGTTCTGTTGCTAAGGACTTCATGCCTCTTCTCAAGTTTTCTCATCTGTAAGAGGAGAGTGATAGAGCTCGACTCTTGAGGCTGCTGGGTGAGGATTAAAGGTGCCAGTGCATAAGGCACAGGCCTGGTATAGAGTAAGTCTCAAAAATTAGCTCTCACAGGGGCACCTGGGTGACTCAGTCGGTTAGGTGGCCGTCTTTGGCTCAGGTCATGATCTCTTGGTCCATGAGTTCGAGCCCCGCGTTGGGCTCTGTGCTGATAGCTCAGAGCCTGGAGTCTGCTTCTGTTTCTGTGTCTCCCTCTCTCTCTGCCCCTCCCCCATTTGCGCTCTGTCTCTCTCTGCCTTTCAAAAATGAATAAATGTTAACAAAAAATAAAAAAAAAAATAGCTCTCACTTACTGTTGCTACTATTGTAATAAGCGAGAGAGAACAGAGGCACAGAGAGGTTACCCACTCATCCATAGGCACACACCTGGACAGCGGTAGAGCCAGGACTCAAACAAAGGTTTCTGACTCCCGAATCCAGTGCCCCACACCAGGCTAATGTTCTCCTAAGGCCTTTCCGTGGCCCACTGGGTCTTCTACTCTTTTTTTTTTTTTTTTAATTTTTTTTAACGTTTATTTATTTTTGAGACAGAGAGAGACAGAGCATGAACGGGGGAGGGTCAGAGAGAGAGGGAGACACAGAATCTGAAACAGGCTCCAGTCTCTGAGCAGTCAGCACAGAGCCCAACGCGGGGCTCGAACTCACATACCTCGAGATCGTGACCTGAGCCGAAGTCGGCCGCTCAACCGACTGAGCCACCCAGGCGCCCCTCTTCTACTCTTTTTTAAAGAACCTTAACAGGGGCGCCTGGGTGGCGCAGTCGGTTAAGCGTCCGACTTCAGCCAGGTCACGATCTCGCGGTCCGTGAGTTCGAGCCCCGCGTCAGGCTCTGGGCTGATGGCTCAGAGCCTGGAGCCCGTTTCCGATTCTGTGTCTCCCTCCCTCTCTGCCCCTCCCCCGTTCATGCTCTCTCTCTGTCCCAAAAAGAAATAAACGTTGAAAAAAAAAAAAAAGAACTTTAACAGTTTTGCTTTTTACTTTACTTTTATTTTATTTTATTTTTAAACAAAATTAAAAAAATTTTTGTTTTCAACATTTATTTATTTTTGAGAGACAGACACTATTTGAGTGTGAGCGGGGGAGGGGCAGAGAGAGAGGGAGACAGAATCCCAAGCAGGCTCCAGGCTCTGAGCTGTCAGAACAGAGCCCGACGCAGGGCTCAAACCCATGACATGGGGAGATCATGACCTGAGCTGAAACCAAGTGTCAGACGCTTAACTGACTGAGCCACCCAGGCGCCCCGAGCACTTTAACAGTTTTATTGACGTATATATAACTCATACACCGTAAAAGGCACCTGTTTGAAGCCTATGGTTCAACAAGTTCTCGTAAGTTTATAAAATTGTGTCACTATCACGCAACCCTGTTTAGAATACCTCTGTCTTGGGGCGCCTGGGTGGCGCAGTCGGTTAAGCGTCCGACTTCAGCCAGGTCACGATCTCGCGGCCCGTGAGTTCGAGCCCCGCGTCAGGCTCTGGGCTGATGGCTCAGAGCCTGGAGCCTGTTTCCGATTCTGTGTCTCCCTCTCTCTCTGCCCCTCCCCCGTTCATGCTCTGTCTCTCTCTGTCCCAAAATAAATAAATAAACATTGAAAAAAAAAATTATAAAAAAAAAAAAAAAAGAATACCTCTGTCAGCCCAAAAGTTCCAGTCCCATTTGCTATCAACACTCACTCCAACCCCAGCCTTCGACAACCACTGATCTGCCTTTTGCCTCTATAGTGTTTCTTCTGCTAGAACGTTCATACGGATTCATGTGAATTATGGAGTCACATAATACGTACTCTGTGCTGTCAGTCTCCTTCACTCATCCACCTGTTTTTGAGATTCATTTGTGTTGGATCCATATCAGCAGCCTGTCCCACTTTATTGCTCAGTAGCGTTCTGTTGTACAAAAGTCTGACAGCTTGTCGACCCATTCACCGTGATGGACATTTAGGTAGATTTCAGTTTGGGACGGTTACGAAAAACGCTGCTATGAACATTCGTGTATAAGACTTTGTACGAACGTGCGCTTTTATTGCTCTTGGGTGATTACCTAGGAGAGGAACTGTTGGGTCATGTGGTAAGTGAATGGTTTGCTTTTTAAGAAGCGGCCAAGCTGTTTTCCGAAGTGGCACCCCCATTCCATTTCTGCCAGCTGTGATGGAGAGTCCCCCGGGGAAGTCCTTAAACCAGCCTTTCTTTACCCCGCAAACACCTACGAAGCACTGAATTAGGCCCACACAGAGCTCGCTGGATTAGGAGTTTGTCAGTCTCTGAAGGCCCGGTCCTATTCTCCTCTTAGGAGAGTGGGCTGGGCCTTTCCCCCTGCATGGCATTTTCTTGAGCACTAGGAGGACAGTGGCATGTGCTTGTATTCAGAGCTGCAGGAGGCAGGCATGTGAGAAGCTCAGTGACTTACCTAAGGCAGGGAGATGGAGACAGGCACACGGTTACGTGGGTTAAATGTCCCAAGAATTGAGAGAAGGGGAAAGTCACGCTAAAGCTGGGAGAGCCTCAGGGAGGAGCAGAGAGAAGCCTAAAGCCTAAAGCAGAGAGAAGCACGAGGCCCACGGATTTAGATTTGAAACTCAGCTCTGCCACTTGCAAACTGTGTGATTCTGGGCGAGGGGTTTATTCTTCTCGGAGCCTCAGTTACCGCATCTGTACAATGGGGGCGATGACATCTACCTCCTCAGGTTGTTGTGAGGGTCAGGAATATGCTTGTAAAGTGTCTGATGCACGAGGCAAAAGGCAGCTGTTACTGTAGCTCTTACTGATCAGAGCAGAGCTCTGAAAGCTGGGCAGGGTGGTGGCCAGAAGAGCAGGAGCCATCTGGGAAGAGGGGCTTCATTTGCAGCGTATTCTCAAAGCCCTTGAGGCAGAGGATGAGGGAAGAAGCCAGAACCAGCCTTGACAGTGAGAGCGCAGCCCCCCCTCCACCAATCCCCGCAGCCAGCCGCCTGGTCCTTATCCTCTGAGAGGCGGTGGGAACGCCTCGCTTGCCACCCGGCTTTCTTCCCAGGACGGGTTTTAACCCAGAGTTAATTAGCGATCGTGCCTGCTCTAGGGGCTGGGGACTTGAGCTGTGGAAAAAAATGCCCCAGAGAAAGGCAGGCTTTAAAAAGCCCCAAAAGGCTGGGGCAGAGAGCCTCCGCTGGGAGAGAGACAAGCCGTGCGTTTGTGTTGCAAATTTCCAGTGTGTTGAAGCCAGCCATTCAGGGAGGGTGATGCTAAAGGCAGTGGGCCTGCGGGTGGGGAGGGCAGAGGAAGTCCGACAAAAGGGGCCTGTCTGAGGGCCTCAGACCCTGCTTTATAAAAGCTGCTTTCATCGCCCTCCCTGGATGATGGCAGCGTTCCCAGCCCGAGGCCAGTGTGCAGGGAAGGGGAAGGCCTGGACCCTAGACTCCCAGATTCCCTTGACACTCCCCACCTAGTGTGCCTTCTAGGCCTGTTTTTACGGAGTCAGCAGCAGCAGATGTCACATGAGCACTCATGAGTGCTATGTCAGGGTGAGGGACCAAGGTTCACACGGTTGGCCCAGTTGGGGGGCCTCAGGCAAAATCAAGGGGCTTTCCTGAACCTCAGTTTCCCACTGTGTAAAATGGGGCTGATGAGGTCCTTCCCCCTACTTCATATCCTACCCAAGCAGAAGTGCCCGTGATTGGTTGGTGATCCAATAACCATCAGAAGTTCATCTCTTTCTGGAAAAGTCTGCATTTGGGAAGGTCACTAGGAGAGCTTTTTTAAAGAGGTGAAGTTGATTGTACTTAGCAAATCAATTAAGCAATTCTGGGTTGCTTGGAAATGTTACTCTCATAAGTGTTTTAAATATTCACCTTGCATGGAATCTTTAGGCCTGTCCCAAGTCAGTTATGAATGCTAACCAGGTTGGTTTTCTGGGTTGGTAGGTACCGTGCGGGAAGGCTGTCCCCAGCTGATCCTGTAGGCAAGCTCTCCCTGGTGGAGATCTGACCAGCCTTTAAAGACCTCTTTGAGGTTAGAGTGGAAGAGAGCCAAAGCATAAGAGACTCTTAAAAACTGAGAACAAACTGAGGGTTGATGGGGGGTGGGAGGGAGGGGAGGGTGGGTGATGGGTATTGAGGAGGGCACCTTTTGGGATGAGCACTGGGTGTTGTATGGAAACCAATTTGACAATAAACTTCATATATTGAAAAAAAAATAAAATAAAAAATAAAGACCTCTTTGGACCCTACCTCCCCAAGAAGCATTCTCACACCCTGCTCCTCCCTCCTGGCCTTGCCTTGCAGTTGACTGATTTTATATGTGGAAGGTTCTCCTTTCCTGAGACACTTGGGATGTCTGCAACCAGACCTAATTAAAAATTTTTTAATATATATTGGTTTATTTTGAGAGAGAGAGAGAGAGACAGAGAGAGAGAGAGAGAGAGAGAGGGAGAAGGTGTATGAGCTGGGGGTGAGGGGGTGGGTGGGAGAGGGAGAGAGAGAATCCCAAGCAGGCTCCACGTTGTCAGCACAGAGCCCAAAGTGGGGCTCGATCCTATGAACCGTGAGGTCATGACCTGAGCCAAAATCAAGAGTCAGAAGCCCAACCGACTGAGCCACTCAGGTGCCCCACATCTGATTAATTTTTGAGCCCCCTAAAGCCTTCTTTCTTCTCCCAGCTTTATTAAGATGTGACTGGCATAGGGGCACCTGGGTGGCTCAGTCAGTTAAGCATCGACTTCGGTTCAGGTCATGATCTCACAGTTTGTGAGTTCGAGCCCTGAGTCAGGCTCTGTGCTGACAGCTTGGAGCCTGGAACCTGCTTCAGATTCTGTGTCTCCTTCTCTGTCTGCCCCTCCCCTGCTTGTTCGCACGTGCTCTCTCTCTCTCCCTCTCTCTCTCTCTCTCTCTCTCTCTCTCTGTCTCTCTCAAGAATAAATAAAGATTAAAAATTTTTTTAAAAAGATGTGACTGGCATATATAAAGCTTGATAATGAAGGTGTGTTTCCTAGACCAACAGTAACAGTATCTCCTGGGAGTTTGTTGGAAATGCAGAATCTTGGGCTCCACCCCAGATTGACTGAATCAGAGGCCAAATCCTCTTTGTTCTAGGATTTTAAAGGCATCAGGTCCCTAAGATGGTTTCTGAAGGCCTTGCGATTTTCTCACCAGGGAGGAGGGCCTTGACCGCAGGCAGCCGGGAGATGTCGCTGTTCTCCAGTCTTTGGGAGATGTCAGGCTTCCTTGCAAACACCAGAGGCCCCAAGTGCTGGGTTTTGTTTCCTGTGAAATCCAGGAGAACCGAGGGGTCCAGGTCCGTTATGTATTCAGGCCACCCCCTCCTCAGCCACCTGGGCCGCCTATCTCTCTCTGCCCATTTCCTGCCCTGGGTTCTCAGTTGTGTTTCCAGTTAGGGAAGGCTGTGTGTTCCCCAAACTCAGCCCCTGCCCCAGGATCCCCAGGAGAAAGCCCAGAGGAGAAAGCCCAGCATATGGAGACTTCTTCAAGCCTGGCTCATCAGGCAACAATGTGGCCCGGCAGAGGAGGGGACATCTGTCTGTCGGGAGGCCCCTTCTCACTTGGAAGCTGAGTTGGAGGATCTTAGTGACAACAGGACCTGCAGACACAGCCAGAGGAACTTCACATTATTTGACTGTCTACAGGAAAACCCCGCAGCCTGCCTGGGACTCCAGTTTCTGGTTCCCATCTGAACTGGGTGCCCAGTGTCGGGGCCAGGATATGGCTGCACCTCCCCGCGGTGGTGATAGGGCAGTTAACAGAGCTCCATTAGCCATGGATGCATAAACCTGGGCTCCAGAGTAGGGCCAAAGTGCCCTCAGACACTCCCAGACTGGAAGTAGAGCTGCGAGTTTCTCTCCAGAGCTCAAGTTTCCAGTCCAGCCACCTCCTCCTGACCTCCCCCCATCCCGTGTCATCTGGTCCCTGAACACCCAGGCCACAGAGCAGAATGCAGCTCAGCTTCCATGCCCAGCCCCACCCTTGGAGCTGGAACTCTCCTCTAAAAACCCCACAATCCACCCCTAATCCACGGCTGACACCTGGCTTTCTGCTTAACTCCTGTCACTCCAGCCCCAGGGTCAGCCCCATTCACCCCCACCCAACTCCTTATAGGAATCCAGTTGTCTTGGATCACAGCACAGCAGTATAGCCGTAATATCTTTTGATGCTTACTATGTACCAGTCATGTAACATGCATGATCTCATTCAACAAATTTAAGGGTTAGGAGCACAAAGTGGTTGCTTTTTTTTTTTTTTTAAGACGGGGTGGGGGAGAGGAGTGGGGCATAGGGAGAGAGAGACTCTCAAGCACTCTCCACACTCAGCACGGGGCCTGATGTGGGGCTCTATCCCATGACCCTGGGATCATGACCTAAGCTGAAATTAAGAGTTGGACACTCAACCGAATGAGCCACCCAGGCGCCTCAATTATTGTGGAAGAAGGTGAGTGTTGGAGCCATTGGGTAACTCATCTAATCTCACTCAGACAGTAAATGGGGAAGCCATGGCCAGAAGTGGCACAGGTCTGCCTCCAGACATGCCCTAGTGCCCTGGAGCAGTGCTACTGCGGCCCCAACCTTGGCATCTTTAAAAAAAAAAATTTTTTTTTAATGTTTATTTTTGAGAGAGAGATGGAGTGCAAGTGGGGAGGGGCAGAGCGAGACAGAGACACAGAATCCTAAGCAGGCTCTAGGCTCTGAATTGTCAGCACAGAGCCTAATGCAGGGCTTGAACTCACAGACTAGCAAGATGGTGACCTGAGCCAAAGTGGGAAGCTTAACCGACTGAGCTACCCAGGCGCCCCCAATGCCCCCAGCCTCAGCATCTTAAGGCTGATTTCTGCCGACTCCTCACAACAGATACCAGATTTCCCTCTGGGCAGTATCAGTAGGGTCTCTGTGGACCCTGTGAGGTGTAAAGAGTGAGGATTTCCCATGTCTGATGACCAAGTGGCACTGTACTTTTCACATGCATTTGATGTGGTGACAGTGACATTTCTTATTAACATCAGAACTTTGGTGATCTCACCCATTGAACCTGGAACCAAAAGTCCCAGCCTCACATCTGACCCAGTTCACACATCCTTCAGGTTCGAAATAGACTCGGGCAGGCACAAGCATTTCAGAACGATGAACGCTCATCACCAATACATTTGCATATTTCATCATTCATTCAGGGTTTCATCCATCCTTTGACAATTCACCCCTCAGACCTCCCTGTAAGTATGCCCTCTGGGTGTTAAGCATTGTGTTTTGGCATCCGGGAACCAAGGAGTGGTAAGATACAATTCAAATGAATAGACATTTATTCAGTGCTTGCTGTGTGCCATTGGCTGTGCTGGGGGCTCCAGGCATTCCGTGGGCTCGCTTTGGTGGAGACTTCATTCCAGCTGGGAAGGCAGGCAGGCCAACAGATAATTAGATATGGTGTGATACACATGGTCTATAACAGAGGTGTGTTTCATGTGCTAAAGGAGCAGGGTGGGTGGGGACTTTGCTCTGCTAGGGCTCAGCAAAGGCTGCAGAGGAGATGGCGTTTAAGCTGGGCCTTGAAGAAAAGGGAAACTCTACTACAGCATGAGCAGCGGCCGGGCTGCACGGTCAGCGCGTGGCAAGTCGTTTGGGTGGCTACCGTGAGGGTCCTCAAGCCTTTGCGTTGGGCCTGGACCCCCACGTTCAGTTGTCTGGGGTAGGGCCCAGGGTTCTGCAGTTTTAGCCAAGGCCTCAGGTGATTCTGATGCAGGTGTGAGAGAGCACAGTCTGAGAAACCCAGGCCTACGACTTCATTGGCAGGAAATACAGAAAATGATTCTGGAACGATATGTGAAGACCCAGCCGTGCAGGGTGTCAAACACCACGCTTGGGAATTTGGGCCTTTTCCCTTCTCAGTGGAGAGAGCCCCATGGGAGGCTTTCAAGCCAGCAGCCCAGAGGGGGTACTGAAAAGCAGAGTGGCCACAGAGAGGGAGCCTGGCTGGGAAGCTTTTACAGGTGTTCAGGCCTGTGGTTCTGAGAGCCTGAGCCAAGGCCCACCACGGAGGTGGCGGGGAGCACAGGGGGCTGGATGCGAGAGGGCCCTGGGAGATGGGACCGCTGGGCCTGGGGTAGAAAGGACAAGGGAAGTGGAGGAGGGGGAGATGTTGAGAATGAGCTGATGTTTCCAGCTGGAGGCCTGAGGGGTGATGGGTACTCTGGGGGAGCAGGTTGCGGTGAGCTCCGATTTCCATGCGGTGAGTTTTTAGGACTCAAAGGACGTCCAGAAGGAAGCAGGTAATAGGCAGTTGGACCCAGTCTGGAGCTTGGTTCTGGGCCAGGGGCCGGTGCAGAGAAGAAGGTAGCCAAGCTGTGGGGCATCGGCGGGATCTTAGAATGCACATCCCAGGGCAGCTGGCAGCAGAATGAGAAACAGCGGGCAAGAAGACAATCAGAAAAGGAGGCCGGTTGCTGTCAGTTTATGACTTCCACATCACGGATAAATGTCTTGCCTTTGGTCACCGGGCTCCTCGGGGCGGAGCCAGGGTTTTGAATCTGAGCCTCTTTGGCTCCAGCATCCACACTGTCTTCTCTGCTGAGACTCCAAGAGGCAAAGCCCATCCCCAGAGACAAAATAAGCAGATTCATAGATTGGGGGTGGGAGGCTGGGGGAAGATGTTGCAAAAAGAGCTTACAAGAGAAACGGGGTAGAAAACAGTGTATTAAGGAGCATATTTTTCTTTACCTTTCCCCACTGGTGTATTTTGAAGCAAATCCCAGACCTCTTATCATTTCATCCATAAATATTTAAGTATGTAACACAAAAAAGATAAGGACGCTTTCTTTGACATAGTCACAATGTCATTATCACACTCGAAAAAAAAAACCTCTAACAATAATTCTTATTAAGTGAACCTACTGAGGGCAATTTGACAAGACCTCAGAATGGAAGCCTGGCTTGCTTATCTTGAGCCGGTATTGTCACAAAGCCATGATAAGGAATTTAAATTTTCCCAAGATAATTACAGAGAAAGGAACAGGGGATTGGCAATGCAGATTTGCGAAGCTTGTCGGGGCCCTGGGAAGGAAATGTTATAAAGGGAAAAAAAAAAAAAAAAAAAAAAGTCTGGAAAGATTTGCAGAGTACAAAAGAAGAGATCCTTCTTTCTGACTTCCCTTTTCCTCACTCAGAGGCCTCTAGTCATAAATGTGAAATAGGAACCGGGTCTAAAGTGAAACCAAACAGAATAAAAATAGCACGAGGAGTAGTTGCTGAATGCAACGGGACAGATTTCTGGGGCTCATTTCCCACCAAGGCTCTCCAGACTGCTCACTTCCTAGCTAAGGACTGCTCTGCTTCCTGCGGCCGTTCAGAATGCTAGCTTCCTGGGAGGTCCTGTATATGGTTTATTAGCTGGTTTAGTAATTGGGCTCTGCCCTTCTGCTAGGCGTCAGGAAACCTGGATTCTGGGTCCAGCTCCTCTACAGACTTGCTCTGTGACCTTGGACAAGTTCTTTCACTTCTCTGAGCTGATCTGCAGCATGAGGGTGCTAGACCACAAGATCTCAAAATTCCCTTTAAGTTCTGAATTCAGAGGGACTGAACTCAGGGTGGTTCAGTCGGTTAAGCATCTGACTTCGGCTCAGGTCATGATCTCCCGGTTCCTGAGGTTGAGCCCCACACCAGGTTCTCTGCTGTCAGCACAGAGCTCGCTTCTTCAGATCCTCTGTCTCCTTCTCTCTGCCTCTTCCCTATTTGTGCTCCCGCCCCTCTTCTCTCTCTCAAAAATAAACATTAAAAATAAATAAAATATTTCTTAAAAGTTCTGAATTCTCTGATCCAACGAACACCTAGTGAAATGTCGCTCATCCCCTGAGTTTCAGGATTTGGTTTGATGTTACCCCATGTCAGCAAAACGCTTGGATAGCTTGGATGAAAGACGCCGTGGAGACGCCACGTGTTTATTATGCAGGCTCGTGCTTCCAAATCGCCCAGGGTCGCACTTGGCTGACCCCCCAGAGGAAATCTAGGAGGTGGCTCCATCTGCCGCTCTTGGGAAACCAGTGGTGGCTGAAGAGCAGCTGGAAACCGCACAAGCCACCCACAGATGGACCCGGTGGCCTGAGGCCCTGGAAGCAAACGGTAGAAATAAGCGTAAAGGACAGCCCGATGTTCTTTCTATGGCAGGTAAAGAGGTTGGTAAATGGCAGCCAGGGATTTGGGGCTGAAATGGAGCTAAAGGCCAGTAGTGGTGGCCATATGGTGCCGTATGTTGTGGCGTTCTGGCCCAGTGGCACCTGGGGAGCTGCATTCGAGCAGAGTCTTTAAGAACTAAGGGCGGAGGGGAGCCAGAGGAAGACACACAAGAAAGTGGACCGAAAGGGGCAGGGGAGAAACAATGCGGACTCCTCCCCGGGCCAGAAGAGCGGCCCTCTCCTGAAACCCTGCCCCGTGCCCCAGCTCCTCACCAACGTGCTGAGCTAGAAGGCGAGGGTGTGGCAGCTCTCAGCCCCAAGGGCCCAGGTTTCATTTTGTTTCGGTTCCTCCAAGGTGCTTTTGTTTCCCGTGAAAGGGTTTTTGCTGGAGCCCTGTCCTCTGCCTGGAAGGCAACTGGCTCTCTTCTCCCGGTCAACTTCTGCTCAGACCTGAGGTCAAACCTGCCACTACAACAAAGCCTTCCTTGGCCTCCCTACCTAAGACGAACCACTCCAGTTTTAGGTCCTTACATCATTCTGTACTGAAAAAAAAAAAAAAAAAAAAAAATAGCGCTCATCACTGTTACAATCTGTAAGTATTTATGTGATTCTTTTTTTGGAGGAGGGGGTGATGCTTTTTAAAAAATCAATTTGTAATACACACAAGAAAACATGACACTAGATGGGACCATTTTAATGTTACAGAATCTTATACAGATGAATTTGTTCAAGAGCTTCTCTGTCAATATGCTTTTCTGGATATACGTTGTAGTTCAGTGGTACCTCTTCAACCCAGGGAGATAACTGTATATTCATTTGAAGACCTGAGAGAGAATCTTCAAGGCTTCGTACTGTTACTAAGCTTTCAGAAAAGTTGCAAGAGTAGTACAAAGAACTCCCATACATTCTTGGTCCGGATTCAACAATTGTTAATGTTTTGTCACATTTGCTTTATTATTTTGTTTCTCTCTCTGTGCATGATCGATTATATAGTTTATATCTACATTCATACATGTATAGCTAATACACTATATACATGATTGTTATTTTTTTGAACTACTTGAGAAAACGTTGCAGGCATCTTGTCCTTTACCCCTACACGTTTAAGGATTATTTCCTAAGAACCAGATCACTCATTTACATAACCGCAGCACAATTAAATCGTATGATTCTTTGAGTAATGTCTGTCTCCTTTCACTTAAATGTAGACTCCATGAGGGCAGGGGCTACCCTGGCTCACCGCCCACGTGTGGGTCACCTGACATGTCTGGCACTCTCCCAATATTTGTTGAATGTGCTAGAAACCTGAATAGGGAAGGACTTGTCCTCAAGGGTTGCATTCTACCCTAGTCATGAACTTTCTTGCTGAGCATGCTCTGTGTGTTGGATGGGGTTGGGGGTTTGGATTTGTCTGCCTGTTTCCATTTCTATGGGGAACCGGAAGCCCACTGTGGTAAATTATAATGCCTGAAGATTTGGCTTCTGTCATTTTTCAAATCCTCTCCAACCAGCCCTGGCCCTTGCTCAGCCTCAGTCTTAACTGGCAGCCGCCCTTCCTCTGGCCCAGCAGCACCTGTTGGCTATTGCACCCAGTTAATTAGCCCCATGAGAGAGTTCTGGCAAAGGCAGCTGGAATGCCAGTTAATCTTTCCATGCAATTGCTTGTATGAGGTGTTGGCCTCTGCCTTGGAAACTGCCCTGTAAGCTCTTGGCCCAAAGCTCTTGCTTTGAGCTACCTTGAGACCTGTGTTGGGCCATCCTTTGAGATGGTGTAGCTGCTTAGTGAACAGAGGAGCTGATGGAGGGGATGGATGTGCTCAGGGAGAACGGGAGCTGGAGCACACGGCTCATGGAATCCCCGAGTTGGAGAGGCCTTTAGAGCTCTTTTAGGACAGTGGTTCTCTAAATATGGCCCCCAAACCACAGTATTCGCACCTCCTGGGAACTTGTTAGAAGTGCCCACTCCAGGGGTGCCTGGGTGGTGCACTCGGCTCAGGTCATGATCTCACAGTTCTTGAGTTCGAGCCCCGCATCGGGGTCTGTGCTGACGGCTGGAAGCCTGGAGCCCGCTTGGGGTTCTGTGTCTCCCTCTCTCTCTGCCCCTCCCCCACCCGTGCTCTATCTGTCTGTCTCTCTCAAAAAATAAATACACATTAAAAAAATTAAACAAAAAAAAAAAGGAGTGCCCCACTCCAGACCTCCAACCAATCTCTGGGGCTGGTTAAAACATAGCAGTCTGTGTTTTAACTAGCCTTCCAGGTGATTTGGATATGTGCTCCAGTTTGCAACCCTCTGCTCTCGGACAATTTTTAAGGGGGGGATCTCAAGCCCCAGGAAGGTCACCCTGATGCTTCCTTTCACACAGGCTCCTTCTCTGCTCATTGCTGCCTATCTGCAGCTTGCTGTTGTTGGTTTTTTTTTTTTTTTTTAATGTTTTCAGACTCATAAATAAGCTTTTCACAGGCTATTACATTACCATGGCAACCTGGCAGCTGGCTAGAAAGAAGCAGGTAGCACACAGCCTTGGGGTCTCAGTGGCACTAAAGTAACTGTGATTTTCTCTCTGCTGGGGTCAATCTCTTTATGCACGGCCTCTTTGTTTCTCTCTGCTTTTCCTCCTTCTTTCTGCTCCTTTCTTCTCTGTTTGGCCCTTATTCCTACCTCGTCTCATTAGGAGCAACACGTGTTCTAATTGTTTTCTGTTTTCCAAGGGTTGCCAAATCTGACCTCTCCTTTGAAACTAACAATAACACTGTAAGGTGGGTGGATGTGAGCAGCCCTATTTGACTGCATTTGTACTCCCATGAAAATGTTGTATACAAAATTTTAAAGAATCGATTAGTTTATCTTTCAAGACATTACACGCACAGAGTGCAAGATCCAAAAGGTACAAAATGGTACACAGTAAGAGGAAGTCTCAGGGCGTCTGGGTGGCTCAGTTGCTTGAGCGTCCAACTTTTGATTTCGGCTCGGGTCATGATCCCAGGTTCATGGAGCCCACTTAAGATTCTCTCTCCCCCTCTGCCCCTCTCTCCTGCTGGAGTGTGCTCTCTCTCTCTCAAATTAAAAAAAAAAAGAGCAAGTCTCCCCATAACCCCTGGTGTCCAGGTCCCCTCCGGGAGGGGGGGGGCGTGTCCTATTACCTGTTTCTTGTGCATCTTTCCTGGGATAGCCCATGCATAGATAAGCATGTTCCTTTATCTCCTTTCTCCTTTTTTATGTAAGCAGCTGGGAACATTCTATACCCACCATCCTTGACCTTGTTCTTTCACTCAATGATGTCTTCACAATCCTTCTCTAGCATTTCGGGTTGTCTCATGCTTTTTAATAGCTGCATATTCCATGGTGTAAATGTACCATCATTTATGTAAACAGTCCCTGTTGATGGGTATTTGGGTTGCTTCCAGTCTTTTGTTATTTCCATTCCCATTTTATAGCTGGGAAAACTGATTTAGAGAGGGAACTGATTTGTGGATATTCCCAAAGCAAATGTGGGAATCGGTAGGCATTGCTCAGCCACAGAGTCTAAGAAGAAAGGAAGGATTGACTGACCCCTGAATTATAGAAAACAAGGAGCCATCCAGGCACCTGATTTCTTTTCTCACCCTGCTAAGTGTCTTATCCAGTTGAGTTACATTCTGTTAACACTGGCTGATGATCGATGTGTCTAATTAAGTAATTGTTTGTGGAAGGATTTTAAATCTGTCTTCCCTTCTAGACAATAATCTTTGTTAGGATACGATGATGTTTTCCTCACCACTGCATCCCTAGCAAGTACTATACTCCTAGCCAGACTGGGTATACAGTAGGCGCTCAATAAATACTTGTTGAATGAAAGAACAAGTGGGCCAGGATTGTGTGTGGTTAAGACAATGGGCTTAGAGGCCTGGGTTTGAATCCTGACTTCTGACACTTATTAGTTGTGCAATCCAAGACCCATCTCTCAACTTCTTTATGTCTCAGTTTCCTCCGCTATGCAATGGAAGCACTCTCTCAGGGTTGGTGGGGGGAAGGGATGACCAAGTGAGTGAATGCAGGCCAAGCATCCATCACAGGGCCCTGGACACAGTGAAGGCTCTGCCGATGCTCTCAGCTTCTTTCAGTGTTGTGTACTTCAGAGAAATTCTGATGAGGGAGCTGAAAAACCTTCAAAGAAGAGGTCATTTGAGCTGGGCCCCGAAAGAGAAGAAAGATTGGAGCTTTATGTGGCTAGCGCCAGATCTCTTTACCGAGTTCAAATCGGTACCGAATCAGATCTCTGTACCGAGTACAAAATGGAGATGATGACACCCAGGTTCTGTCTCCCTCTGAGGAGATGTTCTGGCTTAAAGTCCCTCAAGAGGAGGACACCACACGATTAAAAGACACCATTATTATTCAGCTGGAAAAGTGCCTTCGCAGGACAAGTGAACTAATCCTTGCCAAATACGATTCTGCTTGTGCTGTGTGTAATTGAATATTTAGCATGGATTTAGCCCAGGGAGCCAACCATGCTGTTGGTGAGAATCAAGTTTAATGGGGCACTTAATAAACATGGCGGTAATTAATATCATCCAGATGCTAGGTGCATGTGACGTCTGTGCTGCTCCTATGACTGAAGCATTTCAGAGATAGAAAGTTCTGGACTCGCTCCCTGAGGGGAGAGCTAGAGGTGCGAGCTCTGGCCTGGTCCTTTGCTTCTGCTGTAATCTCCTTCTGGAGAGTGAATATCACCTATTCTGGGACGCCTTCCATGATTGCCAAAGGCAGAAATCCGAGGCTTCTCCTGGGTTCTTATGTCCCTTTGCACACACTTCTTTTGGAGAACTCAAAATATCCTATTGTATTAGTTTGTTTCTATGTCTCTCTCCCACCAGAGCCCAAGATCTTGTCCCCGGTGGTTACCTGACATACGGTTGGCACTCAAAGAATGTCTGCTGAATAAAGCTTTTCAGGTCTCAGGACTGTGGGAGATCCTGGGTCTCAAGAACAAGTTGGAGTGTTTGGATTTTCCTGGGAAGGGCAGGCTGGTGTTGACATGTAATCTCTCTTCTGATGGAAATTCTCTTTGCTGACCAATCTCATGAGCTCCATGCTGGAATGTGAACCTCCCCTCCTTATAGCAGCTCTGCTCCTGGAAGATCCTAGAACACAGGAATAGGACTTGGGTACCGTGTGTTTATAGACATCTGAGCGTGGAATCCAGCCCTGAGTCCATTTCATTCGTGGCAGAAAGCAAGAGAACAGGCCTTGTCAATCAAAGTTGGTTACCTGCTATGAGGCTCCTGGAGGCCCAAAGCAAGAGACCAGGATGTGACGAGTCTCCATGGCTGTTTGGGCCTTGCTGCCTCAGAGGGGAAAACGTCCCTGGCCTCTCTGGCACGTAGAAGATGTCCAGATCACCTGTTTCAGCCCTGTGTCCTAGATTTATCAGGATCTGCCACACTCAGCATTCTGGGTTTCACACCTGAGCTGAACCTAAGACAGAAGGAGGTGATGGGACACTGCAGAACTGGGCTCAGGCAGGAACCACCCAAAGCCAAGTGGCTAAGATCCTGCCCCTGGAGCCGCCTGCTCCAAACAAGGCCCCCAACTCTGGACTCGCCTCTGTCTCTCGCTGACCTTTATGGCTGGAATTTCTGCCTCCGGACTTGGTCTGGGATGGGGGACTCTGACACATCATAAGTACATCCAGCATCCATGCTCTAACAGGAATTGAGGTAAGGGTGTGTTTACCCCATGCATCTGCCATAGTGGGAGAGGGGGCTGCCTCTTTCTGCTTCTTGAGATTTGTACACATGGGGGTTGGGCAGCCCAACTGACAAATTCCAGCTTTTCCCCCATCCATGAACCCTATATTCTCCCCCATTACTCTACAGAAGGGTTCCATCTCCCGGGCACAGTTAGTCACTCAACAAACATTCACTTGTACCTCCACGTACCAGGCAATGTGCTAGGTGTTGGCAGAAGGAGTGAGCATAGGAAACAGAAGTTACACTCTAGAGGGGGAGAGGCTGATGATGAGTAATCAGGGAAACAAGACAATCTCAAACTGTGGTAATGCTATAAAGGAAAGGGGCAGGGAGCTGTGATGGAGAGTAAGAGAAGTCTACTTAGTTTCCGTTATCTGTAACTCCAAAATTAGTGGCTTAAAGTACTCATTTGTTTAGCTCATGATAATGCGGGTCAGGAATTTGGAAAAGGCTGGACTGGGAGCTTCATCTCTGCTCCATGTGGTATCAGCTGAGGTATCTGGGGCTGGAGAGTCCACCTCCAAGATGGCTTCTCTTTGCCCCAAACTTTGTAGTGAAACATTCAGACATGTAAAGAAATCAAAAGGATTGTACAGGCAACATTATACTTACCACCTAGGTCGTACACTTCACATTGTACCATCTTCCCTTTATCTCATATCTATCCATCTCTTCCCCTCTCCAAGATGGCTCTTGACTCCCTGACCTGGTGTCTGATGCTCCTCGGAATCTCTTCCTCCCATGTGGCTTGAACTTCTCACAGCTCACTGACCTCAGGCTAGTCACGCTTCTTACGTGGCTGACTCCCAGGCCAGGTAAGTGCCATGCCTGAGGCTGACACAGTCTCTTTCAGAGTATGCTATTGGTCAAAGCAGTTATGGGCCAGAAGAGCCTGTGGGATGGGTAATACGCTGGAGCCATCTTTTAAAACAACCACCAGCTAGAATGGGTGGTCAGGGAAACCTTTTTGGAAAATGTTGTATTTGGGCTGAGCCCTAAGGGATGAAAAAGAGCCTGTCTTGTGAAAAGCCAAGAGAGGAGAGCATTCCAGGCAAAGAGACCAACAAACCAAGGGCTCAGAAGTAGCAAAAGTAAATCTGGCACCTCGACTTTCCTTTTCCCATATTCAATCCAACCCATTATCTGGGACCCACATTGAGCTGCTTCCTTCACGAAGCCTTCTCAGATACCTCAGTCCCTGTGGATCCTTCCTTTCTTCCTGGAGCACCTATCTGGCTTGCACAGGTTGGCCGGGTGCGCATTGGTTATGCACAGAGTCTCTGTGGGACCTTGGGAGGTTGCTTAACTTCTCCATCCCTAGGTGTCTTGCAAACGAGAATAATTACGGCTGCCTTATAAGGCTTGCTGGCAGGAGAATAGTGATATATGGAAAGTGCTTGGCACTTAGTGAACATGGAATAAAGGGCAGCTAGAATGAATAATTATAAACCAGTTTATACTGTCATGTGTTCATCTAGTTTAGAAATTGTTTTCAGAGCAGAAACTGTATCTTTTTCAACTTTTTCTTTCACGGTGCGAGCAGTGTGCCTTGCCTAGGTATTATGGATAGGAGCAAGCATGGTACAGAGTTCTTCACCGTGCTGCGGTGCTGATGGAGCCATGCAGGGCACAGGGATGAGCCAGACTCAGCCGGAGCCTTTTCCAGGAGCTTCCAGAGAGTGCAACAGTAGCTATGCCTACAGCAGCCACATTGGATATCTTTTACATTTGGAGATGGAGTGGCAGGTCTCAAAGCACCTGCACATCCATATTAGTCTGCTAGGGCTGCCCTAAAAAAGTACCACAAACTGGGTGGCTTAAACAACAAATATTTATTTTCTCACAGCTCTGGAGTCTAGGAATCTGAAATCAAAGCTGAGGGCTGGGAGGAAGAATCTGTTCCATTGCTTTCCCCTGGCTCCCAGTGGTTTTCTGGCAATCTTTGTCACTTCTTGGCTCGCAGAAGCATCATCCTTTTTATTTATTTTTATTTTTTTAATGTTTATTTATTTTTGAAAGAGAGACAGAGGGCAAGCAGGGGTGGGGCAGACAGAGAGGGAGACACAGAATCCAAAGAAGGCTCCAGGCTCTGAGCTGTCAGCAGAGAGCCCGACGCAGGACTCAAACTCACAAACCGCGAGATCATGACCTGAGCTGAAGTCAGACGTTTAACCGACTGAGCCACCGACTGAAGCATCATCCTTGATCTTCCTTCATCTTCACATGGCATGCTCCCTGTGTGTGCATCTGTGTCCAAATTTCCCCCTTGAATAAGGACACCAGTCATATTGGATTAGCACCCATCTTAATCACCTATTTTAACTTGATTACCTCTGTCAAGACCCTACCTCCATGTATGATTACATTCGAGGTACTGGGGGTTGGGACTCCAACATAGATTTTTTTGGGTGGGGTGTGGGGTAGGGAATACATTTCAACACATAAAACATCTCCGTCTCCTATGACCCTCCTCATCCACATCCCGCAGTGAGTCCCTTTAAGGGCAAATACCAAGTCTTGTCCTATATATCTGTACCCTTCAAGCTCAGCTTCTCCCCCTTCTTATGCTCCAAGTCTTTCCCACAGCCTTTCAACCTCCTGCCATGCTCTTTCCTTCCTCTCTTTGCCTGGAAAATTCCTACGCATTCCTCATTTCTTAGCTTAAATGTTATCTCCCCAGAGAGGCCTTCCCTGATCACCCTGTCTTGATTGTATCTCCCATGTCATTTATTCTCTCGTGGTTTCCCTTTCCTCCCAACAGATCTCCTGATTCATATACATTTCTCTGTGTGATTAATGGGGGTGTCAGACATTAACCCCTACTCTGTAAGCACAGTGAGGCTGGGAACCCACCTACCTGCCATTGTCTTCCCAGTTCCATGGTACACGATCCAGGGTAGAAACTCCATAAATATTTGTTGAATGAATAAATGAATGCTACGGTTGGGGTGCCTGGGTGGCGCAGTCGGTTAAGCGTCCGACTTCAGCCAGGTCACGATCTCTCGGTCCGTGAGTTCGAGCCCCGCGTCGGGCTCTGGGCTGATGGCTCAGAGCCTGGAGCCTGTTTCCGATTCTGTGTCTCCCTCTCTCTCTGCCCCTCCCCCGTTCATGCTCTGTCTCTCTCTGTCCCAAAAATAAATAAACGTTGAAAAAAAAAATTTAAAAAAAAAATGAATGCTACGGTTTTGTAGCCTCTGTATCGCCTCATAAAGCATGGAGTTGGTGGATGTTGACTGAATTATCATTATTTTTGTGTCCTATAAGAGTGAGCTCCTTGAAGGTAAGATTAGGTCTCAATTTTTTTTTTCCTTCAAACGTTTACTTATTTTTTAGAGAAAGAGAGCACAGAGACAGGGAAACAGAGGATCTGAAGCAGGCTCTGAGATGATGGCAGAGAGACAGATGCAGGGCTGGGATGCATGAACTGTGAGATCATGACCTGAGCTGAAGTCAGAAGCTCAACTGACTGAGCCACCCAGGCACCCCAGGTTAGGTCTCAATTCTTTTTTGGATCTCTACCATCCAATCCCTTCTCTTTGACAGTCTATAGACTAATAGAAGAATAGACTAATAAAAGTCTACTAACTTTTATTAGTTATCTATGCTGTGTAACAAATTATTCTGAAACACGGTAGCTCAAAGCAGTAACATGTATTATCTCACAATTTCATTTCATCTCCAAAAACCAGCACAGGGCATAGAGTACGTGTTCAGTAAATTTTTTCGCTTTTTAAAAGTAGGTTCTACACCCAACGTGGGGCTCGAACTCACGACCCCCGAGATTAAGAGTTGCATGCTCCACTGACTGAGCCAGCCAGGCGCCCCTGGGTGAAAGTTTTGAACGAATTCTATAACATACTTCTGTTTGAATGATAAGAATTCTCGTCTCGCCTCTGCATTGTAGGCTCCTAGCTTCAGGATCTAGTATAGAATTAAAATTATAGACGTACACTTGATCTTAGCCAAAAGGCCGAGAAGCGAAAAAGTTATAGACGTACAGACGTCTATAAACATCTGCCGAAATGGGCCGAAGACAAACGGGCTTAGAGAACCGAGGACGTCTGTACCGCGCTTCCCCAGGGCTCTCCCTTGGGATCAAACCCACAAAGTGGGGACAAAGACCGGAACCCCAGCAGCGCGGGAGGAGCGGAGCCAGCCGGTTGCTCCACGCGTCACTTCCGGGATCCGCCGCGGGGAACCACTTCCGGGGGAGCGGCCCGGCGGCGCGGGAGGTAAGTGCGGCGGCGCGGCGGCCGGGCTCGGGCTTCGGGGCGGGGCGGAGTCGCCGGGGTGGCGGGAACGTTGAGGGGGTTGGACTCCGGCGCCCGCGGCCCTGCTGCTCCCGGCGGCGGCGCTGCTCCGCCGGTCCCGGGCACGCTCGGCGCGCGGCGAGAATAACTTCCCGGGGCGCCCCTCAGGAAGTTGCTTGCAGAGGGGAGTTTGAGTCCCTGGGAGATGGACGGCCTCGCTTCTGCCGCCCCGAGCGTTGTTCCGAGCCCGGGCCGACCCCAGCGCTCGCTGCCGGGACCTGGCCTTTCCTTCCATCCGTGGAGCATGGGAGGCGCTCGGGCGCCGGAATCAGTCTGGCCAGAATTCGACTGCTGAGTGGGCCCCATATTGGTGTGTGTTGCCCCTCTGGTCCTCAGTTTCCTCCTCTGTAAAATGGGCACATAGCTTGATCTGAGAATTAAATGAGATGGCGAGTGCAGAGCGCTTAGTAGGTGCACAGTGCGTGTTTGTTGGGTGAATTCTTTTACAAATTTATTTATTTATTTTAAATAATCTCTACACCCAACCTGGGGCTGGAGCTCACCACCGCGAGATCAAGAGCCCCTGCTCTTCCGACTGAGCCAGGCAGGCGCCCTGAGAATTGCCCCTGTTCTTAAGATCTTACCTTAGGGTAGTGCATGTGTCATAATGAACCAATATTGATAAGTTAGTGTTAACTAAAGTCCATGCTTTATTCACAGTTGCTCAGTTTCCGCCTAATGTCCTTTTTCTGGATCCTATCCAGGATACTCTATTATGTTTAGTAGTCACGTCTGCTTGTCTCCTCTTGGCTGTGATAGTTTCCCAGACTTCCTTGTCAGCTTGACAGTTTTGAGTATTACTGGTCAGATATTTTGTACAATGATCCTCAGCTGAGGTTTGTCTGATGTTTTTCTCATGACTAAATTGAAGTTACGGGGTTTGGGGAGGAAAACCACAGAGGTAAAGGGCCATTCTCATGACACCATATCAAGGGTACATACTATCAATATAAATGGTCACTGTTGGTGTTAACCTGGATCACTAGCTTGAGACAGTCAGGTTTTTCCAGTAAAATTACTCCCCTTCCTTCCCTCTTCCATATTGTACTCTTGGAAGAAAGTCATTACATGGAACCCATACTTGAGTGTGGAATCATGCTTCACGCTTAAAGTCAGATGAATCTACGTAAATTATTTGGAATTCTCCATAGGAAATTTGTCAACTCTGCCCTATTTATTTATTAACTTATTCAGTTTATATCAGTGTGGTCTCATATTTATTTTCATACTTTGGATTACAATCCAGTGCTGCTCTATTTTATTGCTCAGATTGTCCCAGCTTCGGCGGTTGGGCACTCCTTTATCCCTTTGATGTACCCCGGCACATGTGTTTTTTGTTTTGTTTTGTGAACACCTTCTGTTCCAGGTTCATCTTGTACATTTCATGCCTCAGTCCCAGAATTAACCATTTCTCCAAGGAGCTTGGTTCCTTTTACTGGAGAAAGTATTAAATGTCAAGACCTCGGTGCTAGGTGTGATCATTATGCCCATGTTTCCAGGCCTTCAGTGCAAGAGACAGATGTGTGTGTACTAACTTGTATATATACACGCATATCTATAACTATTTCTCTGTGGAGTCACCTGTATCTATATTAAGCTAAATATGGGTTCATACTGATATCTGCAACTCTCATCCATTCCACATGGATCATTCTATCCACTTACCCAATTCAGTTTCAGTATACATATGTAATGGTTTCAGAATTGTTAACCTCTATCCCCTTTGGGAAATAATGTTATCAACTAGAGTTGTACAAGTGCAATTCCTTTTATCTTTAGTCCCACAGACTCCACTCATTTCCAAAGTTACTGAGGTCAACACCTGATTCCCCCTGCCCTTTCAGTGAAGTTTAATACAGTTGTCAAACATTTCTTTTTTTTTTTTAATATTTTTTAATATATATATATATATATATATATATATATATATATATATATTTGAGAGAGAGACAGAATGCGAGCAGGGGAGGGGCAGAGAAAGAGGGAGACACAGAATCCAAAGTAGGCTCCAGGCTCCAAGCTGTCAGCACAGAGCCTGACGCGGGGCTCAAACTCACAAACCGCAAGATCATGACCTGAGCCGAAGTCAGATGCTTAACTGACTGAGCCACCCAGGTGCCCCATACATTTGTAAAACATTTCAATTCAGAATGTCACATTTTGTGTTCCCTACTGGGATACCTTGACCTCCTAAATGATTTTTTTTAAACATTTGCATCCATTAAAGTTTACTCATTGTGCTATAAAGTTCTATGCATGTTGACAAATCCTTATATTCACCATTACAGTATCATACAGAATAGCTTCACCTTGGGGGATTATTTTTAACTTCTTTCAAATTTCACCTCAGCAAAGCCAGTAGCTCTCTCTTCAATATATGTCCATAACCCCAGAATTTACCATCTCCACTTCTACAACCGGGTGCAAGCAGGTCTTTTTTTTTGACTGTTACAGCAGCCTCCTAAGTGGTCTCCGTGTTTCTTTTCCACTCTTACCCCTCTGCAGTCTGTTGTTCTCAACACAGCAGCCAGAGGGACCATTTTAAAATAAGTCAGACCGGGGCGCCTGGGTGGCGTAGTCGGTTAAGCGTCCGACTTCAGCCAGGTCACGATCTCGCGGTCCGGGAGTTCGAGCCCCGCGTCAGGCTCTGGGCTGATGGCTCAGAGCCTGAAGCCTGTTTCCGATTCTGTGTCTCCCTCTCTCTCTGCCCCTACCCCGTTCATGCTCTGTCTCTCTCTGTCCCAAAAATAAAAATAAACATTGAAAAAAAAAATTTAAAAAAAATAAAATAAGTCAGACCATATCATCTTCTTTGCTAAGTAGCTTCGAGTGGCTCCCCTTTTATTAAGGGGAGAAGCCAAAGGTCTTATAATGGCCTGCTAGCCCTACACAGCTTGCTCACTCTACTGTTCTCCTGGATCATCAAGTTCATTCCTGACTCAGGACCTTACCCTCGCTGTTCCTCCAACCTGGGGTAGTCCAGCAGACATTTAAATGACTCATTCCTGTGCTTTTTTTTTTTTTTTTTTTTTTTTTTTGCCTCTGCTGAAATGTCACCTTCTCAGAGAGGTCCTTCCCTCACCGCCTCATATAAAACAGCACCCCCTCTATATTTTCTCCTAATACCTTTGACATTGTATTACGTGTGTGTGTGTGTGTGTGTGTGTGTGTGTGTGTGTGTGTGTGATTGGATGAAATTTCATTTGGATGAAAACTCCCTGGCAGGAGTCAGAATAATATCGACACATAATAGGCGCTGAATAAATATGTATCCAATGAACGACTATCTGAGACCACTAGAGTCTGGCATTCAGGGATGAGCCTCAAGGGTTCTAGTAGCTTATGAAATTATTTGCCATGTTTGGTAATAGATGAGTAAGTAGTTTTTATTAAATTCTGGTAGGGGTAAGAGATTTCCACAACGTGTGAAAACCTCTGCTCTTAAAGTGACTCTGGCTAGAGTCACCGGAGGATAGTCAGCTCTGCCCTGACTCACTGGGAAAGCCTAAGCAGGCCCCAGGCTTCTCAGCTCCTACTTCTCATTGTCAAATGAGGCATTTGGTTGAGGCATCTGCTCTTGCTTTCATGGTGGGAGACAGGCATAGGCATCGTCATTTACCAAATATTTGAGTCAGGTCCGGACCAGGGCCTTATAGTGAGCACGTGAAAAACATTAAGACTCCAGACTCCTTCTCAGATAACAAGCAATAGGTTTTGAATTTTGGCCTAGAGCACACATACTTGGATGTAAATGGCTACAACTGAAATAAAGCTTCAGGATACAATATTGATCCTTACTAATACGGTATTTTCTGTTGTTAGTTATTTAATTAAAGTGCCAGCTAATGAAGGGAAAGGGAAAACGTGCTGGATGCAGCCCCTTAAGTGGTTTCCATAGCTCACCTAATGGGTCACAGCCTGTAGCTGGAAAGCCGTCGACCTGGTGGGGAAAGCTCAGGCTCTGGAGGAGCCAGCCAGTTTGAACCCTGACTTTACCACTCATCCACCAAGTAATCCCTGGGCAGGCCATGTAACCTCTTCAAGCCTCAGTTTCCTCGTCCTCATCAGCAGTAACATCCACCTCCCCACTGGTTGGGAAGTGAATGAGATACTGACTGGGAAGTGTCGTGCGTATCCGGCAAGTGATTCGCTCCTTGCTGTGGCGGCTACCACAACAGTGGCCCGGGGAACCACTGGGCACCAGGCAGCCTGAGGGCAGCCGCCTCCTGCTTGAGATGTGAAGGATGAGTAGGACTCATGGGACTTCTGTACTCAGGAAAGGAAGACCCAGAGTACTGGCAGGAAGGCCGGGAGGTCAAGCACAGGGGTGCAGAGAAAGCTAGGGAAGCGTTCTAAAGCATACACTATATGTGTAGAGCGTTTGACGTTTCCCAGGACCCTTTTACAGCCACCCTCCCGTGACACCTGTGCTGTCCAGTATAGGAGTCCTCACTTGAACAGTAGCGATTTACATTTTCCTAGTCTCTTCTGATCTCTGGCCGGTGAAATCACTTTATACGTGGTCACGGCCGCAGGGTTTATATAATTGTTTTCTTTTTTCAGCTCATGTTATTCTCAAAGACTTTATGCTGGCCTGATACGTGTTGTTTGTATTTGCCATTGTAGTGAAGGGGGACTGTGCCGGGATGCGCCATAATCGGGTTAACTGCTTTACTGTTGGACATTTTGGTTGCTTCCTGTTTTGCAGCATAATGAGTAACATTGCCATGAACTTTTTTGTACCTGAAGCCTTTTTTTCTTGGTTTGAATTGTTTCCTTGCTGTAAATTCTAGGAAGTGAGTTATTCAGTCAAAGGATATAATCACTTTTATGGCTCTTGTTATAGGTTGTCTTACTGCCATTAAAAAAAAAAAGAATCCTAAATGCATTATAGCTCAGAATAGAGATGATTGTCATTTGGCTCCTGAGAACATCGAGTCCCCAGGAGGTCAAGAGATGGGCCCAAAGTGTAGCTAATTGCTGATGATAGAGTCTGGCTTTTTGCCTCCACCCCCAGGCCCCATCTTTTTATGATATTCCAAATATTCATTAACAGTGTTGCTGTTAAGCATAGTTCATCTAAGTATCGATAAGTTCAATAGGCTTGTTACAGCTTTGGGACCAAGGGCATTTTTAAAAATGTATACTTTATGAGCTGCCACTGTGAAGGAATGTGAGCTTTTTCTTACACCTTGGTGTTCACGTGGTGGTGCCCTGGCAGAGCCGCGTGTTTCCTCCAGAGAAGCTGTTCTCGTGGCCACCCTGGAATTCACTTCGGGGCCAGTTCATGAGCCACCCCAAACAAGCTGCCTGGTGTCTGAGCGGCATACCTTGTATTTGACCAAAAATGGTATTCCTGAGCTCGAGGCCCCACCTGATTCACCACACTTGGATCCAGATGAGGTTGGGTTCTTTCCAGAAGTCAAATCCTTCCTGGGAGGAGGAAGATCTGCCAGCTCTGAGGATTTTTTTTTTTTTTTTTTTTTTTTTTTTTTTTTAAAGAGGGGCCTTGGGCTTTGAAGGCAGCTCCCAAAGAGAGCAGAAGTGATGGGAGAGTGGCCACCCTGTTGGCTCAGGCACGTGACCTTCCTGTGTGTCCAGGACAGGGTGAATTTGCATAGGTCCCACTCTGTTTACTGAGAAGGTGGTTTTGTCATCCTTTAGTCACTCCCTGGCATTGGGACAGTCGTGCAAAGCAGTGATGCTGCAGAGCCAAAGTGGAGGAAGGTCTTAGAACCTTTTCTTCAGCCCGGAGCAGAACGTTTTCTTTAGCCCGGAGCTATGCCACAGGAACACAGTGCAGGCCACTTTGGGTCATTTTACATTTTCTAGTAGCTACATTTAAACAGTAAAAACAGGGCACCTGGGTGGCTTAGTCCCCTAAAGTGTCCAAGTCTTGACTCTTGATTTCCGTTCAGGTTTTCATCTCAGGGTCATGAGTTCAAGCCCCATGCCAGGCTCCCTTCTGGGTGTGAAGCCTACTTAAAAAAGTAAAAAGAAAAAGGTAAAAAAAATTTTTATTGTGGTAACATATATATATATAACATAAAATTTACCATTTTAACCTTTTTTCTTTCATTTTAACCATTTTAAATTATTTTTTTTATTAAACAGGTTTTTTTTAATGCTTATTTGTGTGTGTGTGTGTGTGTGAGAGAGAGAGAGAGAGAGAAAGAGGAGACGGCATGAGCAGGGGAGGGGCAGAGAGGGAGGGAGACACAGAATCCAAAGCAGGCTCCAGGCTCTGAGCTGTCAGCACAGAGCCCGACGCAGGGCTCGAACTTGTGAACTGTGAGATCGTGACCTTAGCAGAAGTCGGACACTTAACCAACTGAGCCACCTAACGCCCTTCATTTTAACCATTTTTAACTATACGGTTCAGTAGCATTCACAGTGGTGTCTAACCATCATCACTATCTATTTCCAGAACTTTTTCATCATCCCAAACCGAAACTCTATCCATTAAACAATAACTCCCCATTCCTCCTCCCCCACCTCTTGCTAACCTATAGTCTAGTTTCTGTCTCTAGGCTTTGCCTCTAGAATTTGTGTCTGTCTCTAGAATTTGCCTATTCTAGGTACCTTTTAGAAGTAGAATCATACAGGGGCGCCTGGGTGGCGCAGTCGGTTAAGCGTCCGACTTCAGCCAGGTCACGATCTCGCGGTCCGTGAGTTCGAGCCCCGCGTCAGGCTCTGGGCTGATGGCTCAGAGCCTGGAGCCTGTTTCCGATTCTGTGTCTCCCTCTCTCTCTGCCCCTCCCCCGTTCATGCTCTGTCTCTCTCTGTCCCAAAAATAAATAAATGTTGAAAAAAAAAAAAAAAAAAAAAGAAGTAGAATCATACAATATTTGTCCTTTTGTGTCTGGCTTGTTTCACTTAGTATCATGCATCATGTTTTCAAGCTTCATCCATGTTATAGCGTGTATCAGAATTTCAGTCCCTTTAATAGTTGAATAGTGTTCCTTTGTATGTATGTACCTCGTTTTGTTTATCCATTCATCTGTTGATAGGCTCTTGGTTGTTTCCATCTTCTGGCTGTTGTGAATGCAACTGTGAACACTGGTGTACAAGTATCTGTTTGGGCTCCTGCTTTCAGTTATTTTGGGCATATACCTGGGAGTGCAGGTGCTGGATCATATGGTAATTCTTTTTTTTTTTTTTTTTTTTTTTTTGAGTTTATTTATTTTGGGGGAGAGCGCGAGCAAGTGTGCAGGAGTGAGCCCACATGAGCAGGGGAGGAACAGAGAGAGAGGGAGAGAGAGAATCCCAAGCAGCCTCCAGGTGTCAGCACAGAGCCTGACATGGGGCTTGAACCCATGAACTGTGAGGTCATGACTTGAGCAGAAATCAAGAGTTGGATGCTTAACTGATTGAGCCACCTAGGCACCCCTTCATGTGGTAGTTCTAGGTTTAACTTTTTGAGAAGCAACCAAACTGTTTTCTAGTTTCTATTTTCACTCTAGTATAATTTCACTCTAGTTTGTATTTTGATAGTGTTCTTTGATGCACCAATTTTTAAATTCTGATGAAGTCCAATTTATTTTTTATTTTGTTGCCTGTGCTTTGGGTGTCACATCAAAGAAATCATTGCCAAGTCCAGTTTCATGAAGATTTTCCCCTATGTTTTCTTGTGTGAGTTTCATAGTTTTGGCTCTCAAGTTTAGATCTTTGATTCTTTTTTTTTTTAAGTGCATTTATTTATTTTGAGAGAGGAAGAGAGCGTGAGCAGAGGAGGGGCAGAGAGAGGTGGGGAGAGAGAGAATCCCAAGCAGGCTCCATGCTGTCAGCACAAAGCCTGATGAGGGGCTCAATCCCACAAACTGTGAGACCATGACATGAGCCGAAATCAAGAATTGGACGCTTAACTGACTGAACCACACAGGTGCCCCATATCTTTGACTCATTTTTTAGTTCGTTTTTGTATATGGTGTAAGATTCTAGCCTCATTATGTTGCATGTTGCTATGCAGTTTTCCCAGCACCATGTGTTCTTCCCCATTGAGTGGTGTTGGCGCCCTTGTTTGAAAATCAGCTGACTACACGTGAGGATGTATTTCTCAGCTGCCTGTTCCGTTAGTCTATATCCTTATCCCAGTGCCTGTTTTGCTTACTGTGGCTGTCTAGTAAGTTTTAAACTCAGAAAGTAAATCCTCCAATGTTGTTCTTTTTCAAGGTCAGGTGAAAATAATACAACTTAATCCAGTATATCATTTCAACATGTAATCAATATAAAAATCTCGTTAATGAGACATTTTACATTTTTATGTTCCTGCTAGCTCCTAAATTGAGTATATATTTAACAGCCCTCTCAGTTTGGATCGGCTCTGTTTCAGCTCTCAGTAACCACATGTGGCTCATGACCACCATATTGGACAGCTCAGTTTTAGCAGGAAGTTGCATTGTGGCACAGATCTCTGAAAATACAGAGGACTTTGGAGTCAGGTGGGCCTGGTTCCAAAGTAAGTTTGCCCCTTTCTCATTGGGGTGGGCAGGAGGAAGACGCTGTTAGGTGCCGTGGTCGAGGGGAAACAGTTCAGTCATACCAGGGCAAGAGGATGGCAATAAGGAGGGCATGCTGGAGAGGTGACCCTTGAGCTCAGCCTTGGAGGTACAGTGGGGGCTTCACCATGCAGTCAGAACAGAAAAGGGCATTCTTGGAAGAGTGTGCAGCCTGGGCAGAGGCCCAGGATTTTGTTTTTATTTTTATTTTTGAGACAGAGCATGAGCAGGGGAGGGGCAGAGAGGGAGGGAGACACAGAATCCAAAGCAGGCTCCAGGCTCTGAGCTATCAGCACAGAGCCTTACGCGGGGCTCGAACTCACGGACTGTGAGATCATGACCTGAGCTGAAGTCGGACGCTTAACTGACTGAGCCACCCAGGCGCCCCAAGAGGCCCAGGATTTTGAAAGAGCCTGGGCTCTTGGAGAACTACAGGCAGTTCTTTCGGCTTGACCAGGGTATTAGGAGTGGGGTCCCTGCTGAAAGCAGAAGCTGGCTGAGGCTGGATCTGTCACCACTGGCCACCACCATGCCCCCTGTCATTCATGTCCCCAGCATCTCTTATTTGGGTTACTGGCAGTAGCCTTCTCACTGGCCTCCTGTGTCTACTCTGTACCCCCTCATCTCACCACTTAAAATGTAAGACACTCGGGGTGCCTGGGTGGCTCAGTTGATGAAGCGTCTGACTCTTTTGGCTCAGGTCATGATCTCACGGTTCGTGAGTTTGAGCCCCATGTCTGGCTTTGTGCTGTGGAGCCTGCTTGGGATTCTCTCTCTCTCTCTCTCTCTCTCTCTCTCTCTCTGCTCCTCTCCTGCTCTCTCTTTCTCTCAATAAATAAGCATTTTTTAAAAAGTTAAAAAAAATAAAAAATAAAATGTAAGTCACTCTAGGGGAGAGTGGGGAGGTTCCTCAAAAAACTAAAAATAGAAGTGCCCTACCATCTAGCAATTGCAGTATTAGGTATTTACCCACAGGATACAAAAATACAGATTTGAAGGAGTACGCACAACTCAATGTTTATAGTAGCATTATCAACAATAGCCAAACTATGGAGAGAGCCCAAGTGTCCTTCAACTGATGAGTGGATAAAGAAGATGTAGTGTATATACATAATGGAATATTACTCAGCCATCAAAAAGAATGAAATCTTGCCATTTATGACGTGGATGGAGCTAGAATGTATAATGTTAAGCAAAATAAGATAGCATACTTTTACAATCAGAGAAAGATACCATATGATTTCACTCATGTGGAATTTAAGAAACCAAACAGATGAACATATGGGAAGATGGGGGGAAGGAGAGAGTAAAACAAACTGCAAGAGACTCTTAACTTATAGAGAACAAACTGAGGAGGGTTGATGGAGGGAGGTGGGTGGGAGATGGGCTAGATGGGTGGTGGGTACTAATGAGGGCACTTGTGATGAGCACTGGGTGTTGTATGTAACTGATGAATCACTGAATTCTACACCTGTAACCAATATTACACTGTATGTTAACTAAAATTTAAATTTAAAAAATATGTATATATATAAAAATGTAAGTCAGATCATGTCACTTGTCTGCTCAGAACCCTTCAGTGGCTTCAGTCAGTTCGGAAGTGTCAGGGTCCTAGTGGGTCAGCCTGCACTCCTCTCTGATCTTTCTTCCTTCCCGAGCATTCTTCTCTGACATTTTGGACTCATTTCCCTACCCCAGGGCCTCGACACTTGCCTTTCTCTCTGCCTGGATATGCTTCTCTCATGCGCTCCAGTGGTTTGCTTACACTTCGTGTCTCTGCCACTCGATTCCTGTCTCTTTCAGAGTCCTTCCTGTCTGTCACCCTGTACAAATTAAAATAGTACCCTCAAGTTTTGTTCAAAACAGTTGTCACTAGCTGACGTAGCATGTCTGGATGCATTGCCTGCCTGTGCCCTGAGATGTAGGCCCCAAGAGAGCAGGGATTTGTCTCTTTTGCCCTGTGTTCAGTACTTGGTGTTCAGTAAGTGTTTGTTGAATGGATAATTGGATGAATAAGTGAACGAATGAACAAAACCTGAAACATAGCTGGCCTTCAAATGTATGCTGATTAGAGATTTGTGTTGAAGTGTTTGCATTTACTTATTTATTTTCTCTAACTTGGAAAAATTTCAGACCCACAAAAAAGTTGAAAGAATAGTCCAACGACTATCCATATGTATTCTACTTAGATTCAAGAATTGTTAGCATTTCACTATAATTGCTTTATGTATTCTTGCAAGTTTGTGTGTGTTTGTGCAAGTGGAACTATTTAAAAGTCAGTTGTAGAAACATGACACTTAACCTTTGTGTTTAGAAGTTGGCTCTGGAGGGTGGTGAGTCAGAGGAGACCGACCGAAGGCAGCAGGCGACTGAGGTCATGGCCTCCGACCTGGACTTCTCACCCCCCGAGGTGCCCGAGCCTACTTTCCTGGAGAACCTGCTACGGTACGGACTCTTCTTGGGAGCCATCTTCCAGCTCATCTGTGTGCTGGCCATCATCGTACCTGTTCCCAAGTCCCACGAGGTGGTGAGTTCTTCCCTGTGAGCCTCCACTCCTCAGACGGGGTTCTAGGTACTAAAAACAGCACAGCAGAGAAGATCAGTTGGGACGATGTCACATTCCCACCCAGTGGCCTCGAACCACGTGACCAGTATTTTATTTGTTCACATGTGTTAAGCAGGTTTTTATTTAGTGCCTACTACATGTCATCCTGCTTCGAGATGTAGTATCTGTCTTCATGGAGCTTCTAATCCTTGAGAGAAGGGCAGATATGGAACAAGCGTGCATGTTGCCATAAGTCCAGGGCACTTGTGCCGGTGTGTATCAAGGGGAAGGACCTGATTTTACTGGGGCAGGGGCCCACCTGTTGCCCCTCCCCCAGGGAGAGGGAATTGCATTTGCAAGGACTCTAGTTCAGGTAACTGAATGAAGGTAACTGTGGCCAGAGTACAGAGGGGTCATGATGAGAGGTGCAGCCAGAAGAGTGGGCAGGGCCCAGAGGGTTTTAAGTAGGAGACTGACATGATCAGATCGGCTTTTTGTGGTTTTGACATTTTCCTATAGGTCTCTTTATCCTGTAGCCATTCACACTCCTTCTACTACCCTCTGTTTTCTCATGACATTGATCTGTTGGAGAAAGCAGGTCATTGTCATCTACGATATCCATATCCAGGATTTAGCTGATTGCCTCTGTGTGGTGTCATTTAACATGTTTCTCTGTTCCCCATACTTCCTATTAATTGGAAATTCAGTCTAGAGGCTTAAGTCAGCTCCGATCAGGTTATTTGGTAAGAACACCTCATAGCTGGTGCTGTGAACTTCCTGTTGTATGTCATCAATGGACATGTGTCTGGTTGTCACACGTTTAGAGATTCTAGGATTGATCAGTGGATTTGGGTGGTGTTAGCTGATCCCTCTATTAAAAAATCCCCACCAGTCTTTCACCTAAGTCGTTTTAGCATCCCTCGGTGATCATTGCTAAGTTCCATTATTTCCTTCTGCTTTTACTAGCTGGAATTCTTCAGTGAAGAAGACCTTTTCTTCATTGCTTGTATGGTTATTCTGAAATGCTATTCATAGTAAAGGCTGGATAAATTATTGCTTCTTTCCCTTTATAATTTTCAGAGCAGTAAGTTTGGACTCCAGCAGCCTCCAATCTTGACCAATGAAACTTTGATTTTTATATCATTTGAACATATATTTTTATACATTTGACACGTTTTTAGTTTTTTTTAATTACAAAAATTTTTAATGTTTATTTTTGAGAGAGAAAGAGACGGAGCATGAGTGGGGGAGGGTCAGAGAGACAGGGAGACACGGAATCCAAAGCAGGCTCCGGGCTCTAGGCTCTGAGCTGTCAGCACAGGGCCCGATGCGGGGCTCGAACCCACGAACTGTGAGATCATGACCTGAGCCAAAGTCGGACACTTAACTGACTGAGCCACTCAGGTGCCCCTTTAGTTTTTTTAATGCTCAGATGGTCTCAATGGGAGCCTCATCAAGTTGTGTGAAATATTGTCTACCAGGGAAGTTCATTAGAGACTCATTGCCTAGGACTTAATAATATTGAGTGTACGTTACATAAGCTGCTTATGGACAAAATTCTAGACTTCCAGCAGGAAAGCAGGTATTCAGCATAAACCATATTGTTTGGTTTAGGTACAGTGAGTCACTCTTACCAGTTCTGGGAATTGTAGGAACCACCCAAAATCCAATTTCACTGGTGCCCTCCAAGGGCCAACCTTGCAAGTAGGCTTTTCTAAAGAAAGCAGGTTTTTGTTTTGTTTTTTTTTTTATGTTGATTCTATTCTGCACACTTATAATATATTTATTATAACTTAAAACTGCATTGTTTTCTACTACTAACAGTAAGACTCAGAATGAAATTTAAGATTTTTCTGAGGTTCTATTTGGCCTTAGCATATGTCCCAGTAGGGATGTATGGTCAGAGTACTGTGTTTAGTAATTCTTTTTTTCATATAGTTATACTCCCATCCTCATATGAATTTAGCTTAATTTGCTCCAGCTTGTTTTGAACTTTTATATGTTTTTCCTTTTTGATTTAATTAAAAGATATAAAATGTGTATGTACACCATTTTCCCACATCAAAATGATACAAGATAAAATTGTCTTCAGAAACAGAAGTCTCCTTTAATATCAATATGCTCTACCCTATTCCCTTCCTCCCTCCATAGGTAACCATTTTTATTATTTTTTTAAATTAAAAAAAAAAGTTTATTGGGGTGCCTGGGTGGCTCAGTCAGTCAAGCATCCGACTCTTGATTTAGACTCAGGTCATGATCTCACCATTTTTGAGTTCGAGCCTTACATCGGGCTCTATGCCAATAGCATGGAGTCTTCTTGGGATTCTCTCTCTTCCTCCCCCCCCCATAAATAAATAAGCATTTTTAATAAATATTTATTTATTTTGAGAGAGCGAGCACGTGTGCATGTGTGCATACAAGTTGGAGAGGGGCAGAGAGAGAGGGAGAGAGTGAGAATCCCAAGCAGGCTCTGTGTTCAGTGAGGAGCCTGATGTAGGGCTTGATCTGACTGCAAGATCATCACCTGAGCCAATATTAAGAGTTGGACACTTAACCAACTGAGCCACCCGGGCACCCCCATTTTTATTATTTTGATTTATTCTTCTTTTGTTTCTTTTTGGAAACATAAGCAAATGTGTATATATGTGTGTGTGATGTGTATGTACATACGTACATATATAAATATTCTCCCCTTTGACACGTAAAAGATAGCATACTATTAAATACAGCTTTACATGTTTCTTTTTTCGCTAAACAACATACAAGATATTCTGGAGATCAATTTTTCTTGGAGATGACTCTGTCCCAGAGATCCTGCTCACGTAGCTGGGAGAGTCATAACCATTTACTGATGCAGTGGGGAGCCCTGGCAAAGGAGCCACTTGGGGTGTAGCTGGGGAAAGAGCGTGCTGAGTTCAGTTTTAAACAGGTGCCTTTAAGATATCCAGGTGGTTCGGGGGCACCTAGGTGGTTCAGTTGGTTGAGCTCCTGACTTTGGATGGGGTCACAATCTCGCGGTTTGTGGGTTCGAGCCCCGCATCAAGCTCACTGCTATCAGTGCAGAGCCTGCTTCGGATTTTCTGTCCCCCTCTCTCTCTGCCTCTGTCTCTCTCTCTCTCTCTCTGTCTCTCTCTCTTTCTCTCAAAAATAAACATTAAAAAAGAAAAGATGGCCAACTAATCTTTGACAAAGCAGGAAAGAATAGTCAATGGAATAAAGACAGTCTCTTCAGCAAGTGGTGCTGGGAAAACTGGACAGTGACATGCAGAAGAATGAACCTGGACCACTTTCTTACACCATACACAAAAATAAACTCAAAAGGGATGAAAGACCTAAGTGTAAGACAGGGAGCCATCAAAATCCTCGAGGAGAAAGCAGGCAACAATCTCTTTGACCTTGGCTGCAGCAAATTCTTACTTGACATGTCGCCGGAGGCAAGGGAAACAAAAGCGAAAATGAACTGTTGGGACCTCATCAAAATAAAAAGCTTCTGCACAGCGAAGGAAACAGTCAGCAAAACTAAAAGGCAACCAATGGAATGGGAGAAGATATTTGCAAACGACATCTCAGATAAAGGGTTAGTATCCAAAGTCTATAACGAACTTACCAACTCAACACCCAAAAAACAAATAATCCAGTGAAGAAATGGGCAAAGACATGAATAGCCACTTCTCCAAAGAAGACATCCAGATGGCCAACCAACACATGAAAAAATGCTCCACATCACTCATCATCAGGGAAATACAAATCAAAACCACAATGAGATACCACCGGACACCTGTCAGAATGGCTCACATTAACAACTCAGGCAACAACAGATGTTGATAAGGATGCAGAGAAACAGGAACCCTTTTGTATTGCTGGTGGGAATGCAAACTGGTGCAGCCACTCTGGAAAACAGTATGGAGGTTCCTCAAAAAATTAAAAGTAAAACTACTCTACAACCCAGCAATTGCACTACTAGGCATTTATCCACGGGATACAGGTGTGCTGTTTCAAAGGGACACGTGCACCCCCATGTTTATAGCAGCACTATCAACAATAGCCAAAGTATGGAAAGAGCCCAAATGTCCATCGACGGATGAATGGATAAAGATGTTGTATGTATATCTATCTATCTATCTATCTATATATATATGTATATGTATATATTTACAATGGAGTATTGTTCAGCAATCAAAAAGAATGAAATCTTGCCATTTACAACTACGTGGATGGAACTGGAGGGTATTATGATGCCAAGCGAAATTAGTCGGAGAAAGACAAATATCATATGACTTCATTCACATGAGGACTTTAAGATACAAAACAGATGAACATAAGGGAAAGGAAGCAAAAATAATATAACAACAGGAGGGGGACAAAACATAAGAGACTCTTAAATATGGAGAACTTGCTGGAGGGGTTGTGGGAGGGGGGATGAGCTAAATGAGTAAGGGGCATTAAGGAACCTACTCCTGAAATCATTGTTGCACTATATGCTAACTAATTTGGATGTAAACTTAAAAAATAAAATAAAAAAAGAAAGAAAAGATACCGGGTGGCTCTGCCAAGTATGCAGAAGGTCTCTAGCAGGAGGAGGGTCTGGGCTGAGTGTTCATCAACACGTGAGAGTCGAGATGTACTTGAAGTCGGGGCGAGGACAAAGTTTCTGGGCTGAGAACATGGGCTCAGATGAGGAGAGGTCCAAGGCTACAGCTGTGAGGATTTAGCATTTAAAGGGCAGGGGGGGGGAAGGCATAGCCAGTGAGGGCATCGAGAACTTTGGTGAACATGGACATGGGCCCGTGACCTCCGGATGGTTCTGTCCATCTCTGTTTCTTATTCTGGTATTTGGAGAAGGAGGTCACGATTGGAGTGTTTCCACCCACAATTGTATCACACTCTAAAAGCGTAATCCCTGTGCTCTGGGGCTCTGTCCTCCCAGCCTCGGCATGCTATTGGCGATTATAAATAACAAACATTTTTATTGTCATTGGCCACTGATGAAGCCAATGTTAAGAGTCCCAAGGGAGGGAGGTGATGAATGTTTTTATTTTGTAGGCAGAGATGTAGAGTCAGAGGTGTGTGGCCTTTTGGAGAGCTGCTGCTCACCTCCTGTCATGTTCTTAACCCTTCCAGGCTAGCCACAGAGGCCTGGGTCAGTTCAGCAAACAAGGGAAAAGGGGTGCCTTTTCCTCCTCTCTCTGCTGTCCTTAGCGGCGCAGTGGGTTGCGGTCTTTTGAGACGGGGAGTTGACAAAGGGCTCAGCAATATGCCTACTTCCCCACTCTGCTATTTAGAGGTTAATTTGGGACAACAGCTTCGTCTTTTAAAATATAAATAGAGTACATAACATCTCATTTTAATTTATCTTGCAGTTTAGAGTAGTAAGGCTCACATAAGTGAACTGTCTTCATGACTGAAGCTTACTGTTTTAGCTTTTTAAAGCTTTTCGGTGGATCAGTAGCAACAAATAACAGTAGCGGTCATTAAACTTTTTATTGGTGCCTCAGGCCCCCAGTTATGCAGAGACTCTGCTGCTAGCTTTCCTCAGGGTGCCCCCATCAGGCAGCCTTCTCGGACTCCCCACACTCCTAAATAGATAGAAGGGGACACGGCACTCTGCGCACAAGCCATCTCATGAAGGGAGGGTGGGCGCTGAGCCTGTGTTCAGGGATTGAGCCTGGCAGTTAGCTGGGATGTGGGATTTGGATGGGGATGGACGAAAGAAGATCTTGCTTGGAGCCAGGGAGCTCTTAGGGAGGAAGGGTACCTGTGGAGTGAGAATAGCTGGTGGGGACCCCGGGCAGCCTGAGGGCAGGAGGGAAGTGGAGGGTGCCAGGAGGTGGGAGAGGGCAGAAGTGGGGGTGGGAGGACCCAGAGAACAATCTCGCTCTTTTTGACGGTTTGCTTCGGGCAAAATCATCCCTCTTGCTTGGCCTATAGAAACAAGGTTTATTAGTGGCTTTTTGGGTCAGAAGATAATATTTTTGGCTCTAGATGATGGGAAAGCCTTTGAAAAGCGAAAGAATGTCTTTCCTGTTGTTCCAGTAAGCCGATTTTTTGCAACTAGTTTATGACTTCAGTACTTCAATACTTAGCAGATTATTTTGAAAGCTCTTTTGGGGGTAATCAGGGAAGAAAGAAGGAACACATACGAATGCTTCCCACCCCACCCCCTTCCTTTTCATAGTGGGAGTAAGAACCAATTTGCAAAATCAAAACTAAAGTCCTTCCAGTCCTAAGCCAAATGAGAACTGTTCTCGTCAACACCTCATTAAACTAAGACCTGAGAAAATAAACATTTGTGTGAGAATGATTGAGGCCTAGGCCACACTTAATCCAAGCATTTTCTTGTAGGTTGGATTCTGAAGTATAAGATCGTAGATCCTTACACCATTTCTCTCTAGTCCAGGCTGGCAGGTACATTTCATCTCTCATGCCATTCTGATTGATTTTGTGGTGGCCATAGTGAAAGGCTTCTGGGCTGCTTCTAGGCTCCAGGTAAAGCCTCATTGATGTCTGCTGTGAGTAAGGGCCTAGGGAGTCCTTGGGCTGGTCCACTACTTTCCTTCTGTCTGCGCCTGCCTGGGGAGTTTTCAAAGGCCTGGACTGCCCCCATAGAGATTCTGATTCTGTTGTTCACTGTAGCCTGGATCAGTATTTTCTTGAAGTGTTCTGGTGATTCTATTATGCAGCCACTGGTCCAATCTTTAGACGATTTCCCTGAAGCACAAACCAATTTTGGGAGGGTAGGAAGTGTTCAGTTCTACATGTGTTAAGATTGAAATAATAGCAAGACGTCCAAGTGGGAAAGAAACAGCCAGTGAGAAGTTGGGGATAGAGGCCTGGGAATTATTTTATCAATATGGCATTATTACTTGAAACCCTGAGAGTGTGTTGCTGAGCTTTTCAACAGAAATTAAGATTCAGAAAAGGCCTGAACCTGGGGCATTCCCAACCTGCTTGAAGTGGTTTCTGTGCAGTGTGGGTATACTGAAAAGATGTACTGAAAAGACAGCGGGTGCTGTCCCAGAGTGGGGGTGCAGCTGGGCCTCTGGAAGGGGCGAGAACCAGGGACTCTGTCACTCACCATCTGCATCTCCTCTGTATCCCCTCCCTGTCCATCTCCTGTCTTTCATTTATCTTACCAGGGCCCTGCTTCCTCTGCTCACTGTCCCTGTGGTAAGATGAAACATGGCCACTAACAGCTTCCAAAGTTTATGTCTTTCAGCTGCAGCATCTGGAGGCTGCCTTCCTGCTTGGTCCCAGTTCCAGAATCCCCAGGGAAGGAACTGTGGCTGACCCAGCTTGGGACAGCTATGGCCAGTGTGGCAGGAGGGGAGGGTCCCGCCCCAGGAGGGACAGGGGTGCCGTGCAGACAAAGCTGGGGTCTCCGTTCCTGTCGCTGTCTCAGGAGTGACAGGGCAGAGCGGCGGGCAGAGGGGACTGTGGTCTCCCTGAAAACCACCGTGGTTCAAGGAGAGTACATGTACAACCCAGTCCCCATGGGGACCGCACAAGAACTCCTGAGCGACCGAGGAAAGGCTGCTCTCCTCCAGAGTTCGGCTTCAGTGGAGCAAAGTTCTTAACAGAGTTCCTGGGTCCCTGTGGGTCCCTGGATAGGCTTCAGAAGTTCACAGGGTCCCTGAAATTGTGAACAAAAATGTGCTAGATATCTTTATGCTCAGGCACATTTTCTGGGAAGACAAGCTGTAGCTGTTCTCAGTTTGATGAGGTGGGAGCCAAATTCCAGGAGTTTAAGGAGCAGGCAGTGAGGAAATAAAGGCAGCACGCTCCTCTCCCCCTTCCCCAAAAACCTGCTGGAACTTACTCCCAGCCTCTTTCGGATCAGTTTCTACACAGAATGTTGATCCAGTTAACCCTAAGCAAGTGGGTGTTGACTTTTAGTTCAGCGACTCACCTAGCAGATAGGAATGGTTCCTCTAGCAGTGAATCACAGATTCTCCTACTAGTTTGAATGCTGACTGTTCCCATCTCTTCATGTGTTGGGTTCATGTCTCCCCAGCCGGCTGCCAGCCCCTAGCCGGTACCTTCAATTCGCACTCCGCTGTCTTTGTGTGGATTGCCACAGTCTCTTCCTGCAGTAATGGGGACTCTGTGTTGAAAGTCAGAAACAGCTCCAGCAGTTTTTCCAGAAAGAAATTGTATTGTTTCTCAGAACTGGGAATTTCAAGGCACATCTGGGTTCAGAGGCTCAAAAGGTCTTCAGGGCTCTGTCTCCGTCTCCTGGCTTTCCTGTGAGTGTTGGCCTCATTCTTAGGCACTCGTCACAAGTCAGGAAGATAGCTGCAGCAGCCCCAGTCTGCATCCTTACTGCTCATGGTTTATAAGCAAGAGAAGCCATCTCTCTGCCTGTGCTCACTTTCCAGGTCTCATGGAAGTCCTCTGCCTGGCTCTGGCTTGGCCACGTGCTTGCACCTTGCCCCATCGATAGGAAGGGGCAGTGGGTACCATTTCTGGCCAGACCACATTTAACTGGCCACAGGAGTGGCCACCGTGACTGAGAATCCCCCTAGCACCATATGGGATAGAGAAATGGCAGAGCCCCAGTGCAAAAGAGGGTGTTGGGCAGACAGAGACAACTGATGCCCAGCATTGTGATCCAGTGGAGAACTCACCAGAATTGATAGCAAGAGTGGTGGCTTTCAGTGTGATGCCCACGTAGACTTCACTGTCAGCCAGAAAGCTCTGCAGATTTGGAGCCCTAAAAATGAGGGAGCCTTCCCAGCTCTGGCTGTGGCCTGGAAGTTCAGGAGCCTGTTGGAAAATTCCTCCTGGGGTTGCCAGAGTAAATAATTAACTTGGGCAAGTGTATATTATACCTACTCTCAACACCTTAGGAGACAGGCTCGTAGAACTAACTTTGCACTTCTGCCCTGTATTTTTTTTAAGCTTGGGAGCAGTTTGCAGTTGAATTGGGCAGCAGGGTGTTTTTTACTTAACGAGCCCTTCTGGAGAGATTGCTGTGTGGCGGGCAGGGTGATGGTATAAACATGGTCTCGAGATGTGTGCCGTCTCATGGGAGAGACAGCCGGACGCAAAGGGCCACAGCCCAGCCGGTGGGACGGGCCTGCAGTCGTGCTGAATTGTGTCTGGAATGAGCTCCAAGGCTGTTCTCTGTAATCACAGTTCTTGCCTGCCAGGCGCATCCTGGACACTCCGTCTTCGTGCGCCTTGTTGAGCTGCCACGGAAGGCCTCCCCCACGCCCTGTTTCGGCCAGTCCTCTCTCCCCCTCAAGGCCAGTGCTAGTTCTACCCCTGCAAGGTCTTCTGGCGGGGGGGGTGGCGGGCACCCCAGGGTGGGGGCACCCCACCCAGGCCTGGTGCAAGAGACCAGGACCAACAGGAGCATCGGCACTGGGCACGCCCTTCATGTCCCTGAGCCTGTGTCCTGAGCTATAAAAGGAGGGCATGCAGACCCAACCCAGAGTTCTTGCGGATCAAGTGAGATAAGGTGCGTGAGGGTACCTGAGCATAGCACAGTGGTTTTCCTTCCCGGGACCACTTGAGAGAGTGGTTTCAGCCCGTATGGAATGACATTCTGTCCTGATTTATCGGACTCAATCCACCCTGAACTGTATAGTGGAAATCATAAAATCCTGAGTGCCTTCCCTGCTGGAAGGGATTTGATGCATTGTGGCACAGATTCGATTATTCGAATCTGATGAATAGCAGCAATTTTCTGGCCTCATAAGCAGCTGTGGAACTGCTTCATTATTGATGAGGCCTGTGTCCACAGAGGACGGGTGCCTCCGCAGAGCCCGGAGCCACCTGGCGGGGGAGGTTTCCTGATCCTCCCGGTGGTGGTGGCCATGGCTGGCCATGGCGTGCTCGCTGAGGAGACTTAAAACTTGCCTCAGGTGAGGCCCGGAGTTCCCAGATTTGAAGGTGGGGCTGTGGTACTCGCAGTCTGCCTCGCTTGTACCAGCAACGTGCGTTTGAAGAGAAATTACGAGTCAGTCATTCATGCAGAGTCCTTACTAGCTAAGAATTCGGAGCTACAGCTCTTTGTGGCTAGGACCCCAGAGTCTTATCATGTGCATAAGAGCTGCCTTTTCTTCCCTATAGCTTGGGGGGAAGGTGGCTGTGCCCCATTGGACCCATCACCGAGACTCAGCCTCAGTTTCCCTTCTTGTCAAATGAGCTCACAGTGGCTGGCTCATTGGGGTGATGGGGGCTCAGTGAGCGGACGCTTGGTGCGCGTCACTAAGCATGTGCTCTCTTCATTACCCCGTGGTGCCTGGCACGGAACCTGCATCCATTGGGTGTGGATAGATAGGTGGGGGTGCGGGGAACCTAGGCAGAGCAGGAAAGGGAACAAAGCAGTGGGCGATACTGGCGGGCCGGCAGCCTGGGGTGACGGAGTGGGCTCTGTGAGGGGGCGTGCCGGGGGGCAGGGCCGGCTCTGGAGTGGAGTGGCCCTGGAGGCCACAAGGAAGGTCTTGGAATTTGTCTCCTACGAAGAGGGAACCAGAAACATATTAAAGCGGAAAACAGACATGGTTGGGACTGTTGTTCTAGAATAGACTGAAAGCGGTGAGGTAGGTGGCGAGGAGAGCGTGTGGGAGGCTGACACAGTGAGGGGGCAGACCGCGGGCTGTGACCTGGTGCAGCAGTGTGTGTCCAGGGGGGCCGGGTGGATTCGAGAGGCCCTCAGAACGTAGAGCGGGCAGGACCTGGGGCCGATGGGATGCGGGGGGCACGAGGGGGCGGCGAGAACTCAGAACCGGCTTGGAGGTTACTAGCTTGGGTAACTGGGTGGGTGACGATGCCAGAATCTTTGATGGGGAGGAGAGGAGGAGGTCTGGGGTGAGGAGGAGACAGATCATGCATCCAGATGACTCGATGACGGTAACATGTACATACGCCCACAGAGAGCTGCTTTCAGCTGTGGGAAACAGAGCCTGGTGCGGGGAGCACTCACCCGCCCTCCTGACTCCTGTGGGAACCTCAGTCACAAACAAGGGGTCCGAGTGACCCGTCGACCGAATCTGGAACAAGCCATTCTTGTCGTTCCACACGGCCACCTGTGGAACCTGTGGTTCCAGCCGCTACTAAATAGAGAATAGATTTCACAGTTGACTCTGGTTCTCAGTCTCCAGCCCTGAGGTCCCGAGGAAACCGGGGACAGACGATATCCTAGAGCCGTTAAGACCGCACTTCACATGCTGGCACTGCTGCTCACCAAGTGACACCTTGGGCAAGTCACACGATCTCTCTGAGTGTTTCTTTCATCTGTACAATGGGACTCATTGTGGCACTGTGTGAGGCTAAAATAAGGTATGTACACACCACATAACCCAGGGCCCGGCCTCCTGTAAACAGTAGTATCAGCAGCCGTTGTGGCTGCTGTTGTTATTATTACTGGTGGCTGTGTCTGGCCATGCTTCTGGGAATGTATGTTGGGTTTCAAAGCTGCTTATGTCCTCTGTGCCCATGGGAAAACTGAGACCCAGCACTAAACGTTATGTACATATATTTGTAAATATTTACTGAAGTTATCTCTATGCCCCAAGTGGGGCTTGAACTCAGCAACCCCGAGATCAAGAGTCACACGCTCTACTGACTGAACCAACCAGGCACCCTTAAGTGTGTTCTGTTTTCATGATGATAAACAAGAGTGAAGTCCCCATGGTTATGGGAGATCTTGCCTGATCTTCCATTTCTTTTCCCTCCCCTCCCTTCCCCTCCCCTCCCCTCCCCTCCCCTCCCCTCCCCTCCCCTCCCCTTCTTTTTCTTTTCTTTTCTTTTCCTTTCTTTTCTTTTCTTTTCTTTTCTTTTCGTTTCGTTTCGTTTCGTTTCGTTTCTTTCCTTTTCCTTTTCTTTTTCCTTTTCCTTTCTTCTCTTTCACAACTGAAGCTGTCCCAAGGAGCTTACAGCTGGTAGGGGAGACAAACAGGAGAATATGTCACTGTGGTAAGGTAACAGTGGCAATGCACAGTTCCTCGGTACTGGGGGTGGGAGGGGGTAGGGGTGGAGGGAGGGATGGACGCTGCTGGAGGTGGAGGAGCAGGGGAGGAAGGCTGGATGGTGACTAGGAGTGTGTTCTTGTCCTGAGTCACAGGGAGGGCTTTGCTGGGTGGCCAGGAAGGGTGCTCCTCTTGTTAAGAGTGACTGGCAGAAGCCCTGACACCTGACCCAGTGTGGGGTCTAGAGAAAAGCCCAGAAGAAGCTGGAGATGTGGCCTCCTTAGATGCCATCCCATGTGTGGGGCATGGGACTGTGGGGGATAGAGAGCCCCCTGGAAGGTTTAAGGTGGGGGGATCTGTGGCACTGAGCAGAGAGGTCAGTTAGCAGTGGAGGGACCAAAGGAGGGACTTTGGTGCTAGAGAGGGTGACCAAGTCAGGAGGTGGAAGGGGTTGTTGAATCACCGGTACCTGGTGACTGATTGGACAGTTGGGAGGAGAGAGGGCTGGGGTTACTGGGACTCCAGTTGCTCTGCCTTGGGTGGGGAGGAGGACCTGGCCTGCTGGAGAAGGAGCCGTGCTTGGTCTGGGACAGTGGGGTTGGAGGTGCCTGGAAGGTGCCAGTCCAGTCATCTGACAGACAGCTGGATCGGGAGCAAGGTCTGCTCAGGAGAGATAAGGATAAGGCGCCTAAGAGAGGGTCTGAGGGAAGCACTGGGGATGGCAGCCGGGTGTCACCGTCCCTGTGGATTCTGAACTGGGCCCTACTGAAAGTGGAGGAGGCACCCAGCTTCGAGCTTCGAGTGGCGGGGGAGGGGGGCTCCATCTGTGGAGATCCTTGCGGGCTTGGCAAGTTCCCTGTGCATAAGCCATTGTCTCATGGGGCCTTTGCCTGGGGCACTCAGGGACTGACTGGTTTCCTCTGGCCTCATAGGTACTGCAGTGGGGACGGTTTCCAGCTCCCAAGGTCTCCAAAGGCATCGTGCCTTGTGGGGTTTGCCTTAAACAGTAGCCTTCCTGCTGTGCTCTGCAGCCGGCAACTCCTGCACTTGACACGCTGGCTCCTCTGAGGTTTTGTTTTGTTTGTTTGTCTTTCTAACAGGCTAACTTTTTTTTTCTTTCTTTCTTCCTTTTTTTTTTTTTTTTTTTTTGGCCAAGTTACATTAACAGTATCACACAAGTAGATAGGCTGGGAAAGTCCAGAGCCACCGTCGGAGACCTGGCCAGGGGAGGGACCAGGCCCCTCATTATCTTGGGAAGGTCACCCGCAGGTACCCGGGGCTGGTCTGGGCCTTTACATCTGATGTCTCTGCTGGAGGCTGGCAGGGTGGAGAGGAGGCAGTGATGGCTGATGAGAGGGAGCCGACAGATCTCTGGAGTAGGCCAGTACATAGGTGTGGACTGCCTCTCCCAGCCACGGTCACGCGGCTTCTGTGAGCACATAGCTTAAGGTGCAGGGCCAGGGAAGGACAGAGAGCAAAGCAAGCTGGAAGCTGGGAGTCGGCCGGTTAAACACGGGGAAATATTTTTCTCTTCCAGAAGTGTGCTCCTTCTTAGTATTCTTAGTCTGCTTTTTATTTTCCCGTTTTTGATAAAAGGACACAGGTACTGAGAAACATTTCCTTTCTGTAGTGCTGGGGACAGCGGGCCGTGGGGGGTGTGGGGAGCGTGGGCACCTGAATAAAGGGGCAGCCGCTGCCCAGCCCATTTTTTTCCACCAGGGGATTAGGGGCCAGCGTTACTAGGTGTTTAAAGTTTTCAAGAAAAGCTAGGAGTCCAGATTGAATGGGAAGTCTACCAGTTGGCTCAAATGCTTAGAAATAAACACTGCAGGCCAACTGAAGTCTGCCTGTGGGCCGGAGGAGGCCCAGGGGCTGTGGTCAGTGTTCTCTGGGCTGGACCTGCCTCGCTAGCATCCTGCCTGGCCGAGGCACAGCGTGACTTATCACCCAGGGGAGGAGGGAGCACTTGACAGGACTGAATCCACTCCAGATTCTTGGACATAGGCTTCTGTGGCTGTGGCAAGCCGAGTCCCTCGCCTGGAGTCCTCTGTCTTCATCTGTACAACGAAGGCCAGGGCTGGATCTGCGGTTTTGAACCTTTTTTTAGCAGCAGGACCTCTGTGTAAACCAGACCTTACAGGGAACGAGTCCCGACAGATACAAACCAGGGCTTCCCCAGTTGTAGGGAGAGTCTGGAGTTCCGCCCAAGGCTGCCCTCTGCCCTCCCCCACAGGGCACCTCTGCCAGGCCCCACAGAACACAGTGTGGGGGTTGCCCACCTGCCGGCCGGCACTCTCCACCCCTCCCGGCCCTGGCAGTCTGTGGGTTGAACGGGAGAAGGAGAACAGCAGGGCCGGAAGGAGAGCAAGCCACAGTGGGTCTGTCCCACAGCCGGCTCCCCACCTGCCATCTGCCCGGGACCAGCACAGGGCCAGCAGCCAGCCGGCCCCGGGGCGCTTTCCATGCGTTTTGCCTCCTCACCTCAGCCCTCCGGGGCGTGCATCACTATTTCCATCTCAGAGGTGGGTAAACCAAAGACACAGGAAGGGGAAGTGAGTTGCTCACAAGGTCACTTGGCTGGTACGCGGAGGAGCCTCAGTGCCACCCAGGCCTCCTGAGACTCCAGAGGCTGCCTCCTCCCTTGGGGCCTCTTCCTCTGTTCTTCACTGAGGACCGCCCTGCTCCCCCAGGGGCAGCCCTGCAGACCTGCGGTCCGGGGTCCCGGCGCTGACGGTTCCTGTCCCTGGTGTTTCTGTGGCAGTGTGCTTTAGTTTGCGAAGCCCCCTTCAGACACAGTCTCGTTTTGCTGGTGTCAGGCTTGACTCGTCTAAACGGGACTCTCCTTTCTATTGCCATGCAGGAGGCAGAACCCTCCGAGCCTAGAAGTGTGGAGGTGACGAGGAAGCCCAAGGCTGCTGCTCTTTCTGCCAGCAAGAGGCCCAAGAAGGAGGCCAAGAAGAAGCGGTAGACGAAGAGGCCTGCGGAGCCAGGCAGGCGGGGCGCGGGCCCAGGGGGCAGCCCTCCCGGGACTCAACGTCCTGTTCCCTCCTTCATCCCAGGGGCAGGGCTGAGGTGGCTGGGCCGCTCTCTGACCACAGAGATCTGGACAATCGTGGCAGTCCCCAGGCCCCAGCTGGGCAGTTCCACTTCCTTCTGCTTCCGTGACAGTTTAGAGCCAAGGGGACTGAAACCCCCTACGAGCAGAGGCTGTCTAAGAAGTCCGCCTGTTCAGAAGTTGGGCTGGCTCAGAGTGACACTTCCATGCTTAATCATTGTGGCCAGCCTTTACTTACCCACCTTGTGGATTTACACTACATTCTAGAGTCATGATCTCACGCTGACAAGCACTGCCCCTCCCATTACTCGTGCACCGCAGATCTGCTCATCAGTCACCTTTGTGTCTCCTAGTACAGAAGGAGCCAAGCCAGGCCTTCCCTGTTTGTTTAGGTCAAGACACCACGGCCACTGTGATGTTGGTGGTCCCGCAGGCACAACAGCCAGGCCCGAAGATGCCTGGTGTGAGAGCCTGCAGGAAAGCCGGCCAGGGTTGTGCCTGGTTCTCTGGCAAATGGAAGGGACTTGGCCCATGTTCTTGGGCCCAGTCTTTCTGAGCCTCTGAAATGGGGGGCTTGTCAATCTCAGACCGACCTCTTTTTAGCCCATCATGGTACATTCAGTGTGTGCCTTTTGGCTTCCATCTGACACATCTCCACTTCCCCTAATTCTTTCAACCCCAGAACAGTGAGGAAGAGTCATCTGGGCAAATAAACATCAATAAACTGCCTCCCACGCTGGACCTCCTGTGTGTTGCCTGCTGCTGAGGGAAAGGGGGAGGCTGGGTCCCTGCCCTGGGTATAGGGAAGGGGCTCCCCAGAGAAGTGGGACAGTGGGGCCGAGGATGGCCAGAGCAGTGCTTTAGACCGAGCCGTTCTGGGACAGGTTTCAGGAAGGGTCCAGCCAACTGCTTCATGTGGTCCTTAGTCACTGGAAACAGTCGTGAACGTCCATGCGTGTGTGAGAGTTTCCCTCGGGGCTGGGCCCCGCTCACTCCCCAGTTCCCATTGCCAGAGGAAGACGCTGCTTGTCCTCCAAGTGGCTTGAAAAAAACCAAGTAGAAGGCTCACATGGCGTGGAGTGGGTCATGCAGGTCCAGTCACGTGCCCTGAATCATCTGCCAAGGAAAAGCCCTGAGCTACGGTAACTCCGATTTGCCAGGCTGCTTTTCAGTTTGCCAAACACTTTCCCGAATGTTGTCACAACCAGTGAGGAACCTGTATCACCTCCATTTCGGAGATGGGAGAATGAAGTCCAAAGTGATTGAAAGTGCCAGAAGTCAGGCTTGGACCCGAGTCCACGGCCCTTTCCTTGGTGTTTAACAAATACTCAGTGAATGTCCGTAGGCACAGTGTGTAAACGTCCCCACTAAGGTCTGGGAAGTCTAGGGGCTGGAGCTTCCATGTAACAGGACCGGGAGTGGCCAGACACGGAGTCTCTTGGGTGCCTCGCACCAGGGAGGCACCGGGGTTGCAGAAAGGAGGAACCAGGTTTCTTTCCAGAAACCCAGGTGCGCCTAGCCCAGTGGGAGACTCAGATGTGGAAACTGGCTTGGGGTGGGGAGTTGTCCAAAGGGGGGGTCGTGCAGCAGATCCTACAGGAGCCGAGCAGAGGGGCACCCAACTCAGTCCGGGTGGTCGGTACGGCCACCTGGCAGAGGGGAGGTGACTAAACTGAGTCTTAAAGCCTGGCTGGAGGTGAGACCAGAAGGAGATCATGCTGGGAGACGGGGCCAGACCGCTGGGGCCGATGTGCTGAGCCTCCTGCAGGGGAGGCCGCCTCTGGTCCGCACGAACAAGGCTGCCTCAATAGGCCAAACTCCTTTAAATTGTCTCCGTTAGAGGCTCTTTGCCAGAAAACAGCCCTAGGAGGCAAAAGGGTCATCCTGTGCTCCACCAGCCCCTCATGCCGTGCTTACTGTGGACAGAGTTTGTAGCCTTCTGCTCTCTTGACTTCCAGAACCGCCCCCTCACGTGGTTTTCCTCCTGCATCACTGGTCCTCCTCATTGGAGGGGCCCTAGGTCTCCGTTCTTGGTCCTCTCACCTCTGCACATATCCCTCAGAGACCTCATCCAGGCTCTTGGCTTTAAATTCCACCTACATACATGCTCACGTCTCCCAAACAAATCCCTCCAGATTCCTGGCCTTGAGCTCCGGAACTCCCATATCCGACTTCCTACTTCTCTCTCCATCCGGGTTCCCAACACGCATCTCAGAGTAAATTCCTGATTTTTCATGGGCAGTCCCAAGTCTGAGCTTTTTGTAGACTTCCCCAGCTTTAAGAGCATCTTAATTCTTCCAGTTGCTCAGGCCAAAAACCTTGGACGTCTCCCCTCTTCCAGCTCCTCTCCACTCCTGACCCTTAAATGGTTCCTTGTGGCTCAACCTTCGAAGTCCAGAATGAGACCTGTTTCACCATTTCCCTCTGCTGCTTCAGTCCAGCCACCATCCTCTCAGCTGGATACTGTAGCAGCCTCCTTGTGGGTAGTCCTCTCTCCACACAGCAGCTGGAGGGGTCCTGGAAAAACCTGTAATACCATGTCCCTCCCTTTCTCCCATCTCACTCATGAAAAGGTCAAAGCCCCACTGGGACCCACAAGGGCCTGCAAGAACCACCCTACCTCCTTCACCCTTCTGCCCTTGTGAGACGTCACGCTGCCCTTGCCCACTCTACTGTATCCTCACCGGTCTCCATCTTCCTCAGGCATGTCAGAAGAGCCCTGCCTCAGGGCCTTTGAACTTGCTGTCCCCACTTCTTCTGGATACTATGTCTCATATGGTAGAATAATGGGCCCCCCCCAAAGATGTCCATACCCTAATCCCTGGAACCCACGACTATATTACCTTACGTGGCAAAGGGACTTTGTAGATGTGATTAAATTAAGGATCTTGAGACGGGGGGATGGTTCTGGATTACTGAGGTGGGCGTGCGCACAGTTGCCCACAGCATTTAACCTAGACCTGGTGGAGATGTAGCTGTGTGGTGTTATCAAGGAATTTACATCTCTGATTTTCAGTCCACCAAATGGAGATCGTACAATAATGTTGCAGGGCTATTGTAAAAATTACTGGGGGCACCTGGCTGGCTCAGTCGGTGGAGAGTATGATTCCTGATCTCAGGTTTGTGAGTTCGAGCCCCACATTGGGACTTTATTTTACTTAAAAATAAAAATCTTAAAATAGATTAGACATGCTGTGTGTATATGAGGTGCCTAGAGCATAGTGGGTAGTTTATAAACGAAAATGACTAAAAATGATTATTCGATCAGATAAATGTATCATGAAAACATTCTGGCCTCAGATTGTCTGGCTGGCTCAGTTGGTAGAGCATGTGACGCTTGATCTTGGGGTTGTGAGTTCGAGTCTCCCATTGTGCACAGAGCCTGCTTTAAATAAATAATATTACACACACACACACACACACACACACACACACACACACACACATTCTGACCTCCAGCTAGCCATGACCTTAGCTTCTTTGGAAGACAAGCAGGTCCTTAGCTTTTCAGTCCTGGGAAACCAGAGGTAAGGGAAGGGTTCTGAGGCTAAGCTCATAATTGTGTTTGTATTTGCAGAGCTCTTTATATTTCTAGTAGATTTTGCTATCAGTTTTTCCCTTCCTCGTTTTTCAAATGATGGAGGTGGAAAGCTACAGAGCAGCAAAGGGGAGAGGAGCTACCTTGAAACAAATTCTAAATAAGCACATAGAGGGAGTTCATTAGTCATCAGGGAAATGCAAATTAAGGCCACAATGTGATGCTGGAATGACAAATGGAAAAGACTGACCACACCACATGTTCGGAGGGACATGGAGTTAACTCTTGTACCTTGCCGCTGGACACGGAACATGGTAAAACCACTTTAGAAGACCGTTTGGGAGTTTCTTGAAAAAGTTCACCACATATCTGCTCTGTGACCCAGCGCTCCACTCCTAGGAATTTACCCGAGAGAAAAGAAAATATTCATCCATAAAAGTCTTACACTAAATTCTAGCTAGAATATTCATAGCCACTTTGTTCACAAAAGGCAAAAACTGGAAATAGCCCAGATGCTCACCTTCAGTAGAATGGATAAATTGTAGCGTGTTATACAGTGAAATACTACACACAATAAATAAATGATCTACTCTACACACAGTATTATATGAATGACTCTCAAAACTATTATACTGAATAAAAGAAGCCAATATACCCACAAACACAGAAGTACAATAAATGGTGTCTGGATCATATGGAATTCTAAAATAGACTGATCAGATCGGTGGTGGTTCCCAGGAGAAGGACTGACTAGGAAGGGGCACAAGAAAAATTTTCTAGGGTGATGGAAATATTCTGCATCTTGATACGCAGCTACCTACATTGAATGCTTAAGATTAGAGCATTTCATTATGTGTAAATTACACCTTACTAAAACACTTTCCTGTGGGCCATGCACTAAGTTATGTGCTTTGTATACATTATGTTGTTTAACTTGTCAGCAAATCCCATGAAGTGGATATTATTGTCTCTGCTTTACAAATGAGAAAACCAAGGCTCAGAAAGTTTAAGCAATCTGCTTCAGGACACAGTTAAAAAAAATTAGATTAGAACTCAGGCAGTATGATTCCAAAGCCCATGCCTCCAAGATTCCCACTTTTCCCTCAACCCATCTTCTTCCCTAACATTTTACAGATGGGGAAATTGTGTGATATGTCTGGTAATGATTGGCATATGTGTGGTATGTGTGTTTGTAGTACATGTTTAAGATGGGGTGACATTATCGTGTCTGTGTGATGTATGTGCTGTGAAATTGCATGTGCAAAGTGTGTTAGTGAAATGTATGTCTTTTATGCGTGGTACATATGAGCACCAAAGACACGCTCAATGCCACCTGTGCTCTTTGGAGTCAGAGTTGAACTAGAACCCAGATCTCTGGGGCTTTCTTACCGTAGCACACATCTTTACTTGGGCTTTAAAGAGGTCAAGCTCACTCCTACTCAGCTCAGGATCGGGAGCTAAAAGTACAATTTTTTTAAATGTTTATTTATTTGAGAGAGAGAGAGAGAGAGAGAGCATGAGTGGGGGAGGGGCAGAGAGAGAGAGAGAGAGAGAGAGAGAATCTGAAATAGATAGAATCTGAAATAGACAGAATCTGAGCTGTCAGCACAGAGCCTGACACGGGGCTCGAACTCAGGAACGGCGAGATCATGACCTAGGCAGAAGTTGGACTCTCAACTCACTGAGCCAACCAGGTGCCCCTAAAAGTACAATTTTTAAAGAGTTGAGTATAACATTCATATTATGGGAGACCCAAACTCAGGGCACTATGACTTCAAAATGAGAGACTGAATTTTCCATCTGTCTTTGTACTGCTAGAATAGTTCCAGAGGTTTCCTGTGACTCGTGGACATATGCCATTCACTCTCCCTGCAATTAAGACATGCTACCCCCAAACACCGCCCCCTATCACCAGGCTCACCTGTTACCGCTCTGTGTGTCTTCTTTATTTATTTATTTATTTATTAAAAAAAAATTTTTTTTTTAATTTTTTTTTTCAACGTTTATTTATTTTTGGGACAGAGAGAGACAGAGCATGAACGGGGGAGGGGCAGAGAGAGAGGGAGACACAGAATCGGAAACAGGCTCCAGGCTCCGAGCCGTCAGCCCAGAGCCCGACGCGGGGCTCAAACTCACGGACCGCGAGATCGTGACCTGGCTGAAGTCGGACGCTTAACCAACTGCGCCACCCAGGCGCCCCTAAAAAATTTTTTTAATGTTTACTTTTGAGAGAGAGAGAGAGAGAGAGACAGAGCATGAGCAGGGGAGGGGCAGAGAGAGGGGAAAACACAGGATGCTCCAGGCTCTGAGCTGTCAGCACTTAGGGCTCGAACTCATGAATTGTGAGATCATGACCTGAGCTGAAGTCAGATGTTTAACCGACTGAGCCTCCCAGGCCCCCCTCACTGTATCTTCTTGGTTGCAAGATGTCCAAGGCCTCCAACACATTCAGCAAGCTTCCGTCTACTTAATTTAAGAGGAGCACGCATGAGTTTCTCACTTTCTCCTTGACCGTTGGAGTTCAGACAGGGATTAGCGTCAAGAACAACAACGACAAGAAAAAACCACATAAAAACCCCACAAACAAACTAAAAGAACAACCAAACAGCTCGTCTTCTTTGGCCTTAACTCACATCCAATCGGCGTTAAGAGTGTTTTAAAAGCCATGCAGTCTTTGGTGTTCTTAGAGGGCCGTACCTTGTGTTTGGGGGGAATTTGGCTTAAACGACAACTTCCTTCCCCCAAAGTATGGCTCTCTGAGAGGAAAAATATATAAATGTATAATAGAAATATATAAATATTTACAGTCTATAAATATATAAAATATATATGTTCTCCCAGCCTGAGTCCACTAAAGAGAAACTTCATCTTGAGATTATTTTGTCTTTTCTTCCAAAGTTGCAGAATGTATTTCATGGTCTGCCTTTTCTCTGGAACTGGCAAATGGTGCTGTGAATGAATCACCCTGTTTCTTGGGAATGTTTTGCTCCAAGAGCTCAGAGGGGGGGTACAACAAGATGATAAACAGCCTCTTGAATGATCTCTCCTCCCCTCACTGCAGGGCCCGGGGCCTGTGGGTTCATAGAACAGAACGAGGCTGGGCTTTTAGAGACTGCTGGGCCTAACCCAGTGTTGCAGACAAGGAACCCTAGGTTTTAGCACTTAGAGAAGGGGAGCCGTGGAGCAGGGCCAAGGCCATCTGAGTATGATTCATTCCCACTGGTCGTGGGCCCATGGACTGTGCCTTCATTGCTTTGAGTTTCAGCTTCCTCCTCTGGAAAACGAGGGCAGGGAGTCTGATATCCCTTTTGGTTTTCTATCATCTGGGGGCCATCTGCATCTAAAGGTCCACCTGATAGAAAGGCTGAACCTGAAATATGGTGTTCTGCCTCCAAAGCCAGAGAAGGGTCAAGGTCTGTGGCCCTCATCAGGCACCAAGTGGTTCAGTTCAGTTGAGCCTGGTTCAACAAACACACCCAAGCCCCAACTCTCTCCAGACCCTAAACTGGACACTGGGGACACCAAAGTGGGTCAGATGTGGCCCCTGCCTTCAACCTGTGGGGCCACATGGACACATAGCCAATTACAATAGACTGTGGCAAGCTTGGTGATATCATTCCTGAGGGGCTTTGGGACTGCAGAGGAAGGACCTCAGCCTGGAGGAGAGTCAGGGGAAGTTTCCAGGGAGGTGACAGTCAGAGGATTAGCATCAGGTGGCCTTGATGCAAGGAGGGGATGGAATGAGACCTTGGGAAAGCCCCTCCCCCACTCTGGGCCTGAGCCTCCCTAGAATGCATTTGTGGGGGGTGGCTGACTGTTCTGATGGCCGTGGTCTCCCTAGTCTGGTTTTCTGAGGTGGGGAAAGTGTCGATTATAGTTTTGAGCTTGGAGAGTGCTTTGTCCAGCAGCCAGGAGAGACCTGCCTTTTCCTGGCATTCAATGCCTCTGCCCTCCGCATCTTCTAGGCCCACACTCCTCAGGGAGCACAGGGCCGCCTGCCACCCTCTTAGCTCCGACCAAGTCCCAGTTCGTGTGGGAACAGCCCAAGCTGAGAGGTTGGAGTGAGTCACCCTTCCCTCCCCTGACCCCGCGCCCTGTCCTCAGTCCACGGGAGAATTGCAGAGTTGCCCTGGCCGGGGGTGGAGGGGGAGAGCTCTCAAGGCTGACAAAGGGATTAGGCGCACAGTGGGCTGGATGATATCAAAAAGGAAATTGTTATTCAGAAGTGTCTGTCCCTCTGGCAAATGGCAGGAGTCCCTGACCCCGGGTGGGCAGGATCCTCAGTCCTGTCAGCTTCCCCATCTCACCCCTGCCCTTACTAGCCAGGCTGAGCCCCCGGGAAAGTGCCCACTTGCTCTCCACCCTTCCTCTCATTCCCTCTGCCCCTCCACCCGACCCCCCTGCCACTGCTCCCCTGGGGTGCAGCCACAGCTGCCCTGTGGCTCAACCCCCTGGACACCCTGTGTTCCTGTCCTCAGTCCTATGGCCTCCTGGCAACATCTGACCCCTTCAGAGGCCTCCTCCTGCAGCCTTTTAAAATTTTTTTAATGTTTATTTTTGAGAGCAAGAGAGGACATGAGTGGGATGAGGGGCAGAGAGAGAGACACACGCACAGAATCTGAAACAGGCTCCAGACCCTGAGCTATTAGCACAGAGCCTGACATGGGGCTTGAACTCACGAACTATGAGATCATGACCTGAGCCAAGGTCGGACACTTAACCTACTGAGCCACCCAGGCACCTTCCCCCGCTTCAGCCTGTTAGACACGAGGGCTCCTTGGGACACTGCCTGCTTTCTTCTCACCCTATACATAATATCCTACTCTGGGCCTCAGTTTCCCCATCAGCGAAATGAGCATACAGAAAAGCACCTTTTGCCAAGGGGATGATGCAGGGATCAAATGAGTTAACACAAATAAGGCGCTTAGTGCCTGAAGCAGTGTGTTCAATAACTGTTGGCTGAAGTATTCCTAATTTTTCAAAATCTCCATGGATACCTAAAGGGTTTCTCCAACATAATTTGGCCAAAACTGAACTCGACTTTTTCCCCTCAGCGGGCTCCTACCCAGGCTTCCCCATCTCAGTAAATGGCAACTTCATCCACTCAAACTAAAAGCCTGGGGACCGGTCTTGACTCGGCCTCTCTGTGCGTCCACACTCCCCATCCAACTGAGGACCCTGGGTGCTTCCTCCATGCACTTGAATCAGGTGCTCCTTGCTCACCTTCCTGACAGGGCTGAGCACTTCACCCCCTCCCAGAGGACTTCCCGGCCCCTCTCTGCCCCTCCACTCCCCCTCCACACAGCTGCCAGTGAGATCTTTCAAAAACATCCCCGGGATGTGCCTCCCTCCTTGGCCCTTAGCACAGCCCACGAGGCTCTAGGTTCCAGCTGCATCCCCCACGCAGGTCAGTCTCACCCCAGGGCCTTTGCCTGAACCCCACCAATCTTTGTAGGGCCACTCTTTCTGTCCTTCAGGTTTTCACCAAAATCCATCTCCTGTGTGAAGCCCTTCCTGTCCTCCTGTCCTCATGCCCCCTGCCCCCCAGCCTGCCCGCCTCCCCCCACTGACTCCTGCTCTGGCACACAGCACAGTCTGTGTTTCTGCATCAGCAGGGTTGCTCTCTGGTTTATTGACTACCTCTCACTTTTCTCAAGATCTCAACCTGTGATCTTAAAGGCAGGAGCTGTGTGTATTTTATCAGCCAGTGTGCAACCACCAGACGGGCAATATTTCATCAACTCTCAAGGCCTCAAGTGGATATCCAGACCTGGGCTCTGTGACCTTGGGGAAGTTACTCACCCTCTCTGGGCCTTGAGTTTCCAGTGTCTGGCAGATAGAGGGGCTTGGCTGGTGATGGACTCCTCCTTGCCTTGGCGCAAGGTGCAGCAGGGAGGGGATGCCGCCCAGGCTGGCCGTTTCACCTGCTGTATATTTCCCGGGGCACATTTCCTCTTGTTGACACAGAAAACACTCTGTATGTGTTTGCTGAGTTGAATCAAGTCAAATAGTCCTGCCCCAAGGCCCTGGAAACACAGATACCAGCACCTCTAGGAATGGGAAGCCTACAGGGGAGCTAGTTCAAGGCCCAGGGAGCTAATTTAACTATTGGATGATTAAATATGCTTAATTATTGGGAAGTACCTGTAGTGGGAAGTAGAGCACAGACCGCAAGTGGCAAGAGGCCTGGTTCAAATTCGTGTTGTGGGGAGAAGCCTCCCTGCCAGCTCCGGGCCTCCCCCATCCAGCCATCTGGACGGGGGAGGTCTTAGCCAGGCACCGTGGCCCCAGGGAGCCGAAGCCTGGGCCAACACGGGGGCTGGGATCCTTCCTGGCTCCTCCTGAGATCCCCACCCCACTGAGCTGGCATGGGTCTGGGGAGAAGGTGAGGCCAGACTCAGGGCGTGACTTGGGGCAGGGTTGGCTCCGTTCCTGGTCTGAAAGCCTGTGTTAATATGCTAGCCTCAGGCAGGGGCTGGGATAGGCCTGGCACTGTTCCAGCAGACAGGGGCAATCCAGGCCTGAGGTTCGTGTCCCAACAAGCATGGGGCCTATTCAGTGTCAAGCCCTGGTCTGGGCAGTGCTGGGGCACAAGCATGACCCAGGCCCCAACTCTTAACTCCTGGAGCTCTAGGTCTGTGGGTAGAGGTGGGAGGTGGGGGGGTGGGGAGTGGAAGGGTTAAACCGAGCATTCCTTGTAGGAAGAACAGATGGGGTCTGTGAAGCTTTGGCCTAGGCTGGAAGGTCAGAGGAGGGACCAGAGAATGAACAGGATTAACCAGGGAGGAGAGGCAGGGAGGACACCCCAAGTGAGAGGGAAAACAGGAGAAAAGCCTGGAGGTGAGACAGTAGCACAGGTGCGGGGGTGACCAAGATGGAGTTGGGACTGGAGAGGCTGGCAGGTCCTGTGTGGCTTCCTAAGTATGGGCTCTGGCCAGAGGCCACAGAGTGTCAGTGAAGGACCAGAGTTGTGTTTTGGAAAGAGGAGCATAAGGGCTGTTATAGGATGAATCGGGGCCAGGAGACCAGAGGCCAGGAGCTCAGAGGACGGGATGGTGTGTGGATGAGCCAGGCTCCTCTTGGGCACAGGGGAGGGGGCCAAAGGAGGGGTGGCTGGAGGCGTAGAGGCAGCAGGTCTTGAGTGTGTGTGTGTTGTGGGGGGGGGGGGGGGGAGGCTGGAATGCCTGGTTTCTGGCTGAAGTGCCTGGGAGGACGGAGCAGCTATCTCTAACTGGGGGGCACAGGAGGGGCCAGTTTCGGGGAGTGGAGGGTGTGTTTGTTTAGGAAAAGAGGGATACCTGGGAGACCGGGGTGGGGGTTGGGGAGGTCATAGGGAAAGGCCTGCAGAATGATGAATGGATGGGTGGAGGGGTCTGCAGGACAGTGGGGAGACGAGGGCTGGGGAGCGGGGGGGGGAAAACTGGGTGGGGTCCCTTCTCAGATCTTCTCCTTCTGGCTCCCTGGAGGCAGGGAGCAGGCTTGGCTAGGAAGTGAGGGAGCTAATGGCCCTAAGAGCACCCCAAAGCCAAGGGAGACGGGAGTGGGGGACAAAGGGTCCAGCCCCCAGCTTAGGATGGATGAAACATTTCTGGGACGCATGTGGAAACCTACTGGACGTCGCAGAGGACTGAAGCTCCTGTGGCTTATAGCAGTGACCTGGATAGCACATCTTCTCTTGGTTTCTCTCCTTCCTAGGTTCTGCAGCTTCTTAGATCCCTCCCCGAGTGAGTGCTTGTCTCACACTCTGCTTCGGGTGGGGAGGGCTAAGGTAAAGTCTAGTTGAAGCTTCGGGACTCTTGGGCTAGTGCTGGCTGTGTCCTTGGCCTTAAACCTAGGCCTAGGGCCAAAGAGCCCCCCCACTCATTACTGCCTCCGCCCGCAGGAAGGATTTGTGGAAGTAAACAGAGTGAGTCAAGGCGAAGGGGGAAGGGGAAGAGGGGGTTCTGGGACGTCCTGGGAGAGAACTGGGCACTTCCCCTGGGAGTTTCTCTCTTCCTCATCAGATGGAGCCAGGAGCAAAATGAGCACCAAGATCCCAGACAGATGCACCTCCAGGGGCCAGCCCACATGAGGCAGAGAGAGGTCAAGCGCACGACCAGTTCACCCTTGAGGACTTAGATTCCCAGGAGCCCTGAGCTGTGGAGCTCTGTGACCAGGCCTTGTACTGCGTGTCCAGGTCAGTCGGGGAGCAAAGACCCACTGTGATCAGAGTCACAAATAACCTGTATTGCTTCCTATTGCCCTAGGAACATGAGCTTACTGTAGAAGACTTAAAAAGTAAAGACAAGCATGGGAGCACCTGGGTGGCTCAATTGGTTAAGCAACTGACTTCAGCTCATGGGTTCCAGTCCTGTGTCGGGCTCCATGCTCCCTGCTGACAGCCCAGAGCCTGGATACTGCTTTGGATTCTGTGTCTTCCTCTCACTCTCTCTGTCTCCCTCAAAAATGAATAAACAGCATCAAAGATTTTTTAAAGGAAAAAATTTTAAAGAAGTAAGGACAAGCACAAAAGAAAAAAATGATTAAGCTCATGTATGATCCTCTATCCCTGGGACAACTGCTAGAAACCTACTGATGTTTATCTCTTTTTCCTATGCCCACTTTTTTTTTTTTTTTAACAGAAATGGGATTATATGTTAATACTGTAACATAATTTAATTTACTAATACAGCATGAACTCTTTCCATGGCAAAGTATATAGATCTACATTGTTAATTTTAAGGCTGCCAACGTTGTCCACTTTATTTTATTTAGAAAAATTTTTTGTACCATTTGTTCGTTTTTTTTTCTTCTACTTTTATTTATTTTTTCAATATATGAAATTTATTGTCAAATTGGTTTCCATATAACACCCAGTGCTCATCCCAAAATGTGCCCTCCTCAATACCCATCACGCACCCACCCCCCCCACCCCCCATCAACCCCTTTGTTCATTTTTAAGAGACAGAGACAGAGCATGAGCAGGGGAGGGGCAGAGAGAGAGGGAGACACAGAATCTGCAGCAGGTTCCAAGCTCTCAGTTGTCAGCACTGAGCCTAACATGGGGTTTGAATCCACAAACCGTGAGATCATGACCTGAGCTGAAGTTGGACACTTAACCCACTGAGCCATCCAGGCACCCGCCCCCCTTAAAAAAAATTTTTTTTTTAACGTTTATTCATTTTTGAGAGACAGAGCTATGTTGTCCACTTTATTAATGAAACCTTGGGCCAGCTGCACCAGAAATAATAGTAACAACAACAACATATCCATTTACCAAACATCTAACATGAGCATGTCAAGTTAATCACTGAAGAGCCACAGGAGGTGTGTCCGTTCCCCTCAGTTTACAAATGAGAGAAGTGAGGGTGAGGGGGGGTCAAGTGACTTGCCCAAGGCCACAGGGCTATTGAGGCAGGATTCAAAGCCAGGTGTCTGTAGCTGCTCTTAACAATGATATTTGGCTGCCTGGTGGGTACTCCTTCCTGGGCCCCCATATTTGTTTCCACCCAGAAATTCACATGAATTGGAGCCTTGTGCATGCATTTTACGAGTTCCACTTGGAGGGGGAGGCTTTATATTGGGGTTGGCAGGGCGGGGTGAGGGCAGGCCTCGTCATCCTTCCTGCCGATTTCTTATGGCTCCCTGGACGTGTCATTGACCTCTTCCCTCTGCAGCTATGGAAACAATGCTGGCCAGAAAGGGGAAGGGACGTGCCTAAGGCTGCACTGTGGAGAGATTGCACTGGACTGGGGTCCTGGTTTTCGATTCTGTCCGCCGGGGGTGAACAAAGCATACGGGATGGATGGACAAGGACATAGGGGTTAGAGGCCCAAGCTCCAAAGGACCATCACTGCTACATCTGTCCTGGCACAAGTCTTGCCATATAGGAGACCTGTGAATGGGATACAGAGGCCAGGACGGGGAGGGGTGTCTGTGGAAGTCTTCCAGGAGGGGTCCAGGGGCAAGCAGGGTTTGGACAAGCAGAGAGAGAGGAGACGGTGGACCCTATGCACAGGCAGATGTGTGGAGGCAGAAAGGAGAAAGGGTGTGTTGAAGGGCAGGAATAGGACAAGGAGGAGACTGACCAGACAAAGGGTCTGGGAGTCTTTGAGGGGCCAGAGAGGACCCAGAGGCTCCAGGCCTGGCCTTTGGGGCAATCCCCTAGCCACCACAGAGCCTGCCCTGGTAATTCCTAAACAGGAACAGAAGGAGGAAGTTCTATAAGCGACACTCAGCTGGTGAGTGGGAGGCACGACTTGGTTTCGTTTCCAGACCGAGTCCTGGAGTCGTTTGGCTCTGGTGCCCGCCCCCACCCTGGCCCATCCCCTGCTGCCTCTGCCCTCCGCTCAGGTAGTGGTGAGCCCCAAGGCCCAGGGAGAGGCCAGAGGAAGTCCTGTCGTGTGGAAATGCCCTGACGTCTCTTTCTCTGCCAGACCAGACAGTGAATTCCGGAAGCCTGGGCCGCAGTTTCCACTTCCTCTTTGCCTGGCAAACCCTTTCCTATCCTTCAAGACCCAACCTAAATGTTCCTCATCTGGGCGCCTCCCAGAGAAACCCCCATCTAGGCAAGCTGAGAAATGGCTACCTCTCTCAGCTCCTCCAGCCCTCAGACTGAACTTAAAAACAGATGGAAATGGGGCGCCTGGGTGGCTCAGTCGGTTGAGTGTCCGACTTCGGCTCGGGTCATGATCTCATGGTTCATGAGTTCGAGCCCCACGTCGGGCTCTCTGATGTCAGCACAGAGCCTGCTTTGGATCCTCTGTCTCGCTCTCTCTCTGCCCCTCCCCCACTTGCACTCACTCTCTCTCAAAAATAAATAAACATTAAAATAATAGACGGAAGGAATCACCATTCATTGAGTCTGTGCAGTGCACAAGGCACCATGCTAGCTACCTCTCAGCCTTGACACTTTATTGGAATCTCTCAGTGTCACTGGTAGTTGGTACAATCAATCACCAGGTGCTCGACGTCACCAGCAGCAGAGTGAGGCCTCGCAAGGTCACACGGGTTGCAGACGGTGGGGCTGGATCCTTCGGTCATGGAAGTTCATGGCTCCTGGCCCTCTAGCTCAGGATGTTTCAGCGTCTGTTTCCCCTTCTGATTTGAGAGTCCCCAAGGGGCAGGGTCTGTGTCCTTGGACACCTGGCCCAAAGAAGTCGCTGAGCCAAGGACAAATCTTTGAACCTCTCAACCCACCTTCACCATGACAAGGACATAGCCTGGTGCACTGTATACAGTAGACATTTACTAAATTCTTGTGACATCAAGAAACTTTGATCCTAGTCCAGGCTGTCATAAACTTGCGGTATGACTTTGGGCAAGTCCCTTCCGTTCTTCAGTCTTCAGTTTCCCCAGCTTTAGAAGGAAATGTTTAGAGACCGCTTTCTTGGCTTCCTGCCCGTCCTAAAACCCCCTTTTTTTCTTTTTTCTGGCTCTAGAACATAATGTGGCATATACCCCTATTGTTAACATCTTGCATTGGTATGGTACATTGCTTACAACTAATGAAACAATAGTGGTATATTATTATTAACTAATGTCCACACTTCACTCAGAGTTCCTTAGTTTTTCCCTAATTTCCCTTTTCTGTTCTAGGATCCCATCCAGGATGCCCCCATTTTTAAAATTTATTTATTTATTTATTTATTTATTTATTTATTTATTTATTTAAAACATTCTTTTTCAGATTTATTGATTTTGAGAGAGAGAGAGAGAGAGAGAGAGCGCGCGTGTGCACACGAGCCAGCAGGGGAGCGGCGGTGGGGGTGGGGGGGCAGGGGGAACACCAGAGAGCCTGATATGGGGCTTGAACTCATGAACTATGAGATCATGACCTGAGCCAAAGTCGGATGCTTAACCTACTAAGCCATCCAGGTGCCCCAGATGCCACATTATATTTAATCATCGTGTCTCCTCCTTAGGCTCCTCTTGGCTGTAACAATTTCTCAGACTTTCCTTGCTTTTGATGACCTTGACAGTTTTAAAGAGAATGGGTGAGCTAATATTTGTAGAATTATCTCTCTACTGGCATGTGTCTGATGTTTTTCTCATGGTTACATTGGGATTATGGATTCCTGGGAAGAAGACCACAGAGGTGAAGTGCTGTTCTCATCACATCTTATCAAGGGCACATGTTATCACCATGATTTATCCCTGTTGATGTCAACCTTGACCACCTGGCTGAGGCAATGTTTGTTGGGTTTCTCTACTGCAAAGTTACCTCCCTGCCCCACCTTCCATGCTGTCCTCCTTGGGAGGAAGGAAGTCACTAAGGAACGGAGGAGTTATGCTCCCCTCCTTGAAGGCGGAGTATGGTATTAACATTTTTGCTTCTTTGGTATCTACTTTTCAAAGCCCTCCCACAAAACGTTGCTACAGTCCGTCTTTCCAACAAGCCTGGGAGCCTTTGGAGATGAGGTGGAAATGGAGGCTCAGGGAGGGGACTGGGGTGGAGATCAGCAGTTGGGCCAGGCTCCATGTGTCCCACCTCTCCCTTCTGGATGTGAAATAGGTGAAGGCTGTGAAGGCCAAGGCTCACAGAAGGTCTGGGCAGGACAGAACCGCCAGAGTATCATTCTCAGAGGGGCTTGAATTCTGCCTGGGTTTGCATTCGAGGTCCTGCACTCCCTCACTGTGGCATGTCCCCTCACTGAGCCTCAGTTTCCTCATCCGTACAATGGGGATAACAGTAGCTCCTACCCCATAGTGCTGTGAAGAACAAACAAGTACACACAGAGCCCCAGAACGGAGCACTGGGCAGGAAGCTCTGTGCACAGTGACGGTGAGCTGGTGCTATGATGATTATTTTTACAAGTATTCTTTGAAGCCCTCCTGTTGCAGGCCGTCTCCTGTCTGCTCAGCAGGCTTCTAACCCCCTCTGATCTGTGGGGTCACGGCTCTGGCTGCAGATTTCCTCCCTGCCCTCTGCCCTCCCGCCAGGCCAGGCGGATCAAGGGCCCGGCTCTTTTCATCTTTTCTCACAAACATTCTGAGACATGGTGGAAGGAGGCCTGGGCTGGAGCGGGGCCTGCCTGCCAGAGATGCCCTGTGTGACCTTGGGAGAGTGTCTGTCCTTCTCTGGTCCTTCACCGTGGCCTGAAGAGAGTGGTGGGGTGTGTGGCTGAGTTTCTTGGCTCTTGGCCTTCACAGGAGCCTGGTGGGGCCAGGTGCCTCCCTTCTCTTCACATGGGTAGGTCTTTTCTGCCTGTGACATCCCCTGTCCTGTCACCAGACCCTGGGCTGGACAGAGAAGCATTTGAACCTCAGGCTTCCCGTCTGTGAATTGGCCGTGCACACACAGAAGGTGGGGCTGAGAGGATTTTGATTGTGTGGGGCTGCACTCAGTGGTTAACACCTTGGTTTGCTTGGGCTCCACCCGCTTCCCTTGGCTGGAAGGTGGGTGGATGCTGGAGGAACATGCTGGAGATTGGCCACACTCCTGGCAGCTGGCCTCTGAGGGAGAACAGGCTCACCTGCTCCTAGTCCTTCTGACTCTCCTGGGGCGAGGCACGCTTCTCTAGTGTCCCGTGTTTATGCCTTCAGGCTGGTCTGGCCTGACTCCCTGGAACTCCGGTGCACACACACCAGGTAAGCCAGGGACCTGGCTATAACTGGCTCAGCCGTGGCTGCCGTCGGCACAGAGGCCTCCAGACTGCTCCTCCACACCCCTCAATCTGTCTCCCACTCAGTGATCGCATATCTCCTCAAGCCCTTCTCTGCCCACGACCCTCCATGGCTCCCCAGGGCCTCTGAGATAGATAGAAGCCACGCCTGGCATTCAGGGATCTTCAGGGCTCACCCCAGCCACACTTCCCACCTCACTTCCCCAACTCCAGCCCCCCATCACGTGCTCCATTAGCGCTGCCATGGCCATAGTTCCAAACACAGCAGTGGTTTGGGGGTGTGTCTTTGTTCATGCTGTTCCCTTTGCCTGGAACACTATCTCTCTTCAGGCTCCTACACTCTCCATAGAAGAGTATAGCATTACACATGCTGGGGGGGGGGGGCTCCTCTGGGCCCCTCCAGCCCCCAGTGCTTGCTCCATCACCATGCCCAGTGTGCGGGTCCCACTCGCCTCTCCCCGAGGCTGTGAGCAACTCCAAGGCAGAGACCAGACTTGGTTTGTTCCCCGCTGCATCTCCAGCCCCCAGCACAGACCCTGGCACCTAGATGCTCGGTAGATGCTTGGTAAATACTGAGTGGCCAGAGGACGGAAGAGTAAGGCTTGGCCAGGCACTAGGGCATGGAGAGCATTGCCGGCAGAGGGGCCAGCAGGTACGAGGCCTCCGGGTGGAATGATCGGCTCTGACGGAGTGGCTGCAGGGAGGCAGGCTTGACAAGGAGGGAAGGCCACCAGGACCTGCGTAGGAGGCCCGAGTGGCTGGCAAGGGCCAGATCAGGCTGAGGCACTGAAGAACTGGGCATCTCTGTGTAAACTGTAAAGTGCGGTGTCACGGAAAGTGCCAAGCCCACTCCACAGCCTCAAGCTAGAGCCTGCCTACTCTTCCACCCTATTCTTTCACACTGAGCCCAGTGGTTTTGAACAGACAACTTGTAGTAGACCTTCTGGGGAATGACAGGGCTGGTCTGGAATTTCCCGCTGAGAGTCTGTGACGGGTCAGCTTCCCAGTCGCTGTCGCTGTGGCTGTCAGAGGGTGAGCTGGGCTGGGGGTGGGCGTGGCAAACAGGCCATTGAGTCAGAGTTACTGGTGGGGGGTGGTGCCTCAGATCCCATGTGGCGGGGAAACCAGTCTTACCCAGGGGACTGTCGCCAGTCGTGAGGAGCCAGGCCTCGCCCCACACCTTCCACCCTGTCCTCTGTGTAGCTTTGACTCAGGTTGGGTGTCAGAGGGATGAGGAGGTTTCCAGAGACATAACATGTTGATATCCATAATATCTGTCATTCGCTGGGTGCTTTGGGTTGGGAGATTGTCCTTGTGGCTTTCTAGGCCTGGCCCAGAGCTTTGTATACTGTTGGTGGTCAATGAATGTTTGCTGTCCGTTAACGATGATGAATACTTTGCAGGTATTAAGCAATGAGTTGCTGTTCTACTAACAAGGTTTTAAACAAAATAATGCACAAAGAGCCACTTATCCACCAGGCTAGACCACTGGGACTCTTGTATCTGCATAATCATGGAAGTTGGTATGGTTGTTTCCCTCAGTATATTGATGAGTAAATTGAGGCTCAGAGGGCAGGGTCATGCAGTCAATGGAGAGTTGGAACTTGAGCTTTTGTGGATGTCCCTATCTCTCCGGCCAACTGGGCAGTATCTGCTCTGTGCTGGGCACAGGTCAGGCCATAGTCCCTGCCCTCGGGGTGGGGACAGACATACCCTAGATGGACTTGCAGTGTGCCTCCATCAGGGGTTTGTCAGGAAGCATGTCCCGGAGGAGGCGGCACTTTTTCAGGACCTTGATGAACAGCAGGGGTTGGGAAGCTGGAGATATGGGGCAAGTATTCTCCGCTGGCTTACAGCCTGAGCAAAGGCCCAGAGGGGTGGTTTGAAAATAACAAACACTTCCAACACTCAATAATGAAACCATTGTGCTGGCCACATCCTCCTGAAGGGCCTCCTGAGAACCTCAGCCTCTGAGCCAAGCCTCAAAACCAGTGATGGCTCCAGGTGGAAGGCCACATCTGTGCTTGAGAGCCAACATTTGCCCCAGTCGTCCCCCACTCCTCCAAGAGAGTGGGTAGGGGTATGACTAATGAGGGCTCTCACATACTAAGTGTATATCACCTATTTCATTTTCATGAGAGTCTTCTGGAAGAAGCACCATCTTTAGCCCATATTGCAGATTGGCATACCGAGGCTTACAGAAATGGCATGCTAAACATCACATATACAAGAAGTGGCAGAGTTGGGACTTGAAACCAGGTATGTGGGTCCAAAGTCTGTGCTTTTAAAGCCCTTTGTCATCCCAGGCCCAGAAGAAGCCCGGAACTTTCAGTTGAACTCCTGGGGATGAATGTGATGTACTTGTAAATATTTAACAATTAGCTCACTGGCAGGGAAAAAAAAAAAAAGCCTTTTTTTTTTTTTTTTTTTTTTTTTGCTTATTTCCAAGGTGAAAATATTCCCACCGACCGTCGCTAATATCAGGCTACCAATGTGACATCGTTGAACTGTTGGAAAGAGATGAGCCCATTTAGCTCCTGCAAGGGGTGCAAGAGTTGGTTCCAGCACCCACTGGATGAATATCCTGTCCCTGGCCCAGTGTGGCCTGGAGAGGCCTTCAGGAGTGAATAAGGGCTGAGAAACTTGCTCCTCTAGCCAGGGGCCCGCCCAGAATCCCAGGAAATTGCGGTTAATCTTTAAGCCAGCCCCGCAAACAAGTGCAGCCATCTTGCCAGCCCGGGCTGGCTTCTGGTGCTGGCTCTGCTGCGGGCCTACTGTGGGACTTCGGGCAGCCACTTCCCTCTCTGGCCTCAGTTTACCGACCATAAGAGCTACCATTGGCTGAGCACAAGTTCAGCCACCCTCACACTTGTCCCTTCTCACCTTCTCAGGAGTCCTCTGTGACCATGTTCACTTCTGTTTTACAGGTGAGGGGACTGGGCCGGGGAAGCTGGTGGATTTGTACCAGGTGCAGCAGGTGGGCAACTAGTCTAGATTTGAACCCAAATCAGTCTGGCTGTAGGCCTTGCTCATTCCTGATCTCTTGGAGGCTCTATTGTACTCTGAGGCCTTTGCCTCCTATATTCATTCTAGGCTTTCCCTCCCAGCTCCTCTTAGGAGAAGCCTAGGCCTGGTGCTATTTGACCTGGCTGGGCCTTAGTTTCCCATCTGTGAAATGGGAGAACTTTCAGAGGAGAGAGGAAGCAGGTGGTGGTATTTAAAACTGGATTCAGGCCCACCCTTCCCTAGGCCATGATTCCAGGAGGGCAAGCGAAGAGCCAAGGGTGGGGTGCCCACCCCTAATAGGGCAGTTCTGGAGCCTGGGCCTGGAGGCGGTGGGGGTAAAGTGGTTGGCACAGTGGTTGGGGGAGCCTCTGCGGCCTGAAGCAGCATTTCCTTATTGCCTCCTTTTTCTGCTAAGCTCCTTGCCCCCTGCGTCCAGATATAATTTGCCTCTTTATTTACTTGGAAGTGTGATTGCCACTAAATACCAGCTTCAGCCCCCTCATAAGCAGGAAGATCCAGAACTCAGTGACTTCTGATGAGCTGCCTTAGTTACTGTTTTGTTTTGTTTTTCAATGCACATTAAAATGAACACACAACTGTTAAAATAAATGTTGCTCTTCCCCACACGGTGCCTCCAGCCCCAGTCCCTACTTTGGGAAACACAGGTCAAGGCCAGGGTCCAAGGCCTGGTTCTTGTCAGGTGACTTCTTTCTCTGTGACTCAGTTTCTTCATCTGTAAAATGGGGATAATCATCAGCCCGCAGCCTAGGTGTTGTTAGGAATAGATCCTAAAGTCGACCTGGCCATTAGCATGGTGCCTGGCCAGGAGTGAGGGCTCCATCAGTGCTAACATGATTATTATCATTACCCATAATTGCGAAAAGAGGTGGATTTGGGGTAAATAGGGTGGGTCGACTGGGGGCAGTTGGGGAGGGCATTTTGGGGTCTCACAGGGCGGGGCGCTCCCACCCGGCGGGGTGGGGGCAGGGTTTCTGTGCCTCCGCCCCCTGCCCTGCCCCTCCCGGACCCCTGGCTCCAGTGGGTGGGGGACCCGCGTGTGGGTCTCTCCTAGGTCACCGGCGGGGAATCGGTCCCCGCACGCTTCCTCGTTCCTCCTCCTCCCGGCGGCCTGCCGGGCCCCTCCTCCCTGCTCGCGCGCTCCCTCCCTCCTCTTCCCCTCCCCGGGCCGCCGCCTCCTCCTCTCCTCCTCCCTTTCTCTCTCGATCTGTCTCTCCCGGCCCGGAATCCATTCCGGCCTGGGAGCCGGAGCGGCCAAGGCCGCCGTCTGCCCGACCCCCTGGCCGTCCGGCGGTCCGCCCTCCCGTGCGTCTGTCTGCCGGTGCGCCCGCCTGCCGACCGGCCCAGGTGAGCGCCCCCCGCCCGTCCGCGGGCCCCCAGTCCCGGCCGGCATGGGGGAACCCCCGCGCGGGACCACCGTGGCGTTGGGTCGCGGAGCCGCGGGGGCTCCTGTCCACCCCTCCAGCCTCCGCCCCCGGGTCCGAGCCGCGATCCCGGAGCGCTGGGCGGGCGCGCGGGGACCTGCCCGGCGCGGCCTTTTGTTGTGATGCAGCGGGGGAGGGGGCTGGGCGGGGGGCTCAGGGGTCCTGTCCGCGCGGGGACCATCGCCGACTCACCCTTCCCCTACGAGCCCCCTGAGAGCGGGAGCCGGGCCGAGCCCCCCGGCCGGGTCTAGGCCAAATCTGAAATCTGAGCCTGTCGGCGCCGCCTCTGGCCGCGGCTGCGGGGCCTGGCGCCCCCGGCCGGGGATGGGAGGTGGAGAGGGGGCGGGCAGGGTGGGCCTGGGGGCGCCAAGCCAGGGGCGCCGGCCCGGGCACCAGGACTTCCCTATACTCCTGGGGCTTTGGGTTGGGCCTGGTGCCGCCGGCCTGGAAGGGACTGGGCCACGCTGTTGGTCCCCGCTACCCCCAGCCCCCCAGCCTCGCCCCTGGCAGACCCAGCCGCCTGCCTGCTCAGAAGTTGGCAAAAGTTTTGGGTTTTCTCCACCAGGCCCGGTCCATCTGCCTGCCTGGGCTTCGGTTAGGGGTGGGTTTGAGTCCCCAAAGGGGCCACCACTTGCCCTGCTCTGTGTGGTCAAACAACTGCTTACCTTCTCTGATCTGGGGGTTCTGATCAGTGGCAGGTGGGTCTGGCTGGGACTACTGGGCTGCTGGAGGGTTGGGGGTGAACAGAAGAAGCTCACCTGTGGGGTATCAGTTCCGCCTCTGGGGCCTTTAGGCTGATGGCACAGTGGGCACAGCAAGTGCGTGACCTCAGATGAGGCTTCCTGAGCTTCAGGACCTCTACAACTGGGGCAGTGGTCCCTGGGTCACCTGGGGTGAGTCCAGGCCCAGCCACAGTGCCGCTGAGATCGGGCTTGGTTTCGAGAATAGGCCAGGCTGGTCCTGTCACTGACCCTTTTCTCAGCCTCCTGGCTAGGCAGACGAGACACCAAGGCTTCTTGGCTCACTGGGTGACCCGGGCCAAGGGACTGCCCCTCTGGGTCCCCGCATGGAAGGGGGGCAGCGTGTACGTACTTCACCATGCAGGAGCCTGGTGTGTAGTTGGTGCTCCCTAAATGAGCACTTCGCTGGATGAGTCGCCTAAAATGGGTGGGGGCCGAGGGCGCTGGCCCTAGTGGGGCTCGTCTCCAGAAGAGGATGGATTGGTGTCCGAAAAGCCACTTCATAACCCCTGGAGAAAGAAACAGGTCCCGTACAGCCCTGCCATCCGGCAGCTGTGTGACCCTAAGCAACTCACTGCCTCCTCAGGCCTCAGTTTTGCTGAGTATATAAAATCGGCCCAATGGAGAAACTGAGGCTTGGAGAGGGGAAGTGAGTTGGCCAAGCCCACACATCTTGAAGCTGGGTCTACACTTCAGAGACCCCAGCCTGGCCGCCCTTGCACCCCTCCGTTGTTGGGGGAGCAGGGGTTTGCCAGTACGGGACCAGGTGTGGAAGCCACGAGGTCCTTTTGGTGATGTGGTCTTTCCACCCAGGGAAGTGACTTGCAGTGTGTCACCTCTCTCAGCTGACTGCCTGCCTAGGCCCTCCTGTGTGACCCCTGGGCTTTTCCTCCTGAAGGTGTCTCTGCCAGGACTGTCCTCTCCTCCATGAGCTGCTTATCTGTTCTTGCTCTTGAAGGTTTAGCTTCAGGCCCGCCTCTCCCAGGAAGGCTCCCTGGCTCTGTCCTCCACTGCCCACGTCTTCCTGGAGCATGAACTCTCCCTAGCTCACGCGCAGTGCCTTCTTTTGCTTCTTCCCTGGTTGTGACCTGGGAGGGGTGGGGGGATGTCTGTCTCCGCCAAGCCCCAGGAGCCAGGGAGGGATGGCTCAGTGACCTGCTGACAATGCCCCCCCCCCCACCCCCCAGCCCCCTGGTCCTCAACTGACCTCATTTTCTCAAACCTGCCTCGATGCAAACATCCATGACCCTGTATGAGCATCTGCTAATAACCAGGAGTTTCAAACTCAGGCTGAGCAGTGTGGTGATGGGGTTAGTAGTGAGAGTTGTAGGAGGCACGAGGAGGCGTCCAGGAGGTGGTGCTGAGGGAGAGCAACAGTTTGCTCCAAGTTAAGGAGAGATAGCGCCCTTTCTCCCCTTCTGTTCAGACACTTCCCAGGGCCCCTGGGGTTGTGGAGAGTAGTCAACCGGGATAAGTCCTTGCTGCAGAATTGCAAACAGGGTCCCTGGTCTCCCAGATATTTGAGTGTAGAGGGTGGAGCCAAGTATCAAACAAGTTGCCAAATAAATTAATATATAATCACAGATGTGATAAGGGCCCAGAGAGAGAGAGAGAGGCGTGGGGTGCAGAGGAATCTTGAAGGAAACATGTAGGAGTTGGCCAGGCATGGAGCTAGGAGAAGGGCTTGCCAGGCAGAGGGAACTGCATGTGCAAAGGCCCTGAGGTGGGGGAGTGTGTGTTGTTATGGAGAAACAGTGGGAAAACCTCTGAGTCTGGAGCACAGAGAGTTAAGGAGAGTGGGTGAGAGGTGAAATGGGGGTGGGTGTTATCATATGGGGCTGTGTAGGCTTTGGGGAGGAGTTTGACCTTCATCTTCACACAAGGGGCTAATTCGTGTCCCCTGTGTGAACAGACCCATGTTGGAGGCCAGGGGTACAGAGCTGGCCAAGGCATCTGGTAGAAATAGATCTGTGGGGCTGGACTCCAAGTGTTCTGTGAGGGCCTAGATCAGGAGTCAGGAGGAGGAGGCATTTGAGGCTGGGCTTTGAGAGTGGAGCAGGAGTTCACTGGTAGGAAGACAAGAGAGGGTGGCTGGAGGCTGGGAGTGGGGCAGGGAGCAGGCAGGGGTCAGCTGGAGACCAAAGGTATGATAAGGGCTCAGGAGTCAGGTCTGCGTTCATGTTCTGTCTCCACTCGTTGTGCATCTTTGGGTCATTTACTGTATCTTTCCGAGAGTTATGCTTTCTTTGTCTCGAAAATGGGGACAATAAATATCTCCCTATCAGGTGACAATTAAAGGAGGGCTATATGGCCCCAGTGCCTGGTGCCAGTAGGTACGTAGGAAAGAGGACCTGCCTTGAGTGACGTTACACTGGGTGGGTCGGTGGGCCCAGTGGGTCTGGCCATACCGGCTGTGTCATGAAGGCCTTAAGTGGATGAGCTCACAGAGTCTGAAGGGGCTGGTCTGGGCAGGCATGGCCTAGGAAGGGATATTCACAGACAAGGCCACCCATGTGCTAGGTGATTTGAGTCCTGCTCTGCCCTTGCTGTGTGAGGAGGCTGAACTGGGGAGAGCGTTTATTGGGTCTAGCTCGGCCCCACTTTGAGAAAGCCTGCCTTACCTGAGATTGGTCCATTTTCCACATGTAAATACCAAGACCCAGAGGGGAGAAGCCGCTTCCTGCCCAGGTCGTGTGGCCCCCACACCTCTATTTCCCTTGGGTCTCTACAGCCCTTTACTTCCCCTCCACTACCGCCTTATCTCCACGGTAAACCACTCTGGTTTCCACTCAAGCCACTTGGTGGGGGGGAGGGGTACTTCCTTTGGGACACCTCAGTTTCCTCATCGGTGAAGTGGCATAGTATGAGTCATGGCTCCTAGGATGTCCCACAAGGACCAAAATAAAGCATTCAGCACACATTAACTAGATAAATAGAGACGGGAAGAACCAGACGCTACTCAAGTCCTTCCTCGTCTGGCAGCTAACAGCCCCTCCCTGCGAATCAGTTTCTGAAGCTGTGAGATGGGCATGGGGCTTACACTTAGTAAGGCCAAAGGGAGATTGGGATGAGATTGTACCTGCCTTTACCTGGCCATTGGCTCTGCACCACAGTTCTGGAAAGGTAGGCCCAGTACATGCTTCCTTGTGTTCAAGGCCCCGTTCCCACTGTGTGTCCAAAGGCAAGGCACTTAGCCTCTCTGAGCATCAGCCTCGCACACCTCCCTTGTGAAAATGAAATCCACTAATTTCTCCCAGTGACTTGAATCTACTGGATGTTCAGTGACTGTCACGTCTTTCTCCCTTGCCCTCCCTTGTGGGGGCTCGGATATTACCCACCCTTAGGATGGCCCAGGCCTGCACTGCTGTGCTGAGAAGCATTCTGAGGCCAAGTCTTGGCTTCATGGGAATGAGTGCTGGGGGAGATTAGTAATGTCTGCCATTGGCAGAGGAGTAGAGCATGTTGTACGTGTGCCATGAGTTTGTCATTCCTGATCTATTCTGACCTTCTCTTTTCACAGATGGGGGAATTGAGGCCAGAAAGACCCAGGACATATTATCCAAGCTGGGAGAAAAATGCACATCTCTTGTCTTTTGATTCAGCGCTCTCCCGACTCAGCCGGCCTGCCCTTTCCCACAGGACAGCCTGGGTGGGGAGGAGTCCAGGGACAGATGACTGGGGAGGATCCCAGAGCTGGAAGCAAAACCCCCCATTTCCCCCCCTCCTTGCTATAGGACTTTGAACAAGTGACTCCTCTCTAACCTGGGCCTCAGTTCCTTTCCTCCCCATAGACTAACCAGAGGAGTTCCAGAATAAAATGAGAAGCTAAAGGAGAGGAGAAGCAGATGATCTTGGCCAAGTTCCCTCCTGCCCCGGTCCTCAGTTTCCTCCTCTGTGCAGTGAGAACTTTTCCCTCGCTGAGGCTCTGTGATGGGGATCCTGGCCAGGGAGTTCTCCAGGGCAGGCATGACTGAGTCTTCTTAGGGTGCATGTAGGCTGTTTGAGACTGCGGGAATGAGTCCTGCGAGTCCTCAGACCCACTGGGCTGTGAGACCAACAGAGATGGACTCCTGGTGCTAGGAGTGGAAGTCAAGTTCGGATGGTGTCAGAAAACTAGGCCTCGGCAGATCTGATTGCCTTCTCCTGGCCTGCCCGGATTTGCTGCCCTGTCTTTCAGTGTATCTGATGTGGATGTCCTCATGTTGTGCCCTCTCCAGCCAGGTCATAGCAAGGTGGCCCATTCTATCCTTTGCCCCAGCCTGGCGTGGACAGAACTTTTGTTCCTGTTACACAGAAAAGCATACTGAGGCTCAGAGGGGCCAAGGGCTGAGGCCACGGTCGCCCAGCATGGTAAAGCGTGAGCCCAGGCTTCTGGCGGCTGGGTGACTTGTAGCATCTGATTCCCACGAAGTGTGCACCCAGCTTTCCTGAAATCTCTCCCAAGGTTTAGGGTTGGTATGTTGCTGGGGGCAGGCGATCCTGACTTTCAGGGCTTCTGGTTCTGGCTGATGGATCTCTACTCAGATCTGGAGTATCGGATCTTGCAGGGGGCCCCCAGCTGCCCGGATTGGCATCTCATGGGTGCTCAATGGATGCTCATGGCATAGAGGGAGTAGAAGTAGCAAGGCTCTTGGAGCCACTCGGTTCTGGGTTCGAATCTTGATTCTGCCGTTTGCTGTGTGGGATTGTGGGACAGCAATCGCTTGGAGCCCTAGTTTCCCTGTCTTTGAAATGGGACGACAGGGCCAGTGCCAGCTCTGATAAGGGGGTGTGAGGATCAGATGAGCTAATGTGTGTCTGCTCTGGCACAGAGCCTGCATACAGTAAGTGCTTAATATTTCTGTGATTAGGAAGGTAATCCTCTGACGAGGTGGGAATTCGGGACAGGAATTGTGGGCCAATTGATCAGGGAATCCCTGGGGCTGAGTCTGGGCACCTGTATCTGTGACAGGCTTGTCCTACGGGACGTGGCTGAGGGGATGGTTAACCAGAAACAGACAAGTTTTGTGACTGGGTAGACTGGAAACCGCCAGCGCCATCTAGCCTCCCTGAGCCCGGCTCCTGCCTCAGCTGACCTATGACTTGCCCATCTGTGACGTGTCAAGGCCTCCCAGTGTCCTAATCCCTGGCATTGAAGGCCTCCTCACTGAATGGGTCTCTCTCTGTGAAGGTGACCACTGATGGAGCCGTGGGTGCTTTGCCCCTTTGTCTGCTTGGCCTGAGAGGCAGGAGCTGTTATTGCCCCAGTGCTTTCTGTGGGGAAGGAGCTGTGGCTCAGAGAGAGGCAAGGTGGGCCCGGGCTCCCCAGCAAGGGCTCCTGGAGGTGAGCTCTTCCCAGCCCCACCCCGGTCACTCCTACATTTTCCTTTCACTCGGGTGACCCCTTAGTCTTTCTGAACCGTTGGCTGTCTTCCTATGTGCCCGAGCTGTCCAGCCTCCGTGCCTTACCTCTGTGGGCCCGCTGCCCAGTGGTCTGCCGTCTCGAAACTTGCCGAGGTGGCTAAGATGCCTCTGCCTCCAGAAAGTTCTTAGTGACCACCCTCTGTCCCCCCACCCGACTCCGTTCTTCCCTCCTCTGCACCCCGCTGCCACTCTCTGCCCTCCCTCATGGCTCTGACACATTCTGCCTTAGACAGCAAGTCATAGGATTCTTTTTTGCCTCGCAGGCAGTAAGGCGATAATCGTCACTCCAAGGGTGCCACACTTTACAGTTTACAAAGCACTTTCCACAGTCACCTTTGAGTAACCCCCAGCATGGCTAGGCAGATGGGGAAACTGAGGCCTCAAGCTCAGGCTCACCCCAGCTGCTCTCTCCGCTTGAGCTGACGGGACTGAACCCCGCCCCCACTGCCAAGAACCCCTCATCTCCTGAGGCCAGAACCCGTCTCTCAGAGCCCCAAGAAAGGATTTGGAGGTTCAGAGAGGCGAAGTGACTTGTCTAAGGTCACGTGGCCTGGAAGGCTGGCAGAGCTGAGAAGGGGTGGATTGTGCCCACGTTCCCACAGCTTCTGAGTGGAGAACCAGATGTAACCGTGATCCTGAGGGAAAAGTGACCAGCCCCTGGGGTTCCTTCAAAAGTTATCGGCTCCCTCAGCACATGCTTGAGCCCGTGTTCGGTTGCGAGTGCTTGTCCTCGTCCTCATACCTAGTCCTCACGGTGTCTTGCAAGGCATCAGTTCTGGCCCTGTTTCACCAGAGAGGAAACCGAGTCTCAGACAAGCAGAGACTTGCCCAAGGTCACGCAGTACATGGATTTGGACTCGGGGCCCCATGAACACCATGGGTCTACCCTGCCTCATCCAGGCTGGGCCCTTCTTTGCCTCCTGTCTGACCCCTGACCCTCCCTCAGCCCCTGCTAGGCATTCCTCTCAGGACAGAGAGGCCAGGAGAGTTCTCTGGGGAGCCACCTGCCTCCAACCCCAGGGCTTCTGCACCTCCAACTGCTGTCACCCACAAGCTCTGTGACTTTGGTGAGTCAGTTCACCTCTCTGTGCTTCAGCTTCCCTACCTACCTGAAAAAATGGGCCTAATGACAGTATCCGCGTTACGGGCTTGTTCTAAGGATCAGGTGAGGTGCCTGATGCCCTCAGCAAAGCCGGCACATAGCACACCCTCAGTAAATGTTAGCCGCTATTTTGTTATAATTTGGATCAACTAGAAGAGGAAAGGATTGACAATCCCATTCTCCAGATAGGAAGACCGAGACTCGGAGGAGGGAAGTAGCATCCGCCAGGCCACAGGGGGATGTCACAGCTAGAAAGCTCCTGGGGCACATCCCACTTCCCAGACGGGGCAACTGTTTCCTTCTGGGGTTCAGTTTTCTCATCTGTGCGGTGGGTTTGTGCATGTTGTGGGGAGATAGTTCTGTCACATCAAAGTACTGTGGTTCATCCATCAGTAGCCACCCTAGGGAGAGGAGAGAGGGGCTCCTCTTCTATCTGGGCTGGCGGGGCTGTGCCCTGTGCATTTTGTCCCTGAGTTTTGCCAAGTTCTCAAGCTTCGGCCCGTCTAGGAGGCTGAACCGGGCCCAGCCAGACCTTCTGGGTGCCCCGTGGCTGCTGACACCCAGGTCCCTCCATATCACCTGTTCCATCTGCCTCCTGTGCTGCGTGCCCTGGGCAAATGGCTTCTCTTATTGAGCCCCAATTTCCTTATCTATGAGATGGGGGCAGGGGTCTTTTCTTCACTGGGAAGTTGGGAGGACTGGATAAGCTCATTTCCCCTCAAATGCCCGCCTGTGCCAGGTACTAGGAAGTACCCAGCTAGTGGTTATGGTTATAAGGATGGGCAGGTTTCTGACTGGCAGGAAGGAGGCACAGCATTCCAGGCAGAGGACCCATATGAGCAAAGTCTCAGAGGTAGGACAGTTTAGGGTAGGACAGTTAGGTAGGACCTAACCCAGTAGTTAGGTGGGGGTAAGTGGGAGAGGACTACCAACTTCCAGGCTTTGGACTGACCTGAGGCAAGTAGGCAGGGTGTCAGCAGTGACTGCGGTGATGTTGACCTTCCTGCCCTCCAAGCTGTAGCGTGGCCTTTGGAGGCTTGGGAGCAGCCACCTGTGATCCCCACCCCCATCCCTGCCAGGTGTTCCCGAAGGCCCTGGAACCAGATGAGCCACAGTTCTATTTGGGGACAATTCTGCTGTTCCCGTTTCTCTCCTGTGCCCTAGTTTTAGAAACGACGTGGGTTTGGTTACCAGTTGGCCATTTGCAGAAAGCACCCCCGCCCCCCTCCCCCGCTCCGCCCATACCTTAGATCTGTGGGCAGCGTGGGCAAAACAGGACTCATTATTGCCTTTGGGGGTTGTTCCTGGCCTCTGTCCCTGGATTCTCTGGGCAGGGAGTTAGCAGCTGGACTCTTGATTACCTGCGGCTGGTGTCAGGGCTTGTGCTGGGTGCTGGAAACCCCAAGGGATGTGCTCTGGGAGCAGCCAACGCTCTGGTGGAGCTGGACACAGACATTGATCATTGTCCTACCACAGGGTAGGCACATATGAACTGTGGCAGCCCATTACAAGGCCAGAAGGGCTTCCTAGAGGAGGTGATACCTGGTCTGAGTCTTAAAGGGTGAGCAGGAGCTCAGGAGGGAAAAAAAAATGGTGAGGGCATGCCAGAGGGAGGGCATGGGCGAAGCTCTGGTGGTGGGAACTCGCCTGGCGTGTGCAGGCATAGGTCGTGTACAAGGCAGTTGGAAGGTTGACCAGGCAAGCCCTCAAACCCTTGCCAGGCTTTGCTGAGGTCTCCCGCTGAAGGTGTGAAGGGAAGACAAAGAGAAGGGTCAGACTGGGCTCCAGTGCTCCATTACCGTTGCCGAGTGAAGGTAGCTCATGGGGGCTGGGGTTTCAGATAGGGATCGAGAACCCCTATCTGGGGCAGAAGGTGGGAGCCGGTTGGGGCCTTGGAGGGAGCAGGCCAGGAAGGACTTCCTGGAGAAAGTAGTACTGACCGCTTGAACCAGGCCCTGAAGGTGTGATGTGAGCAGCTCCTCTTGTCGGAGCCCTGAGCAGTGGTATTGACTTGAGAGGTGGCTGGTGGCCGTCAGTGGAGAGCCCGAGGGCCTGCTCGGGCGGGGGTCCACATGCTGTCCTCAGGCATGAGGAGAGACTCCTGGGCAGGACTGACTTGTCCTGTGGGCATTCTGTTGGCATCGTGGCTTTGGTGAAGTGGCCCTGGAGAGAAGGTGGGTGCTAGCCAGACAAACGGGATTGATGGGGGAGCAGTGAGGTGAGGGGGTGGGGGCCTCTGTCCCCTCTCTGCCTCCTCATACATCCTTTCCCTGCAGAAGCCTGCCTGGCAGGAAGTGGTGGAGATGTGTTGGGGCCTGGCTGGCCAATTTCCAAAGCGCCTGGGGCATGGACTGGGTGTGGGGCAAGAGCTCTGGGTTCAGGGCCCGACCTCCTTCCCTTGCTGGGTGAACCTTGCCAGAGTAAGGGTCTCCCCACTTGGGTGCAGGGCTAGGCATGGGTGCCCATTTGTACCTCCAGAAAGGCCCCTCCACCCTCTTGAACCCAGAGGGTCTGTGCTCCAGGCAAGGTGAGTTGAGAACCATGACTAAAGATTCTGGTGCCAGATGGGTGTGGGTTTGAAACCCAGCTTCGTTCTCTGCTGCCTGGGAGATCTTGGCCAAGTATCTTTGCCCTTTGGAGCCTCAGTTTCCTCATCTGCAAACACGGAGGTCACCCTAGAGCCTCCCTCCTAGGGCTTAATGAGGTTTCAGGGACCCCAGCCCCTGGGGTCTGGCTTTGGAGCCATTGGCCCAGCTGACCAGGGGTGGTGGGACCTGCTGGGCGGCTGAGGGGTGGCTTCTGGTCTGCCCCAGGCTCAGCACAGGCACTGAGGACAAAGCCCCTTTGTGGTGGGACAGATGGAGCCCAGGAGCCCCCCTCTTCGGACCGGAGGGCCGCCGCCTGCCCCTCCTCCTCACTCAGTTCCCCGGAGGGAAGGAGCTTCCTCAGACAGAGAAGATGGGAAATGAAAGTCGGGTTGTGCAGGAGGAGAGGCTGGGCTGGCTGCAGCTGCTCAGGCCAGAGCCTGGCTGGTGAGCTTGGGCGGGTCTGCGCCTGCTCTGGGCCATCTTCTCAGGGCCCTGGGCATCCCTGGCAAGTCCCAAGCCCACTGTGTGGGCCCAGTTCACTTACCCGTTCGTCGTCGTCTGTCTGCCCATCCATCCATCTGTCCATCCTTCCATCCACCCATCCATCTATTCAGTAATTACCAGGCATCTACTCCATGCTAGGCCCTAGGCTTTTGGCCAGTGGCCAGACGGTGCCCAAGCATCCCAGCTGTTAACTCTTGAATGTTACACCCACTGCGGCATATTCAGCCGTGAGTGAGACAGAAGTGGCCCCTGTCCTCATTAGATGTGTACTCTCACTATGTCATCAGAGCTGCAGTCCACGCTAGGAAGGAGAAGTTGAAGGTCCTCACTCCAGCTGGGGGAGGTCAGAGAGGCCTTCTGCGAGGAGGTACAGCTTTGGAAACAAGACTCAAAGACAGAGCAGAGTTGTCTGGGTGTGTTGCCATTTGAACAGGTGGTTAGGAAAGGCCCCCTGAGCAGGTGATGTGTGAGTAAAGCGCCCGAAGGAAGTGAAGGAGCGAGGGGTGTAGCTGTCCAGGGGTGGTGTGCTCTGGGTAGAGGGGGCAGCAGGTGCAAAGCCCAGGGCAGGTGCCTACTGGGTTCTTGGGGTGAAGGGGAGCAGCACACCGAGTGAGAAGGGCAGAATAAATGACAAGGGGTAGGACTGCTAGAGTCCTCTCTAGGGTTTTGGAAGCCCCTGTGAGGACTTTGTCCTTTGTCGGTCAGGGGCTGTGAAGGCTGTTAAGTAGGAGTGATGGTTCCGACTGACATTTCAGAAAGGCTCTCTGCCCCCAGGTGGCCAGCTTGGAGGAGGAAGCTGGGCCTGAACTAGGGGGTGGCCGTGTGTTTGGATTCAGGATGTGTTTGGAGGTGGGACTGACAGGGCTTGGAACTGAGTTACATGGGGGCGGGAGGAATCATCTTTCCTCTCTTGGGCTGCTGGTGATGAGGGGCTGAGTCCCCACCACAGAGCACTGTGGCTTCTGGTTTATGTTTGTTCCCTCTCCCCGGCCCATCTGGAGGCACGGAGTCCCAGTGGCTTCTTCACCTTGTCCTAAGGACTGGACTAAGCCCTCCAGTTGCCGTGGCTCTAAACAACTGTACGCCTTAGGTGAAACTGGCAGGCCCCTACCCGTTTTACAGATGAGAAAACTGAGGCCAAGAGTGGGACCTCCATAGCCTGGGGTACACAGCAGGGCAGGGTTGGGGTTTGGTCTCTCGGGACTCAGGGGATCTATGGGTTTGGGGTCTATGGACCTTGCCTCCCCCCACCACTTCCAGCTAAAAATTTCTGGGTGTACCTGAGATTTTGTTTTTTTTTTTTTCTGCCCTGAACTGTCTTGGAGATATGGAGGCTGCTCAGTGTGACCTCAGGGTCAGGGGTGGGGTCAGGAGCCTAGACTCTCACTGGCCATGTGAGCCGGACCTCAGTTTCCTCTGTTGGGGGCTGGCCCTCACAGCAGCTTTGGGAGGACCAGATAAAACAATGCATGTCAAGTGCCAAGCCTGATGCCTGGCATACAATGCACATTCAGTAATCAGCAGGCATTTTTATTATTGTTTCTGTGGGGAGTAAGGACATGTGTGTAAGTCTGGCCTCTGGCTACGTCCACCCACAGAGCGGGGCTTTGGGGGCAGGGCGGGAGTTGCCAAGTGATGTCTTCTAGATAACTCAGCACCGATTGAAAGTCCCCGGGATCCATGCCCAACACCAATTGCCACACCGGGAAACTGGCCATGAAACAGCTTGGGACAGAGCAGGGTTTTACACCAGGTGGCCTGCCGCCTTGCCCTGCTCCCGCGCTGCCCGCTTCCGGGCCTTCTCCTTCCCTCTAGGGCTTCTAGGCTGTGGACAGGTGTAGACAAATCCTAGCGGGAAGGGATCCTGCACTCTACAGGGCAGGTCAGGGCCTGGGGTCTAGAAAGGGGTCCCCTTTCCGCCCAGGAAGAAACCCCAGAGCTACAGGGGCTGGAATAGTTCTGTCTCTCTGGGGCTGGGATTAGTGGGCTCTGTGGTCCGCTTAGGCTTTGCCCTCACCGGGCGGCAGGTCCTGTCCCCAGCGGCACACCCGCCTCTCTCTGCTGGTGCCGGTACAAGCCTGCGGCGCCTTGCCCCTCCCTGGCCACACTGGCAGAGCCGGTTTGAGGCCTGCCCGCCCCGAGCGTGTTTGCACCACGAACATGGGACCAGACATGTTGTGGCTGCTTTGGCCTGTGGATGGCCCCTGGCTCACTCTTCCCTCACTCCTTGCTCACTCAGCAAACATCCTCTGCTACCTGTTCTGTGCCTGGGCCCGTGCCGGGTGCGGCTTGGGGCCTGGAGTTGTCTCAGACTTGCACACGGCCCTGTGTAAGTCAGGGGGGTCAGAAGCTCTGCCACAGGGACACGCCAGGCAGGGGCAGGAGAGAGCAGTGGTCGGGGTATAGGCTGTGGGACTCGACAGACCCAGGGCCGAGGCCTGTACATCTTCATCACATGGGGCCCTGGGTAGGACCCATTCATCCTTCCCTTCCTCCCTCCCTTCCTTCAGCTCTTCCTCCCTTTTTCCCTCCCTCCCTCCCTCCCTCCTTGCACTGGAGTTTGTGAAGTCTCAAGGGAGGCAGGTGGTATAGCTTTGGGGAGGTGACAGCATGTGCAAAGTCTGAAGGCTAGGGGGTGATTACAAGTTAAGGGGAGGGTCGGGGGGTAGGGGGGAAAGAGAACGCAGCAGGCCTCGATCCTGTGAGCAGCAGGTAGGAGCTTTGCAGCCATCTTGCTGACTACTGTCCCCAGCCTCAGGCTCAGATGCTCCCTCCCTCAGAGGTCTGCCAGAGGCATCGTGTCGTGCATAAGTAAATGGAGGACTGGACTTCCTGAGGTCACACATCGGGGCCAGGCCACCTGTGTGTGGGCTTGGAGGTTGGAGGAGGGGGGTGGAATTCAGGGCTGGCCGTGTGGCAGGGCCAGGCCACCAGGTGCTCCTGCCCACCAGTGTCCCTGGAGGGAGTTCCTGCATGGGTGTGGGTGGGGAGGAGGGGGGCACTGAGTGTTCCCGGAGCAGAGAGGCAGGGTTGCTGGCAGGGAACAGCGAACACTGTGAGCCCCTGAAGGCAGTGGGCAGAGGCTGCTGGCTGGCGGTTGTCCCCCCAAGCCCATCAGCCATCACCCATCAGCCAGTGGGGGTGGGGCAGCTGGGAGCCCAGGGAGAGATGACCTCGGAGAGGCTTGTTATCTCAGTGGCATGGGGTGGCGGTGGGGTGGGGATGGAAGGTGGGGATTGGGAATGGTATCTGCTAAGGAATCCTTGGCATGCCAGGGTCTCTGTTCGGGTGCAGATACTGAGCCCCGAGGTGGGGGTGTGACTTGCCTGAGGTCACACGGTGATTCTGATGGAGGCCTTCCGCTCTCAGCCAGGTGGTACCTGGCTGTGGGTCCCTGAGACCTGCCTGTATTGGGCCTGGTGCCTTGAGAATCTTCTCTTCAGTCCCAGTGCCCACACCCTCATCCAGGGGCCGGCCCCGCCTCGCCGTATGACCTGGGGCCGGGTGCCCCTCCAGAGTCTCAGCTCTTGGTCTGTGAATGGGGATGTCTCACAAAGCCTCCCTGACACCAGGGCTGTGACCCCCTGGCCTATGAGCCTGCCCACCTGCTGGCAAAGGCCGCTTGGCCTCGACTCTGGGGTAGAGGCTACAGTAGGGTATAGGGTGGGTGAGACCTTCTAAGCCCGCTGCCCTCACCGGCCCCGGGAGGCTCCAATGGGCAGGAGGACCAGTAGCCCCCTTCCAGTGACCTCCCTCTCAGGCCTTGGTGGAGGGGGATGGTGGGAAGTGGGCGTGGGAAAGATGGAGCCACCCCCTGTGTGCTTGTCTTTCCCCCCATTTTGCTGTTGGGGAGACTGAGGCTACATGGTTTACACTGATCTTACACTCCCTTTGGGCCTTCCCAAGCAGTCCCTTCTGCCTGGCTCATACTTCCCCTCCCTCTTTTCACACACTGCCCAGCCTTCAGACCTCAGCTGAGAGGTCCCCTCCTCTGGGAAGTCCACCATGGTTTAGGCCCCCTCTTGCCCCTCTAGCCCTCTAGAGTTTGAGATGACTGTGCTTTGCCAGGATTACTGTGGGATGAAGGCTCAGTAACCTTACTTTGCCCGTCTCTACAGCCTCAGGGGCCTGAGAAAACCTTCATGGCCTCTCAGTGTTTCAGGACCTTCTGATCTAGGTTGCTGGATAGATCCTCTCGGGGCCTCCTTCAGACCTCCTCGGGCCTGGGCCAAAGACCAGCAGTGGCCCGGTTAAGCTGGGACCCACACAGTTCAGACCTCTCACTCAATAACCCCCTGCACATCTGACCTTCCTGCCTCAAGGCCTTTGCACATGCTGTGCCAACCTCCTAGACTGCCCTTCCCTTGCCTGCCTCCTTATTGGTCCAATGGAGAGAGAATGGGCTTTGGTATCACTCAGATCTGGGTTGGCACCTGGGTCTCCATTTCCTGGCTGGGCAACTTCCTGGAGACTTTATGTTCTCAGGTGTGACATGAGTGTGGCCATGGCTCACTTCAGGGCTCTTGGGAGCATTTGAAGGGGTAGCGTGAACCCTAGGTGGGAGGATGTGAGGGGGAAGCGTGTGGCCATCAGCATGCCCCATTCCACCCTGCCAGCCTGCACTGGAGCAGCTGGTGGCATGGAGTTCTGGAGAGGGAGCCGAGGTGGCCCTAGACCCGACCAAGAAGACCCCCGCCATAGGCTCCTTCCTTGGGTCCTTCCCTTTAGGGAGAAGCTCAGAGAGGAAGGGACTTGCCAATCGGCTGCTAAGAGGTGAGATTTTAGTCACATCATTTAACCTGTCTGTGCTTCAGTTAAGAATGACACATAGTAGGTCCTAAGTAAATACTAGCTGTTACTACTGTCATTGTTCATATTCCCCCACTCTGAAGCCAGGGTCCTTTCAGTGTTCTGAAACCACTTGTAGAAAAACACCCCAGTATGACAGGTAATTGCTTTGAGAGTGTGAAGGAAAAAAGGAATCAGGTGAAGATCCCAGCCTGGGGGTTGGAGGGAGCTTCTGTTCTAGTGGAGGGGGGGTGGTGCGTAGGGGAGACAGGAGAGGAATTCAGCCCCCATCTGTGAAATGGGAGCGTTGGACTGGCATCCTCGCCGTGCTGCCCGGCCTCAGCTTCCTCCTCTGGGGGCAGGCCAGTGCTTATGGCACTTGCCCTATGGGGCTGTTGTGAGGAGGGAGGGGGCATCAGTTGGGGACCCAGCCTTGGAGGCTCAGAGGGGTCAGTTGTTCACTCTGTAAGTGGTCCTTGGGCTGTGTGGCCTTAGGTCAGCCACTCTCCCTGTCCTGGCTTCCATTTCCCCTTATGGAAAATGACTGGCCAGGGAGCCCTGCTTAGTCCCCGTTGTGTGGACTTACCTGCAAGAGTCCAGCTGGGACCAGTGGCCTTGGAGAGAGGGGCTGACAACAGCCCAGGGCCAGGAGAGCCAGGATCCCCAGCTGGCCCTCTTTTGTCTTGGATGGTGTCCTGGGCCCTGACTTGGCTTCTCTGAGCCTTCCTCTGTCCCCTCCTCTAAAAGAGGGGACTGACTGTCCCTGCATAGATGGGGCCTGGTGAGAACCAGAGAGCTAAGCAATAATGGAAACAGTCATGTTCCTAATAGGAAGGGCCCCGTTTATTAAGCATGGCCTGTGTGCTCAGGGCTCTGAGTGGTTAGCTCACTTGCCTGTGCGACTACCTGGGGGTGACTGTGGCATCTCCATGGTACTGAGGGAGTCTTCGGTCAATTTACCCAGAGTCCTCCCATGGGCTGCAGCAGGGCCCCCCCCTAACCACGATGCCGTAGCCCACTTGGGTCAGGCAGGTGCCTGCTGGGGCCTTTCCGGTCCCCTCCTTCCAGAGACAGGACTGATGGCTGCCAGCGGGCTGTTTCCCTCCCCCCACCTCCACCCTCCTCCCTCCTCCCTCCTCCCTCCCAACACGTTCCTGACACAGCCTCCACCACCCACCCATTCATCCTGCCCCTGATTGGGCCACTGTTATCAGGAGACACTCCTGGACTGGCTGAGAAGAGCTCTCACCTTGCCCTTCTGAGGGGGGTTGTGACTGCTGATCTAGGCCCTGCTGGTGGCTCCCTTGGGGGGTGGGCCCTGGGACAGGAGGCTGCAGAGCCTAGACAGTTCAAGTCTACTTGCTGATGCTGTCTCTTATGAGCGCTGTGACCTTAGGCAAGCAACTTGACCTCTCTGTGCCTCAGTTTTCTCCTCTGCAAAACAGAGCTGACCATACAGGGCCGCAGTAGGTTCATCTGGACTCATGCATGTGGTGTCCTACTTAGCCTGGTACCCGAGCCGTTCAGGAGTCTCTCTGCCCATTAACAAGCTGTTGTTAGCATTGGAGAATCAATTGTCCCTCCTTTTTTGTGGGGCCCCCAGTTTGGACGGCACTGTGTCTCCCTTCTGATGAGTGCACGTCAGGAGGGCCCCGCGGGCATTTTCTTCTTCAGGCCCGTGGGACGAGTGAGAGGGCTGAGAGGCTCTTTTCAGAAGTTGAGAATGTGCTGTGTGATCTTGGGCAGCCCCTATCCCTCTCTGAGCCTCCTTTTCTTGGTCCGTTCTCTTGAGCAGTTGGATGTGGGTGAGGCTCTGCCTCAGCCCCTTCTTGTCCCCATCACTGTACTCTCTATAATTCCTCCTTTGGCTGGTCTAGCTACTTGGCTTTTGTCTTTCACTCTTCAGTGCCTGGCGCATAGCAGGTGCTCAGCTAAGCTTTGTTGAAGAAGCCAACCAATGCACGACGATTGAGTGAATACCCAGAGCTCTCCTATTTCCAGGTCTTTGTGTGAATGGCTCCCTTTGCCAGGAACACCGGCCCTAGTCATCTCTGCTTGTAGAATTCCTCATCCTTGAAGTCCCTTCTCAGATGCTGCCTCTCCCGGCTTCTCCCAGTCAGAGAGGGTTGCTGGTGCTCTGCACACTTGGTCTGAGGCTCTCTGCTCAGAGATGTGGATGGAGACCTGTTATCATCCAACTCGTGTACATAGTAACGTATTCATGAACAACAAGGACGAGGCACCAGGCACAGGGGGGAGCCTTGCGCAAGGGTTGTCTTATTTCATCCTCCACAACAACCTTGAAGGTAGACATTATTATTATCCCTCCCTTTGCAGATCACAGAAGCTCAGAGAAGTGAAGTGACTTTCCCAGCTATGAGAGAGAGCGCACCAGGATTTGAAACCAGGTAAGACTGTGTTTTTTCTTAAAAACAAAAAGAAAACCATTAACACACACACAGCAAAAAATAATTCAAACAGTACAAAGGAAGACAGGGTAAAGCCTCTCTTTGCAGCCACATCTCCTTGCCCAAGGCAGGCACTGGGAGGGGTTTCTGGCGTGTCCTTTTAGGGAGAGGCAGACATATACAAACATGTATGTTAGAAAACAAACACAAACACATTGTAACATGTGGTATGTCCTGTTCCACACCTGTTTTTTCTTCACGTGTACCTTGAAGATCATTTGTGCTACTGCTCTCTTTTTCATGGTTGAATAGTGTTCGAGCATTCACTGTGTGGATGGAGACCGTGCTTTATTTCATTGGCGAAGAAAATTTTGGTTGTTTCCAGCCTTTTGCTTATTATAGACAGTTCTGCAATGAATATCCTCCATCATACACTTCATATTCATGTGCGAGGGTTCCTCTAGGATTAATCCCAAACTGCAGGATCGGGGAGCATGTGCGGTTGCAATTTTGATGGAGATTGCCAGAGGTTATGATCATGCACCTTCACACCGCACCCTCTGACCCCCCCACCAGTGCGGGTTGCTATAGAATTTCAGGGTCTTGGCCAATCCGACAGTTGAACAGTGGCCTCTGCTAGTGTTTGTTTGCTTTTTTTTTTTTTAATATCATAGCTTTATTGAGATATAATTCACAGACCAAGCAATTCACCCATTTAAAATGTACAATTTAATGGCTTTTAGTATATTCACAGAGTTGTGTAACTATTACCACAATGAATTTTAGAACTTTTTTCTTTTTTCTTGTTTTAAAGTTTATTTATTCATTTTTGAGAGAGAGAGAGAGAGAGAGAGAGAGAGAGAGAGAGGATCCCAAGCAGGCTCTGCACTGGCAGTGCAGGGCCCGACGCAGGGCTCAAACTCATGAAGTGTGAGATCATGATCTGAACTGAAACCAAGAATTAGACCCTTAACTGACTGAGCCACCCAGGTGCCCCTAGAACATTTTTATTACCCCAGAAAGAAACTGTGTGCCCATTAGTCACTCCCCACTCTCCTCAAACGTTTCTCCCCTAGCCCCAGACAACAACAAATCTTCCTGTTTCTATAGATTTGCCTAGTCTAGACCTTTTATATAAATGGAATCATACAATACATGGTCTTTTATGTCTGGCTTCTTTCACTTAGCATCATGTCTTCAAGATTCCTCCATGTTATAACATGTTATCAGGACTTCATTCCTTTTTCTTGCCAAATAATACTCCATTGTCTGGATACAGTACCACGTTTTTTTTTTTGGTCCATTCATCAACCGATGGACATACGGTTGTTCCCAATTTTTGGCTATTATGAATAATGCTGTTATGAATATTCATGTACACGTTTTCATGTGAATGTTTTCTTTTCTTTGGGTATATACCTAAGAGCAGACCTTCTGGATCATATGGTAACTCTGTGTTTAACCTTTTGAGGAAATGCCAGGCTGTCTTCCAAAACAGCGACACCATTGCACAGTCTTAGCAGCAGTGTGTGAGGTTTCCAATTTCTTCACATCCTTGCCAAAAGCTTGCTGTTGTCTGTCTTTTTAATTATGGCCTTCCTAATGGGTTTGAAGTGGTGGCCCATTGTAGTTTTGATTTGCATCTCCTTAATGATTAATGATATCGAGCATCTTTTCATGCAGTTATTGGCCATTTGTAGATCTTCTTTGGAGAAATATCCATTGAAATCCTTTGCCCATTTTTTAATTGGGTTGTTTGTCTTTTTGTTGTTGAGTTATAGAAGTTCTCTATATATTCTAGATGCAGATCTCTTATCATCTATATGGTTTGCAAATATTTTTTCCCATTCTGTGAATTCTTTTTATCTCCTTGATGGTGTCTTTTGGACACAAAGGTTTTAAATTTTGATGATGTCCAGTTTATCCATTTTTTCTTTTGTTGCTTCTGCCCTGGGTGTCATATCTAAGAAACCAAGGTCATAAAATTTATACCTATATTTTCTTATAAGAATTTTTTCAGTTTTACCTTTCATATTTAGGTTTGCAATCCATTTTTAATTTTTTTAATTAAAAAAAATTTTTAATGTTTATTTATTTTTGAGATTGTGGGGGGGGGGGTGGGTAGGGGCAGAGAGAGAGGGAGACAAAGAATCCGAAGCAGGCTCCAGGCTCTGAGCTTGCAAGAGCCCAACACAGGGCTCGAACCCATGAACCATGAGATCATCACCTGAGCTGAAGTCTGGCATTTAACTAACTGAGCCACCCAGGCTGCCCTCGTGCTCCATTTTGAATTGATTTTTAGCGTAGGGTCTGAGGAAGGTGTCCAGTTTCCTTCTTTTGCATGTGTCTATCCAGTTTTTCGGGTAACATTTGTTGAAAAGACTGTTCTATCTCCATTGTGTGGTGTTGGCATTTGCTTGTCCAAACTCCTTTGACTGTAAATGTGAGGGTTTATTTCTGTCCCTCAATTCAGTCCCATTGATGTATACATCTGTCCTTATGCCAGTACCATGGTGTCTTTTTAGAAAAAAAAATTTTTGTTTAAGTAATCTCTACCTCCAATGTGGGGCTTGAACTCACCATCCTGAGATCAAGAGTCCCATGTTGTACTGAGTAAGCCAGCCAGGGGCCCCATGGTGTCTTGATTACTGGAACTTTTCCACAAGCTCTGAAATTGAAATGAATGAGCCCTCAAGCTTTGTTTTTCTTTTTCAAGATTGTTTTGGCTATTCTGGGTCCCTTGACTTTCCATATGAATTTTAGGACCAATTTGTCAATTTTTGCAAAGAAGATAGCTGGGATTTTGATAGGGATTACATTGACTCTGTAGATCAGTTTGGGGAATATTACCATTTTAGCAATGTTTAGTCTTCCAATCCATGAACATGGGATGTCTTTCCATTTATTTAGATTTTCTTTAATTTCTTTCAATAATTTTTGAATTTTGCACTTCTTTGGCTATTCTTATTCCTAAATATTCTTTTGATATTGTAAATTGTTTTCTTAATTTTCTTTTTGGACTGTTCATTAGCGTATAGAAATATAATTTATTTTTTATATATTGATCTTGTACTTTGCAACCTCGGTGAATTTGTTTATTAATTCTGATAATTTTTTAGTGGAATCCTTAGGAATTTCTGTATACAAGATCATATCATCTGCAAACAGGGTGAGCTTTACTTTTTCCTTTCCAATCTGGATGCCTTTTATTTCATCTTCTTCTCGACTGCCCTGGCTGGAACTTCCAGTGCAATGTTAAAGAGAAGTTGTAAGAGTGGACATCCTTATCTCATTCCGGATCAGTACTCAACACCATTAAGTATGATGTTGAATATGAATTTTTCATAGGTGCCCTTTATCAGATTCCCTTCCAGGGAATTTGTTGAGGTTTTTGTCATGAAAGGGTATTGGATTTTGTCAAATTCCTTTTCTGCATCTATTGAGGTTATGGTGTGGTTTTTGTCCTTTATTCTATTGGTATGGTATTAGTCGATTTTCAGGAAGTTAAACCAGTCTCATATTCTTGGAGTAAATCTCAGTTGGTCATGATGTATAATTCTTTTTATATGTTGTCGAATCCAGTTTGCTCATATTTTATTAAAGATTTTTGTATCTTATATTCATAAGATCTAGCAGTCTGTAGATTTCTCCTTTTTTGGTTTTTAATGATGTCTTTGTCTGGTTTTGGTATTAGGGTAATATTGGCTTCATAGAATGAGTTGGGTGGTGTTCCTAGTGAATCCTTGGTATTAATTCTTCTTTAAATGTTTGATAGAATTCACCAGTGAAGCCAACTGGGTCTGGGCCTGTATTTGTGACAAGTTTTTAAATTACTAATTTAATCTCTTTTTCCTAGTTTTAGCTTTATTCCAATTTTCTATTTATTAGTTTTAGTTTTTTTTAAGGAGTTTGTCAATTTCATCCAAGTTATGTTATTTGTTGGAATAGCACTATTCATAGCTTCCCCTTATAACCTTGCTTTATTTCTATAAGGTCTGTGGTATTATCCTCTCTTTCATTCCTGCTTTTAGTCATTTGAGTCTTCTCTCTGATTTTCTTGTTCAGTCTAGGTAAAGGTTTGTCAATTTTGTCAATCTTTTCAAAGAACCAACTTTTGGTTTTGTTGATTTTCTCTGTTGTTTTATTTTCTATGCCATTAATTTCTGCCCTAATCTTTATTTCCTTTCTTTTACTTGCTTTAGGGTTTGTTTGCTTTTCTTTTCTGTTGTGTTAAGGTGGAAGGTTAGGTTATTGGCTTGAGATTTTCTGTCTTTTTTTTTTTTTTTTAATTTGAGAGAGAGAGAGAGGAAGAACACAAGCAGGAGAGAGGGGCAAAGGGAGAGAGAGAGAGAGAGAGAGAGAGAGAGAGAGAGTCTTAAACAGGCTCCATGCTGATGTGGGGCTTGATCCCATGATCCTGGGATCATGACCTGAGCCAAAATCAAGAATTGGATGCTCAACTCTCTGAGCCACCCAGACATCCCTTTCCTCTTTTTAATTTATTTTTTTCTTCTTTTTTAATATAGGTATTTATACTTACAAATCTCCCTTCAAGTTCTACTTTATTGCATCCCATACATTTTGATATGTGGTGTCATCATGTTTATTCACCTCAAAGTATTTTCTATTGTTTTGATGATTTCTTTGACTCATTGGTTACTGAGGAAGGTATTAATTTTTACATATTTGTAATTTCTGTTACTGATTTCTTAATTCATTCTATTGTGAATGGAAACGAGGTTTGTATGATTTCACTCCGTTTAAATTTATTGAGGCTTAGAAAATGGTCTGTCCCAGAGAATGTTCTGTGCACTTGAAAAGAATGTGTATTCTGCTGTGGTCAGGGAGCTTGTGTAGTTTTAATTTGCATTAATATATATATTTTTAAAAGTTTGTTTATTTTGAGAGAGAGAGAGAGAGAGAGAGAAATTTAGAGTGTGAGCAGGGGAGGAGCAGAGAGAAAGGAAGACAGAGAATCCCAGGCAGGCTCTGTGCTGACAGTGTGGAGCCTGACATGGGGCTCAAACCCACAAAGCATGAGATCATGACCTGAGCTGAAATCAAGAGTCAGATGCTCAACTGACTGAGCCACACAGGCGTCCCTGATTTACATTTCTCTTATAAATGAGGCTGAACATCTTGTCATATGTTGAAGAGCTGTTTGGCTTGCTGTAAACTATCTGTGGTTATTTTTCTTATTTTGTGGGAGCTCATTATGTATTAAGGGGTAAAACCTTGTCTATCATATGAGTTACAAATATTTTTCTTAGTGTGTTATTTGCCTTTTGAATTTGTTTATGATATTTATTGAGCCATGCAGACATTGTAGGTTTTTATGTAGATAGATTTATCATTTTTTTTTAATGTTTACTTGTTTTTGAGAGAGAGAGAGAGTGAGAGCGCACGTAAGCGGGGGAGGGGCAGAGAGAGAGGGAGACACTGAATCCGAAGCAGGCTCCAGGCTCTGAGCTGTCAGCACAGAACCCGACATAGGGCTCGAACCCATGAACTTGTGACGTCCTGACCTGAGATGAAGTCAGATGCTTAACCTACTGAGCCACCCAGGTGCTCTGATAGATTTATCATTTTAAAAATGACTTTTAGGTTTGGGGTCTCTGGGTCGCTCAGTTTGTTGAGTGGCCGACTCTTGATCTTGGCTCAGGTCATGATCTCATGGTTTGTGAGTTAAAGCCCCGTATCAGGCTTTGTGTCAGTGGTGCAGAGCCTGCTTGGAATTCTCTCTCTCTCTCTCTCTCTCTCTCTCTCTCTCCCTCTCTCTCTCCCTCCCTCCCTCCCTCCCTCCCTCCTTCTGTCTCTCTCTGCCTGTCTCCGACTTGTGCTGTCTCTCTCTCTCTCAAAATAAATAAATAAACTTAAAAAAATGATTTTTAGGTTTTGTGCCATGTTAAGAAATGTTTTTCTCGTTCTGAGATTAGAAAATTTATTCTCTGCTTTCTGTTTGAGAGATTCATGGTTTTATTTTGTGTGGTTTAAATCTGATTGATCTGGGATTTATAGGCATATGGAGTAGGTTCGAAATCTGACTTTAGTTTGTTTCCTGACGGCAGGTCATTGATCTCAGCTCTATCTTAAAAATAATCTACCTTTTTTTATACGGGCATGAAATGCCACCTTTGTTATGTGTTAAATCCCTGTATGTTTGGGAACAATTTTTGGACCCTCTATTCTGTTCCATTGATTTGTTTGTTTTTGTGCTGATATCATACAGTTTAAAAAAATTTTTTTTTTAGTGTTTATTTATTTTTGAGAGAGACAGAGAGAGAGTGCAAGCTAGGGAGGGGCAGAGAGAGAGGGAGACACAGAGTCCGAAGCAGGCTCCAGGCTCTGAGCTGTCAGCACACAGCCCGATGTGGGGCTCGATCTCACGAACTGTGAGTTCATGACCTGAGCCGAGATCAAGAGTTGGATGCCTAACAACTGAGCCACCCAGGCACCCTGATTTTATTTTCTGATCGCTGTTGGTATATAGATACATTGTAGATTTGGAGGTATTAGCTTTTAATTTCCTTCCACTGAATTTGCTTTTTGTTTAGTGGTTTTGCAGCAGATTCTCTTGGATTTCCCAGATCTACAACGGGTAACATCTGCAAATGATGATACTTGTCTTCTCTTTTCTAATTCCCCTTTATTACTTCCATTTCTTGTTCTTAACTCATTGGATTGGCAAGGATCTCAGAGCAAGGTTAACTCGTGGACACACTTGTCTTTTCTGGACTCTTTCCCCGTGAAGTGGCTTTTCTAGGCCTGGGCTCCTAAGGAACTCCGCCAGACAATCCCTCTAGGGCCGTGCACAGAGCTTGGCACGTAGTAGGAATCTGGGAAGCCTTTGCCTCATTGGAGGAGTGATTACAAAAGACAGCAAGGATCTCAAAAAGGTTTTCCGCAGTAATGATGATGATAGCTGGTGTTTATTGAGCACTTCCTATCTGCGAGGCACTATTAAGTATTACCTCATGTTTTCTCACAACGAGGCTAGCTGTGTGGGAACAGTTGTGTGGATTCCCATTTTTGAGAAGGGGTAGACTGAGGCCCCCTTGAGGCTGCATGACTAGGACGCGGCAAGGCGCCATCTGAACCTGGCGCTCTGGCTCCAGGCTTATATTTTTGTGATGCTTCCGCTTCCCAGGAGCGTCCAGAGTTATGGGCGATGATATCAGAGGTTGGCCTCTGACCCCTGTGTTGCCTCTGTGTCAGGGAGGCGGAGGTGGTGGAGTGGTAGGTGCGCCTGGGGCGGTGAGGGCTGCCGCACAGCACGCCGTATGTCACTCTCCTGGACCTTGAGCACGCCAACCCCGGTGCCCTCACTTGCTGCATGGCTCAGGCAAGGTTTAGCTTCTTTGAACCTTGGTTCTGCCTGTCAAGTGGGCACCGTTGGAGCCCCTACTTCATTGTGCTGTCAGGACAACGGGGCATCCGCCGCCTATAAAGTTCCCAGCGCTGTGTGTGGCATTCAAGGCCTGGCCACCTGACTGCCGCCTCCTCTCGCATTGTTCCTCTCATCCCCGGTAATGATAACGACAGCGAACGACATCGGGTGCTGTTTGTTGAGCATTTATTCTGCGCCTGGCACATGGGCTCTCTCTTTATTTTTTTTATTTTTATTTAAAAAAAATTTTTTTTAACATGTATTCATTTTTTTTTTTTTAATTTTTTTTTTAACATTTATTTATTTTTGAGACAGAGAGAGACAGAGCATGAACAGGGGAGGGTCAGAGCGAGGGAGACACAGAATCTGAAACAGGCTCCAGGCTCTGAGCTGTCAGCGCAGAGCCTGACGCGGGGCTCGAACTCACGGACCGCGAGATCATGACCTGAGCTGAAGTCGGACGCTTAACCGACTGAGCCACCCAGGCGCCCCATGGGCTCTCTCTTTAATTCTCAGATGTTAGGCTTATTATTATCCCCATTTTAAAGAAACTGAGGGGCGATGTGACTTGCCCAAGAAGATGTAGCTAGTAAGTAGTAGAGGCAGGATTTGAACCCAGGCCCGACTGGATTCCTCACTCTCAACTCCTAATCCCCTGGCCTCCTTTTGCCCTGAATAGTGGAGGTGACGCTCTTCAGAGTAGGGAATGAAGGGGTGGGTACGCCGTGACTGGACCACAGTTTATTCCCCAGCCTCTTCTGGATGTTGTAAACATCTGTGTGCCTGGGGAGGGGCGAGGGGGGAGAGTGTGGTGCCCTCCAGCAGGGGGGCCATGGGAGAGGGGATTCGGCTTCATCCAGAGGGGAGTGGTGGGAAACTCTTCAGTGTTGTTGTTTTTTTTAAGTCTCATTAAAAGACAGTTTTTGACAAGGTAATTTCTAAATGTCAAGTGATACAGCAGATATGTACAGTAAAAAAGGGATTTTCCCCTCCCCATCCCACATCTTTTGGACGAAACACTGAAGAATTTGGAATCCTTTCAGAACTTTCTCTACAGCTCTATAGCACGTGCTCTCATAGACACACTTACGCACATGCTAGTTTCCTTCACAGAAATCATTGCACATACGTGTGCTATGTGTGCGTGGTGAGCACAGGCTCATTTACTCTTCCCGCTAACCCCACGACTTCGGTAGCGTTATTGTCCTCATTTTCCAATTGTGGAAACTGAGGTCGCGAGAGGCCCAGAGGACGTTCTGCGCTGGCAGCTTCCTTTCTTCACAGCGCATCTCCTCAGGCCACACTGAGCTCTCGTTCTGTTTGATCAGCTGCACGGCTGTCCACTCCATGAACAGACCATCGTCTCTTTATCCAGCCCCTCTCTCACGAGCACATAGGTCATTTCCGGTTTTCCACGGAGAGTGCTAAGCAGAGGAGGCCCCCGCTGTCTGTGCGGTTTACAGGGACGCCTCTGGCTACAGGGAGGAGGGTGCACGGAGGGCCAGACTCCTGCATCCAGGCCCAGGCAGACGGGTGCCTGGCTGAGGGAATGGAGAGAGGGCTGGGGGAGGCATACATTTGAGGAAGATTTGGGGAGGTGGGAGAGCCAGAGCGGAGACGGTGACAGGTGACACGGGGCTGGGGCTACAGCCTTGAGGGGAGACGCCAAGTCAGCCCGGGGCCCCCGGGGCATGAAGGGCTGAGGCGGAGAGGGGCAAGCATTGCAGGCCTGCTTCCCGGCACCTCCCGTGCACAAGCCCTCAGTCTGGAGACTGTGGTCAGGAGGCTGAGGTTAGGAGTGGCTCCCCAGAGGAAAGGGGCCTCCTTCCTCTGGGAACCTCAGGCACCCCCCAGTACGGAGGCCTCGCCACTTCCCCCTGGCCCCACAAGGGGTCTATCTGTATCTCAGAGTGTGCAAGTGGCGGAAGAGATGTGGTGTTGGCTCCTCTCGAATGGGCAACTCATGGTGACTTGGCGTTTGGGCCCCAGAACCAAAAGGCCCTGAGACAGCATCCTGCCTCAAGAAAGGAACCCCGGGGTCTGGGAGGGTGGTGTCTCCTGAGGTCACATAGCCCCCGGCAGCAGCCCTGCAGGGGACTAGACCCCACCCTAAATGTGCCTGTCCTTCCTTGAGCACATTCTGCTTTGTTGAAGCCAGAAACCTCTGGCTTTCTCTGGGAAGGGAGCTGCCTTATCTGCTCGTGCCCCATCCGCCAAGGGCATCTGACTATTCCAGGTGAGAGAGGTCCTGAGGGCAAGGAGGTAGGGCCACGAGTTCCCCCAGTAGACCCCATGAGCAAGCCCCTGATCCCTGCCTGTCCAGTGTGGTTCCCTGTCCCCTTTCCCCCTCGCCGTGTGACCTCAGATAAGTTCCTCAATCTCTCTGTGCCTCAGTTTCTTCCTCGGTAAAATAGGAAAACTATTAGTATCTGCCTTCTAGATTATCATGAGGATTTCATGAATGAATATTTGCAAACTGCTTGGAGCAGGGCCTGTCTAAGGTCCAGGCCCTGGGAGTGTTTGAATATCCGGGAACGACACTTGGTCTCCACAACATGATGTGACAGGAACAAAGCAGGATGCAAACCATGTCTATGCTCATTTAGTCTTTTGTCTGTTCTGCACATATTTCCAGAACAATTAGTAGGTACCAGGTCTGTCCTGGCCACGGGGCAGGTGCAGATGGATATGACCCAGTCCTGCCCGCAGGGAGCTTAGACAAGGGCACTAGATGGAGCCCAATTTTGTTTACAGTCATACATTCCCATGATGCCTGAAGGAAACACAGTGTCACGCCCAGGCGATTGTGTTCTAGGGGCAAGGCTGGCAAAGTGCCGCTCTGTCCTGAGCATGTGCTATGTGCTTTCCTCGCTGACTCTCTCAAGAGCCCTGTCATGTGGGCACCGTTTTACTTCCTGACTGCCAGAGGAGGAGACTGAGGCCCCGGTCCCATGCTGGGATGGTAGGGCTGGGATTCAAACACTCTAGTACTCTAGCTCTTAACCTCCACACGCCTGCCTGTCCACAAACACGTGTTACTTGTATAATCAGATTTAACCACAAAGACCAACAAAACAAATAGAACAGAAACTCCACAAACCAGCAAACATTGCAAGCAGAGGCCAGGCCACCGTAGCTGGTTTTGAAGGCCCTCTTGTACTTTTTCTCCTGCCCTGGGAGGAGTGGTCTTGGTCAGTATAAGAGATTGGGACCAGGAGCTGTCTTTTCTTCTCCTTGTACCCTCCCAAGAGGGCACGTGCATTTTCTTGGTGCCAGGAGAGTGCTGGCCCTGGTCCAGGCCTGGCTCTCCATCTTTCTCCACAGCAGATTGACCAATTACTCTTTCTCCTGTCCTTGATTACCTCCAGGGACAGGGGGCTCACCCTTCAACGTTTAGTTCATTCTGAAGAAAGTTCAGGCTCCTAGAAAGTGCTCTATTTAAAAAAATATATATATTTAAAAAATATATTTTTATAATTTTTATATCCCCTGAAAGTCCCACAAACAAACGTCCTCTGACACAGGCCTGGCCAGGTCATCTCTGTGTCCCTCTGTAGACTAGCATAGCCCCTGCTGCTCAGTCAGCGCTGTGAACGCTATATCAGGGAGCCATTGGGTAGGGAGTGCAGTGGGCGGGCCCCGGCCTCCACCAAGCCCGGGCTGTGGGTAACTGGGTCAGTGGGGCCCACGGGACACCAGCTCTATGAGTGCTGATGTGACCGAAGTGGACTGGGTTGCCATAGAAATTGGTCTTCTTTGTCCCCAGGCCTGTTGGCCTGTCCCTCAGGAGGCCCAGGTGATCCCTTGGGCTATTGAGCAGATCTCCTCAGGGCCTCCCCAGCCTCACATTCTCTGATCTGGATGTCCCCCGGGAACAGGCAGGCCACGCCCACCTCGTGTGGCCAGTCAGCCCGAGGCCCAGGGGGTGCAGGAGCTGGCTGAGGTTCACACAGGGAGGAGAGCGTATAGAGCTGGGCTTGCTCAGGGCCAGCCGTCTTGCCTAAGGCCTCGGCCAGTCAAGAGCGCTTTTCCCCATTTGTGGGTTTCCAGAGGAAATTCTGGACTGATTGCAGGGACTGCCGCATTCCCTGGAGAATATTCAGAACCCACCTTGTCGGTGTGTCCAGAATCGCAGGATATCGGTAAGAGCTGATGTGGCAGGGTGACCTGCTATGTCCCCGGCAGGAGCATACTTGTCGTGGTCGGTTGCCATGGAGCTGGATGACCCCATTGTTTCCAGATGAAGAAACAGGGCCCAGAGAGGTTAAGGTCACACGGCGGATTAGGGGCAAAGGTGGGATCTGAGTCTGGGGAGTCTGGCCCAGAGCCCATCCTTAACCACCGTGCCAAACCCTGCCCTGCTCATGCTCATAAGGTGCTTTGGGAAGGCCAAAGGCTGTTTCAGGTCTGGGAAGCCCTTAACGTTGGAACTTTCAGTCAGAGCCTGATAAATTGTGACCCAAGAGCCAGAGCCATGGTGATTTCTCTTTCTAATCGTGTCCTCACAACAGCCCTGAAAAGTCTGCTTTATCCCTGTTTTGCAGATGAAGACGCTGAGGCCCAAAGAGGGGAAGTGAGTTGCTTAGGGTCACATAGCGGGGAGAAGTGGAGCAGAGCCTCTCGTCCGAGCCCCCTGACTCCACACCTGGTGTTCGTGCTGAGACCTCAGGCTGTTTCCCAGATCCTCTGGGACAGCCCCTGCCTTCCACCTGGTGAGGCGGTGACCCACCAGGGCTGCCAAGGTGAGGGAGGAGGGGGGCGTGGGCACGATGGGTGGGAAGACCAGGCTCACTGGGAGCTGAGGCCGGCCAGGACCTGTGTGTTGGGAGGTAGGAGGCAAAAGAGGGTGGTGGGGCTGTGGGCATCATTGGGAAGTTTTCAGCTTGTTTTTTTTTTCTGGATACCGTGTTATCAAGGAGAGGTACAAAAGCCAGGAGGACTTAGGCCAGAAAGGATTTAGAGAAAACTTCCCAAGGGGGGTGACTTTTAAGCTGAGGACTGAAGGAGGCCTGAGTTATTCTGGTGAAGTGGTCAGGGAAGAGCATCCAGGCAGAGGAAACAGCATGTGCAAAGGCCCTGTGGCTGGGTGAGCTCCCAGACATCTTTCCTTCCAGCCTCCTGCTATATCTCTGCCTTGGTTGTATATCTTAGCACCTTCCCGTCTGCTGTTAGACAATTTTAGTCAGTCATGTATTTGCTCAGCAGACCCTCAGTGAGCCCTCTCCTGTGTGCTGTGTGCCTCCGATATAGACATGACTCAGATTGTCCCTGCCCATGACAGACAGAAACTGACTCAGGGGAAGGTGGGGAGGTTAGGGCTTCTGATTATAAGTCATTTCTTCGCTGCTTGGCCTCATACCAAGGAAGCCGTTTATGGGTTTCGTCATCATTCCCATTTTACAGATTTAGAAACTGAGGCTCTGAAAGTCTAACTTACCCAAAGAGGCTAGTACCCTTCTCTGGGCCTCAGTTTCCTCATCTGTAGAATGGGTGAGGGTAGATGCTGTCTAAAGGGCCTAGGCCCAGCAGCCCTGCCTGCCCCCAGAGCCCTTCACCTCCAGGGTGCTTTCTCATCCCCAGCCAGGACCATGGGCAGCAACAAGAGCAAGCCCAAGGATGCCAGCCAACGGCGCCGCAGCCTGGAGCCTGCTGAGAACACCCACGGTGGTGGTGGGGGTGCCTTCCCCACCTCACAGACACCCAGCAAGCCAGCCTCCGCTGATGGCCACCGAGGCCCCAGTACGGCCTTCCCCTCTGCCGCTGCTGAGCCCAAGCTGTTCGGGGGCTTCAACTCCTCGGACACAGTCACCTCCCCGCAGAGGGCGGGGCCGCTGGCGGGTCAGTGGGCCTGGGAGTGTGGGTGCCTGCTGGCCGGGCCTCTCACCGTCGGGGCAGAGGCTGTGGGTTTCTCGGGTTTGGGGACTGTAGGGAGTTTCCTGGAGGCTGTGGGTGGGGAAGGGCTTTGTAAACCGGAAAGTGTGGTACACATCCCATTGCCTTTGAGGGTGAATCCAATGCAGAGTATAAAGGGGTCTAGAGATGTGGGACTGTAGGCGGGAACTGAGGCCAGAGAGCCAGGGGGCTGTTTGCCCAGGACAGTACAGGGACCAGGTCTGAGGCTTTGTTTTTGACTCTGGTGGTCCCAGAGATGGGTCAGGACAGGAGGTCTTGGGTGTCAGAGGGGGCAAGAGCAGGTTAGGAGGGACAAAGGGAGCTCTGGTCCTCAGGCGCCCAGCCCAATGCCGAGATGCACCCCTGCGCCCTCTGCGGGCCTTTTTGGGGTATGGCAGCTCCAGGCAAGCGATGCTTAAGAGAGAGATGCCTGTATGGTCCCAGACACACACACACACACACACGCACACGTGCACACACACACGCGCACACACACAAGACATTCACATAAATACTTGCATTCTTACCTTGACATACTCAGAGCCACACACAGCCAGCAACTCACTCCAGGATATCTGTGCAGACACTTAAACAGGCTGAGTTAGAGACACCATCAGAGATACTTGAAGATACCGTGCACATAAAGACACACGCAGGGACACGTGGACGTGCGCAGACACACACCTAGCATAGATGCACACAAATGGAAACACACATACACAAATAACCTCAGCATCCCGGATTAAGACACACACACACACACGCAGTCCAAAGCCCCTCAAAGACACACACGGGAAACACACACGTGCTGGGCTAGGAGCGTCATCACAGATACCCACAGGCTCACAGACGCACAAATGCACAGACACGCAGTGAGGACACGCAGGGACACTCATGGATGCCGTGGACACCTGCCCAAGTGAGACAGACCCACAAAAGGGCCCGTTCATTTTTGGTGTCCCTCCTGTGTGCTGGGCTCTTCTGGGGCTGGGGACACAACGGTATGTAGAAGAGACGAACCCTGATGGAGGAGAAGAACGGAACAAGGCATGTTAGAAGGTGGTGCCGCTCTGAAGGAACAAAAAGGGTAGACAGGGGCTCTTGGGGGGATGTGCGGGGTGAAGGTTGTGGTTCAAATGGGGGACAGAGAGGACCTCTAATGGGGGGACACCACCTGGAGCCAAGATCTCCCCAGACACATAGAAGCACCAAGAGTCACACAGAGAGAAGCCGAGCAGCCCAGCCGGGTGCAGTTTCCCTCATTCACTGGTTCATTTACCCACGGTTGCTTCCTGAGCACCTACTGTGTGCCAGGCTCTGGGAACAGCACAAAGATGTCTGCTTTGGGGGCCTCTGGGGCTACAGGGAAGATGGGCACTGGACAGAAGCCAGCCCTCAGAATCACCTGGAGCCCGGTGGGCACATTCATATGTAGAGAGACGCACGTGCCTCCTACACGCCCTCGCAGGGGCTCCCAGACACACGCACGCAGTGGACACGCTGCAGGCCCACCCCCCTCTAAAGGTGACCGCGTCTCCGGGCTGGGCCCAGATGGTTGTGGGAAACCAACCTCCATCCCGCCCAGGGCCCTCCTGTTCACCCCTCTTTCAGGCTGTGGCCCTGGCCGTTCTGACACGTCCCACCCCTCTCTGCAGGTGGAGTGACCACCTTTGTGGCCCTCTATGACTATGAGTCTCGGACAGAGACTGACCTGTCCTTCAAGAAAGGGGAGCGGCTCCAGATTGTCAACAACACGTGAGTGACCCCCTTCCCCATCATCCCTTGGGGCCCTATCCCTGGGACCTGGTCTTGGGCCAGAGCCACTTCTGAGCACCCCAGAGCCAGGGGCAGTGCGATGGGCAGCAGGCATGGCTAGTGTCAAGGCCAGCCAAGGTCCAGGGAACCGTCCTGGGGCTATGGGAGAGGAGACAGGTGGTGGTCAGGGCTCTGGGAGGGCTCCCAGGGCAGGGATCTGGGCTCAGTAACTCCGTAGAGCCCAGCGCCCCAGACCTCACAGAGAGCATATGATCAGGGCACGACCCAGGACTGCAGAAAACAGGGCCTAAAGCTGGAGGCTGGACCCCCAGAGGTGCCCTCTTGAGGGACCTGGGGCTGGAGGGCCTGGGGCAGCTGGCTGAGCCAGAATGTCTAGCTGCAGGGGGAGAGGCCCAAATAGGGAGAGGCAGGGGACCCGTACCGGGCACTCAGTGTGAGAGGGTTATGACTGGGCCTGGGATGAGACGGTGGGATGGGGTGTGGATGTCTGGTTCACCTCCAGAGGTCCCAGCCTTGGAGGGGGGCATTCTAGGGCCAAGCTGGCTCTGGGGCCCCTGTGGGCAGGGGAACAGGAGCAGAAGCAGGTGGGGAATGAACTAGTGAGGGGTCGGAGGGGCTGTAACCATGAGGTGGGGGGCGTTCTTCTCCTTTTTCCTGCTCTCCTTTCCCCGTCAGGAGTACACCGGGGGTGGGCGCAGGTTTTGGGCCATATGCCCAGGGGTGAGGGGTGGGGAGCTTCACAGGGGGGCAGGAGGTTGCTCCTTCAGGCACTGCCGACAAAGGGCGGGGCAGAGCTCAGCACCTGCTGCAGTCCTGCCCTCGACGGGGCCTGCTGTGCCCCCATCCTCAGTGGAACCCCCCACCCCGATTCCTGGCTCATGCTTGCTCCCTCCAGCCCTCCCTCAGCTCTCCCTCTCTCTGCTTCTCTCTCGCTGGCCCTTAGGAGGAAGGTGGACGTCAGGTGTGTACTCACTTCGTAGGTGGCGGGCTGGGTGGGGGGGCGCTTCGCTGGTGGAGGGGGGCGGGGCTGCTGTCTGCATGTGCTTCCTCTGCATGTCCCTGCCTGTGGTCTCTGGCTCCCTTGGCTGTCCCCGTCCAGCTTTCCCAGCTTATGCCCTACCCCCAACCGGTGTGACCAGGTCCTGACCTTAACCCTGGGCTGAGACTGGGGAGGGTCCTACCATCCCCCTCTCGCTCACCGTCCTGCCTCCTCCCCACCCACCTTCTTGCTAACCTGCCTGCCCTCCATCCTGACCGGTCAGCCCACACTGAGTGCCGGTGCATGCAGGGTCCAGTGCCGGCCCGGTGAGGCCTGGGTGGAGAAGGGGCCTTCCTGGAGCCAGGGGCGGGGCAAGGGGGCGGGGCGCAACTCCAGTCCAGGCCAAGTGACAGGCAGAGGGCAGGGCCAGGGTCCGCTTAGGCATTTGGTCCCTGCAGTGTGCTCCCCTCTGGTGGTGACCACGGGGACTGGAAGCTTCAGGCAGGTCCTCCGAGGCAGAACAGTGATACTGTGTAGCAGTTGGAAGTGGCCGGGAGGCAATCCCTCTCAGAGGGGCGGCTGACAGGAGGGTGCGGGGCTGGACGCCCTCAGGGCTGTGGGAAGGCAAGAAGGTGCTGGAAGATAGAGTAGAATTGGTCCCTGAGCGGCCTCAAAGGCCCGGCTAGGGAGGTTGGACATCACCATCTCCAGGGGTGTCGTGCCTGTTCATGCCCCCCTACCCTTGTGCATGCTGTTCCCTCTGCCTGAAACACCTTCTCCCGTCTCTGCCTGGCAAACTCCTATTTGCCCTTCAAGATCCAGCTCAGGACTGCCTTCTCTGTGAGGCACGAGGGAAAAGAGGGGCCAGGTGCTGTGCCAGGCATTCTTACCCATGTCCTTGTATTTACTCCTCCATGCAATCCTGCCGGGGCCGTAGTGACGGGGGAGGGGCTGTCTCCCTTTTGCAAATGAGGAAACTGAGGCTCAGAGATGTGAAGGCTCTTGACCAAGGTCACACAGCTACCGGGTAGCAAAACCAGGATCAGAGCTCGGGCAGCGGCACTCTCCCCTCCTCGCGCCGCTCTCCCTGGGGGTGGAGGGGCCTCTCCCAACCTTTCCCCCCCTTGCGTGTCAGAGTCCTAGTGCGCCCCAGTCCCCGTGTGGCTCCAGCTGTTTGCCTCTGCCTCCCCCAGACCAGACCTGCTCGCAGGTCTGCCGCCTTCGTGGGTCCCCACATCACCTGTTGCTCGGCATGGCGGGGGTGCCTTGCTGGTGTCGCTGAGCAAGCTGAACCAGCAGTAATCAAACAGCCATGGTTCACCGTGCTCTGTGTGCGAGCCTGGTCTCGTGGGAGCGCTTTAAGTGGCGTCGTTTTATTTACACGTCACCGTCAACCGCAGCCCTGGGAAGTAGAAACTCTTCTTGGCTTTATTTTGCACTTGAGGAACCCGAGGCCCCGAGAGGCGGAGTGAGTTGCCCCAGGTCACACAGCTAGTGGTGGCAGAGGGGTGGGGGGTGGGGGGCAGGCCCTCCCACCCACGGCCCTTGCAGGAGGACTCAGTAGGGTGCAGGCGAGCCAGGAGGAGGGAAGGGCCCGAGCAGGGGAGGACGGATCAGGTTGGTGGCTTTGAAGTACCAGGGAGAATCTCAACCAGTGATGGGAAGGGCACCTCAGGCTGGGGCCACAGCTTGAGCCGAGGTGTGGTGGCAAGGAAGGCTCTGGAAACTTTGATTCTGCCTCTTTCGCCTCCAGCCAGAGGGCGGCCCTCACCCTTTCCTTTGGCCCCTCCCCTCCCTTCCTCCTGCCTTCCAACATAGGCTTGGGGGTGTCGGGCCAGGCTTGTCCTTGGATGGCAGTGAGGCGCTGTGACTGGAGGTGGGGCACCAGGAACCCTTCCTGCATCACGACGATCGGCCACCCCTTTGCCTGAGAAGTCGGGTGGCGGTGGAGTCGGGGCTGGTACTAGAGGAAGGGGAGGGATAAGGGGGTTGGTGACAGATGGGCCACCTAAAGTGGAGGTGTTCAGGTCTCATAGCCGCCCAGGGACAACCTCGCGTGTCCTTCTCCCGTTATCGCTCAGTGCCCACGATTGTTCACTCCTCCGGCCCTGCCCCCCTGGGCCTGTAAGAATGAGGGACTTGCTGGGCTGGGTGTCAGGATGGGGAGAGCTTCAGGGCAAGCCTGGCTCTTGACGGGGTTTGGCCGGGGCTTGCCGGGTCGGGGGCCTCACAGCAGCAGGGTCTGGAGACGCTGCTCCTGGACCTTCAGACCACATGGCCCCCGGGGCCCAGAACCCTGTGTGCTGTGTGGCCCTGGGTCCGAGGAAGCCCAGTGGGGTCTGAGGTCTGACTGGCCCAAGCCCTCAGCCCTGGTGTCTGAGTCTCTAGGAGTCGGGGCCCTTCTGGGTGTGAGTCTGGGTCGTCCCCTGAACTGCCCCTTCCTCCCGCCCAGATTCCAGCAGCTTCTTTGGGGGAACCCTCACTCCAGTTCCACTTTCTACCACAGGGCAGGGGACACCTTCCTGTGCTCCTCATACAACTGTCCTGGCCTCACCCTGCCCTCTCCCCACCCTGCCCTCTCCCCACTGGGCGTGTGCCCAGGCCTCAGGGTGCCCTGGCTTGTCGGCAGTCCACAAAGTGCCTATCTGACCAGTCTCGATGGTCCCAGTGAGTTAAATATAAGTGTCCAAACCAGAATTCTTCCCAGGTTGAGGCTGCCATACTCCTGATCACATGCCGGCTTGGCCGGCTCAAGGCTTAGGGTCCCAAGAAGAGGATCCTGAGGCTCAGAGAGGCGAGGTCAGTTGTCTGATGTCACACAGCTAGTGAATGGGATGTAACATTGCAGCTGGAGGACTCCTTCCTGGTTCAGTGCTTTTCCTCTGGCGCATGTGGGAGGATGAGGGGTGGGGCAGGGAACGTGTGTCATTCCCTCGCTTCCTTTCCTTCTTCCTATCCATCTGATAAGGACCAGGCCCCCAGGGAAGGTGCTAGATGTAGTAAATCTACTCAGCCAGATAGAGGACTTCCAAGTCTGGGCGGAGGTTGGTGTCCCTGCTGACTGGACCCATCTGAGAAGCTGTGGGGACCTTCGTGGGGCCAGCCCCCAACCCAGGCAGCTACCCAAGGCAGGTTTGAGCCTCCCAGACCACTGATATAGGAAAATGGGGCTTGGAATCACCATTTCTCAGGTGGACCTGGATGATGATCACAGTAATTATCTCCGTTGACCCTAAGCCCGGCTTGTTGCCGACTGCTTTATACACTTTGCCTGCAAGGGAGAGTCTGTGACTGTAATAGATGAGGAAATTTTCATGTATTTATTTATTTACTTGTTTGCTTATGTGAGGAAATTAAGACCCAGAGAAGGTAGGGTGCTTGCCCAAAGTCACATAGCAAATCGTTATTGCAGACTGAGACTGAGCTCCTTTGGTTTTTGTTTTCATTTTATTCAATTAATTTATTTAGCTGCTTTGGTTTTTAAAAACATTTTGGATAGTGGGGAGGGGTGCCATAGAGATGCAGATTTAGTTGTTTTTCCTTTTTAAGCCAAATCGAGATGCTAACAGCTCATGCACATTGAGCCCCTATTGTGTGCCAGGCCCTGTGCTGGTATTTTACATCCTTGGGTGGAGGCATGAGTATCCCCATCCTACAGATGAGGAAACTGAGGCAAGGCCAAGGTCACAGAGCCTGCAAGTGGTGAGCTGGATGGTGCCCAGAGTGGTCTGACTCTGGAGCTTCAGCTCTGAGACGCCCCTCAAGCTGGGACCAGGTCAGAGTTGGGCCTTGGGTCTGTTGTGAGATGGCGGTGACCCTCATCCCTGCCTTGTGAACTAAATGAAACCCCAAACCTGGACTGGAAACCCCGAACTCACATACGGGCTGATGTCAGGGAGCTGGGAGATCTGCCGGCTGAAGTCTGGGTAATGTCAGCCAGGCTGACCCCCCGCTTGATTCTGGGCCCTGCTCGGCTGGCCTCTGGGCACATGCTCCTTGCCAGCCTTCCACTCTGAGTGCCTGGATAGGGGCTCCCTAGAGGCCGGCCAGTTTGCAGACTTTGGCTTTGTCAATCTGTCTCGTTTTGTAGCCTCTGACCCAGACCTTGGCTCAGTTCCCTGCCCCCTGTCCTGCTGCCTCCTCCTCTGTCTTCCCCTGGCTTTCCTGAGGGCCTCTGAGCCTCTGGACTCCAGGAGGGGTCCAGGAGGGCCTTCTGTGTCTGGCTGTGGACACGCGGACCCTGGTTCTCAGCCTTGCCCTGCCATCGATTTGCTGTGTGTCTTTTGGCAAATAACTGCCCCTCTCTGTACCTTATTTTCCCATTGGTGAAATGAAGGCTTTGACTGGAAGATTTCAGCTGTTTCTTGTGACTGGAGCTCTTGCTCTGTAGCTTTGGGCAAGTCTCTGCCCATCTCTATGCCTCAGAAAGTGCTAGGTTACTCCAGCCTGGGTGCTGTGTGGCCTTGGGCTGCTCCCTTGACCTCTCCGAGCCACAGATTCCTCATCTGGGGGCTGAGGCCTGCCTTCCCTACAGGGTGGCCTTGAGGATCAAATGGGACAGACAAATGTGGACACCCCTGGGTGTTAGCACAACAGGGGGTTGGATGGTGGCCCTACGCTTCCAAGGCCCTTCCTTGAGTTTTGCCTTTGCCCCCTTAATCCCGAGCCCTCCCTCTCGAGCAGAGACCCCCATGTGAGCTCGTGCCTCTGCCTGAGTGTTCGTGCAGCAGTTGCATGGCTGAGTGGGCCCCTCAGCCCCAGTCATGCTCCCTTTGCTGTCCAGAGGGCACCCTGTACCCTCTGGTTCAGCCCCAACCCACCCCACTAGCCCCCAGGTCTAGGTGCTCACCTGTATTCTGACCAGTCTTTGGAGAGCTCTCGCAACCTACTTTCTCCTTACCTCAACTTCTCTATCTTCCAAATGGGCTGAAAAATATGGGTCAGAGGCAGCTCAGAAGAAGCAGGAGCCAGCGATCTGGGTTCAAGTCCATACTGTGCAACTGTGGGCAAGGCTTTTTTCTCTGGGCCCTGGCAATGAGGAAGGGGGAGCCCATCCTGCTTGCTGTGTGTCTTCTAAGGGTCATGGTCATGGTGAGGTCCAAAGGCAGCCTTGGAGAGAGAAGCTCAGCAAGGTCTCGAGCCCCACCATACCCTGTAGGGGAAGATTCCTTCTGGTCTGGGAGTCAGGAGCCTGGGCCTGGCTGTGTGACCTTGAGCAGAGGCCTTCGCTTCTCTGGCCTGTCTTTCCATCTGCACGGTGGGAATGGAAGGGGGCTGGACCCTATTTCTCAGGCAGCCTTTCCCATTGGCCTCCCCTCACTCCCCCTGGACCCCTCCCCATCTCCTTTGGTTGCTTTGGATGTGAGGCCTCTGTGGCTGCCCCGCCTTGTCCCTGGTCCCCCGCACCGCCTGCTGTCCTGCTCTCTTCCTCGCTCTTTCTGCCTCTCTCTCTCACCACCCCCATCTCTGCCTCTTCTTTCCTGTTGAGCTCTCGCTTTCTCCTCTCTTCTCTGTGTCTCTGGACCCCCGCTCCAGCCAGACCTGGTTCACATTCAGATGGCTGCAAAGGTACTTCGCCCCCTCCCCACTCCCACCCAGGCCCAGGGGACCCGACCGTGCAGGGAGCTCCTCTGTCCCCGTCCCCATCTCCTCCTCACGGGGCAGTTAGTGTAGAAGTGCCCTGGGCATTGGGGCTCTGCCGCCTCAGCCCCTCTGACATGACTCTGTGTGACTCTGGGCAAGTCCCAGCTCCCTCTGGCCTCAGTTTCCCCCGTATGTGGGTAGGCTACAGGAGGAAACCCGTAGTTTTCAGCCAAGGAGCCCCTTAGGTATGACCGGTGATATGTGACAAAGGCAAGCATTGCTCTAGTTTGCAGGGTTAGTGCCGGGATGGTCACCAAGCCCCCAAAGGGGTCCACCCCCTACCTCCAGCCTGGCCTCACCAGCTTCCAAATCTCAGGGCTTTGGGATGGCTTTGATGATCTGACCTGACATCTATCTTAGGCAGGAATCATCTCTCCTGGTACAACTTGCTTGCTCCCCAGAGACAGGGAGCTCCCTCCCTCGTTCCCAAGACAGCTCTTGGCATCTTGAGATGGCTTTGTCTCTATGAAGGGAAGCAGATTACTCCCTATTCCAGGACTCTGCCCCTGTGAATTTGGGCCTCAGGCTGACCAAGGTCAGTCCTGTCACAGTCCTGGACAAAGTGCGTCTGAGTCAGCTTGGGCCAAGAGGCATCTGGGCCGGGGAGAGAGAAGTCCAGGCCGGCTTGGCCTGGCAGCACGGAAACTCAGGCTGGTCCCATGGCTGCCGGTGCCTCACTTGGCCTTGGGGACCCCAGCACAGCACCTGTGAAGACTGCTGCCTCGAGGCCCACCACTGATGGCTCCTTCTCTTTTGCTCCTTCCCTCTCCCCCTCCTTAGAGAGGGTGACTGGTGGCTGGCCCACTCACTCAGCACAGGACAGACGGGCTACATCCCCAGCAACTATGTGGCGCCCTCTGACTCTATCCAGGCCGAAGAGTGAGTATGGACTCTGGCCTCCTGCCTGCCAGGAGCTGGTTGGGAGCTTCTCTCCTGGGCTGGAGTGGGTGGTCTGGCTGCCAACGGCCCCGGCCGCATCCTAGAGAGAGGCACTGTGGGTGGCCAGAAGCCTGGCTCACTGACTCCACCCTCCTTCCTCCTGTCCCAGGTGGTACTTTGGCAAGATCACCAGACGGGAGTCAGAGAGGTTACTGCTCAATGCGGAAAACCCAAGAGGGACCTTCCTAGTGCGAGAAAGCGAGACCACGAAAGGTAGGACCACTCCCGCTGGCCGATGGGAACTGTCTTTTGTGCATTGTTTGAGCTGCGTATCGTAGAGCGAATAGGAGTTTGGTACCCGGTGTCGGGTGGGAAGGGCCCTCCAGGTGGAGGAAGTGGTAAGATCAAAGGCAGGGAGGTACATCTGAGGACAGCTGAGTTATCTGGGGTGGCCAGAGGTGCAGCAGAAGGTTTCACCTAGCCTCTCTGGCCTCAGGTTCCTCAGATGAGGTATGGGCACAGGCTGTCAGGAGGCCCGAGGGTCACACAGTAAAAGACTTGTTCCCAGGGTGGGTGCTAATGAAGTAGGCCCCTCTTCTCCATCTCCAGGGGCTTCTAGAGATGCCCTTCCCCAGCAGTCCAGGCCCCTGGGCCTCTTCTGTCCCTCCCCTAGCCAGAGAACACAGATCACCCCTTTTCTCTCTAGCCCCTCTGCCAGTGGGTGGCAGGCAACCCATCACCATGGAAACGAAGCTGGGCCACGTCCCGTGGGCCTGGGGCTCAGCGAGAGATGGGAAGCAGAGCATCCGTGTCATGTGTGTGCATTTATGAGCAGTTGTGTGGCCGGGCACGCCATGCGTGGGTCCAGGCATGTGTGTGCATGTGGGGGTGCAATTGTCTGGGTCCTCCTGGGTGGGAGTGGGTAGTTGTAGGATTGTCTTTGTGCCTGGGGGGCCTGGGCCGTGTGTCCCTGTGTGAGCAGGAGGCCACCTGGCATGGGCATGCCTGCATGTGCGCACATGTGGTCAGGGCTGGCTTCAGACTCAGGCCACTGGCATCTACATGTACGTGGCCTGGGCCATCTGTTAGTCATGGTTGCCTATTGCAGGCTTTAGAGACCTGGTTACAGTCCTCTGTGCCTGACTTGCTGGGTGACCTGAGGCCAGCTGCTTTCCCTCTCTGGGTCTCCTTTTCCCCTTCTTGACACTGGAGATTGTAACCCCCACCTGAAGACTATCCAGAGAGCCCATGGGCTGTGGGGGCTGGGGTTCTAGCATGATGGCTCCTACCTTCTGAAAAGGGCTTTCTCTGGCTGTTGGAGCCTCTACCCCAGGCCTCTCTTGGGCTCAGGTTAACAAAGGCTCCTAGCCAGGCCTGCTAGGCAGGAGGAAACTTTTCCAGCCAAAAACTTTTCCAGGCTTAAGAGAGGCAGGGAGGAGGCCACCAGGGCTGGCCCATCTTTGCCTTGTCAGCCTGTAGGCCACACCCAGCACATGGCCTCCTGCCCATGACTGCTGCAACCTTAGCCAGCCACCCGCTCCTGCCTGATCGTGGAGTCTTCAGGAAGGTGTGGGGCATAGAGAGTGCCCTTGTGAGAGAGGAAGCAGTTAAGCCAGGGACACACAGCCACGAGACCATTCCTGGCTCCTAGCAAACATTCGCTGAGCACCTACTATGTGCCAGGCCCTCTTATATGTGGTCTCCAATCTTCCCAGCATCTCTGGGAGTAGCCCCATTGTACAGAGGACGAAACTGAGGCCCAGAGACTGGCTCAAGCGACTTACTTGTCCAGGTCACACAGTTGGGATATACACTCAGGCCTGGGAGATCTTGCCCCGGCTGAGGGTGCCTGGGGAGGTTCTCTGATCAGGTGTTCCTTTGCTCACTTGGCCCTGCCTTGGTGGCTGCCTGAGAGCTGGGTGCTCAGAGACAGGGCGGACTGGACCTGTCTGTGCCCCGGGCTGGGGCTGCGCCTGCGCCTCTGGCCTCCCTGTCTACCTGTGTTGGGCAGGCACAGAACTGCACTTAGCGCTGTGGCCTGGGGGCGGGGTGTGCTGGGCGAGGGGGTCATGGCTCCTCTCTGACCCTGCCTTGCAGGCGCCTACTGCCTCTCCGTGTCCGATTTCGACAACGCCAAGGGCCTCAATGTGAAGCATTACAAGATCCGCAAGCTGGACAGCGGTGGCTTCTACATCACCTCCCGCACCCAGTTCAACAGTCTGCAGCAGCTGGTGGCCTACTACTCCAGTGAGGGCGGGGCAGAGTGGGCGCTGGGCCTGGGGCTCAGCCCTCCTCCGGGGACCCTTTGGAGGGGGCTTTGGGGCCAACAAGGGCTGGGGCTTCTGTTATCCTGAGAGTGTGGGGTCTTGCTCCCCTCCCTCCTTCTTCCTCCTGCCCCTCCTTCCTTTCTTCTCTCTCCCTTCCCCCTCCCCTCTCCCTCCCCCTCTTTTTCCTCCTCTTTCCTCCCCATCCCCTCCCCCCACCATGCCCACCCTCCTCTTTCTCCTTCTCTGCAGCTGGCTGGGGAGGAGGGCTGCCTGGAGGGGAGCAGGGAAGGGAGGGGGCTTAGGCCAGTGTCATTTGTTTCTGCAGCCCTAGGACCGGTCTGAACCGGTTACTGGGAGAGGAGGGGGCGGCTAGACCGACTGCAGCAGAGGGAGAGAGCGGCAGGGCAGGCGGAGGGAGCGAGGGCTCCCAGTACACACCGGGGCTCAGGTTGTGGGTGTGGGCGTGTGTGCATTATCCGGACACTTCAGGGCTTCCCCCGGGGCAATGGGGTCTGTGTGTACTCGTGTGGGCGGGTCTCTGTGGGTGCCTGTGTGCATGTGGCCGTGGCCGTGGCCGTGGCATCTGTGTGTAGGTGCGGCCTAGCGTGAGAGTGCCAGCAACTCCCCATCCTGTGCCACCTCCTTCTCTGTCAGCTGGGCCCCCCGACACCCTCTACCATCTGCCACCCCTCTGTCCCCTTGGCCACCATCGTAGGGTTCATTCTGAACACTGCTCCCCCGCATTAAAACCCTCCAGAGATTACCTTGGAATCTCAGGATAAAGATCCCCACGTGGCCTCCGAGGCCTTGGCTGCTGTAAACCTTGCCGGCCTCCCTGCCTTACCCGGGGCCCCCTTTCCCCGTTCATTCCCCTGCAGCCCCTCTGGCCTCCTTTCAGTTCCTACAACCCAGAGGCTTGTTCCTCTCTCAGGGCCCTTTGCCCCTGCAAAGTGGTCTCAGTCCACCACTCACTCCCTTGCAGATCCAAGCTCAGGCACCACTTCCTCTGAGAAGCCTTCCAAGACTCCACCCAGCCCACCTGCTGTTGCACATACTGCTCTCCTGTGTCATGCTCGTGGTCCTGGGAGGTGCTTAGGGGAAGTTGGGCTCCCCCTGCGCTGTGAGCTCCCTGAGGGCAGGATTCCACTGGACTTGTCCCGCACTGCATCCTTGGGACTCACCTGGGTGGCTGCCCTTTCAGGTCCGATGAACGTATGAATGAATAACTCAGCGAGCAGATGCGCGAGTCAGTGTGGGCCTGTGTGGGATGAGGCTGTGTCACGCACAGGTGTGGATGCCTGGCCTCGAGGGCATCCCGTGTGTCCCTTGTGCATGCCACGTGTATGTCTACACACACACGCCGTGGGACAGGGAGGCCCCAGGGCAGACACCCTGCTGAACTCTACCTCCCCGCCTCTGTCCTCAGAACATGCCGACGGCCTCTGCCACCGCCTCACCACCGTGTGCCCCACGTCCAAGCCACAGACTCAGGGCCTGGCCAAAGACGCCTGGGAGATCCCCCGGGAGTCCCTGCGGCTGGAGGTCAAGCTGGGCCAGGGCTGTTTCGGAGAGGTGTGGATGGGTAAGGCCTCGCCCCCGCCCCCTCAGAGGGAATCACCGTCCCTTGTGGGGCTTTGGTGTCCACACTCGAGAGCCGGGCAGATGTCCATCCCTTGGGACAGCTCCAGGCCCCATTGACCTCCCCCTCCCACACCATTTACCTCCGCGAGTCACGGTCACCTCTGCTGAACAGTGGGCTCTGTTTTCAGTGTGGAGCCCCCTTCACCACCACACACCTCTATAGACCCTGGCGTCGTTTGGCCAAGGGCTGCTCAGGGCTGGGCATCCTGATTCCCCGAAGACCCACCACGCAGTCTGGGACAGGTGGCTCGGCTCGGAGCCTCGGTCTTCCTCGGGGTGCAAGGAGGGTGGGGAAGATAGAAACCACCTGTGGGGTGTGAGAGACTGCTGGCCCGGCATGCGTCCACGCATTAGCGCTTCGCCGTGGGAAGAGAAGCCTCAACTCGCACAGGGGGTGCTTGGCAGTGCAGTCTGGCATGTTCTGGGCCTGTTAACAGTCTCCCGTCTGACCCTGGAGTAAAGGCAAAACTGTCCTTGAAAACAAACACCGAGCAGCCCTGAAAAAAACCCAGGCCGCCTTCTGCTGACGCGGAGGAATCAGGGCGGTTGGCGTGAGGCAGGCATGACAGTTGTGAGCTGGTGGCTTCTGCAGGGGACTCGCCGCGTGCCGTCGTGTAAGCCGAGTGTTCACCTGGCATCACCGTCTCCAGTCTCCTCCCTTCAGGGGAGAGCAGAGAGGCTTCCTGGGTGGAAGGCCCTGCAGGCACCAAGGCCTGGAGGCTGGAGGTCAGGCCAAGTCAGGAAAGGTGTTGGGCTGGGGACAGGGGCGAGGGATGAGAAGCCAGTTCCTAAGCACAGCCACAAAAGGAGCACACGAGCAAAGCCTGGAGAAATCCCTGGCATCAGCTGCTCTGGTGGCTGCAGAACTCATTCCTGGCTTGGGTGTGTGGTAACCAGCCGCGGCTGCCCCGGGTAGACTCGTGGAGTGCCAGGTACAGGTCCCCAGACCTGTGCCGCGAGGGCCTCGGGAAAAGGCCTGGGCCCCAGCCCTCAGATGGGGGCCCAGGGACTGGGAGGAATGGACCTAGGGCCACTCAGCAAAGGCCCCTGGGTCCAGCTGGGACAAGAACTCGGATTCAACACACTGGTCTAGAGGACAGCTTCCCCAAGGCCTCACGGTTTGAAAACCAGACAATAATAAAATGACAGCGGCAGCTAAGTGAGCCCTCATAGTGGGCTTGGCCCAGCGCCTCAGATCTCATTTAATTCTATAGGTGGGGACACCGAGGCTCAGAAAGGGGCTGGACCTTGGCGGGGCTTGTCACGTGGCTGGGGAGGCCAGAGCTGAAACTGGTACCCGGGCAGGCAGATCCTGGGTCCCAGTGGTACAGGAATAGGGGGCCTTCACTGAGGCAGCCTTTACCCCTACCCATACAGGGACCTGGAACGGAACCACCAGGGTGGCCATCAAAACCCTGAAGCCAGGCACAATGTCTCCAGAGGCCTTTCTGCAGGAGGCCCAGGTCATGAAGAAACTAAGGCACGAGAAATTGGTGCAGCTGTATGCCGTGGTGTCCGAGGAGCCCATCTACATTGTCACAGAGTACATGAGCAAGGGTGAGGCCTGAGCGACCGGCACGGAGATGTGTGACAGTCCCTTGCTAGGCAGGAGGGGACACACGTCACTTCCCCCCAGATGTAGCGTGTACATTTTATTTTATTTTATTATTATTTTTTATTTTTTTTAATGTGTATTTATTTTTGAGAGAGAGAGCGAGCGCATGAGCAGGGAAAGGGTGAGCGAGAGGGAGACACAGAATCCGAAGCAGGCTCCAGGCTCCGAGCTGTCAGCACAGAGCCCGACATGGGGCTCGAACTCACGAACTGTGAGATCACGACCTGAGCTGAAGTTGGGTGCTCAACTGACTGAGCCACCCAGGCACCCCTTATTTTTTTATTTTTTAGAGAGAGTGTGAGCTGGGGAAAGAGGCAGAGGGGGGGAGAGAGAGAGAGAGAGAGTGAGAGAGAGAGAGAGAGAGAGAGAATCTTAGGCTCCATGCTCAGCATGGAGCTCGATCCCACGACCCTGGGATCATGACCTGAGCTGAAATCAAGAGTCTGATGCTCAACTGACTGAGCCCCCCATGCGACCCCTAGAGTGTACATTTTATTTTTATTTAAATAATTTTTTTTTAACGTTTATTTTTTGAGAGAGACTGAGTGTGAGCAGGGGAGGGGCAGAGAGAGAGGGAGACACAGAATCCGAAACAGGCTCGAGGCTCCTAGCTGTCAGTACAGAGCCTGACGCGGGGCTCGAACCCATGACCGTGAGATAGTGACCTGAGCCCAAGTCGATCGCTTAACCGACTGAGCCACCCAGGCGTCCCTAGAGTGTACATTTTAAAAGGTGGAATGGCGTAGAACCAACTTGTTGTGTCAATGGAAAGTCAAACCAAAGGTGGCCTTTCTCATTTTGTTTTTAATAATTACCCACAATGCATCTTGGCTCCCCAGTTTGCTGGTTTTCTAAAGCCATTTGCCGTTATGTGGCTGAAAGAAAAGTCCCCCAACCCTCCAAGCGGAGCCGCTTCTAGGTCAAGCCCCTGGCTTGACCTTTACCTAATTTTTAAATTAATTAAATGTTTCAAAATTCCGCCTTTGGGAGGTATAATTTACAAACGATAAAATACACCATGCTAAGTGTCCAGTTCTGTGAGTTTTAACAAATGGACACGGTGTACCCCTTACCACACTCAAGATGCAGGAGATCTCCGTCACCCCAGAAAGCTCCCTTATTTTCCTTTGCAGACGGTACCCTCCAGCCCTAAACCCAGGCAATAACTGATATGCCTTCTGTCATCATAGCTCTGTTTATTCTAGAGGCTCACATATTTTATCTTCTACATCCAAGCGTCGCCCTTATCACCTGTGTCACTAGTTCGTTCCTTTTTTTATTGCCGGGTAGTGGTAGTGCGGTACAGGGATGGGCCACGGCTTCTGTTCTCCTGGAGGTGGACATTTGGCTGTTTCCCGTCCTGCTTCGCCTTCTGAGTGACAAACGCTGAGTGAGGCTTTGTTCAGAGATGGGTTCACGTGAAATCTGCTGTGCCGCTTGAAGCAGGGCTGGCCGGCCCAGGTGGGCAGGATGTGTGGGGATCTCTGCTTCCTGGCTCAGGGAAGACAGGGCTGCTTTCTCTCTGTCCAGGGAGTTTGCTGGACTTTCTCAAGGGGGAGACAGGCAAGTACCTGCGGCTGCCACAGCTGGTGGACATGGCTGCTCAGGTGAGTCAGCCCCGCCCACCTCCCACGGCCTTGGCCCTAGAGCACTCAGACCCACTTAGCTCAGCCCCCTCCAGGCAGCTTGCCTTGACTGCCGCCCACACTCTCTGATGTCACCACATACATTTACTACGGGGACCACTTATACGTGCTGTGAGTGGTGGTTCTGGGCAGAGCTTGAAAGAACCCTTAGCTGGGCGTCAGGAGTCAGTGATGCCTGTGGGGCCTCACACCTCAGTTTTCTTCTCTGTAAAGGTTGTTCAGTCACTCAACAAACCTGCATTGGTACTTGCTTGCTGTAGGTGGTGCTCAACAATCATTTCCTCATTAATCCTTATCACAATCAGGGGAGGTAGGGATGGCCCTTATTCCATTTGACACGTGAGAAAACTGAGGTTCCGAGGGGACTCGGCACAGCAGGCAGGACCTGGCACTCATCTGTATCTGTGGGGCACCTGGGGCCTGCCTCTTCATCGTCACCCTGCTTCCTGGGCGGTATCTTGTCTTGTGCTTCCCCTCTGCCCTCGCCCTTTGTCCTGCGTTCCCTCTTCCCGCTGAACTCTGGTCCTGCTTTTGTGCCAACGGTGTTTGTTGTAAGCTGACTTCGCTTGCCTGAGGGCTGGCAAGGGCAGGGCATTTGGCTCCCCACCCTGGGCACGTGACTCGTGACCTGGAAGGGGGCACGGGGTGGTCCCTGAGCCGGGTTCCCTGGGTTCTGCCTGCAGATCGCCTCGGGCATGGCCTACGTGGAGCGGATGAACTACGTGCACCGGGACCTCCGTGCTGCCAACATTCTGGTTGGAGAGAACCTCGTGTGCAAAGTGGCCGACTTCGGGCTGGCTCGGCTCATCGAAGACAATGAATACACCGCCCGGCAAGGTGGGCAGGGCCTGGGTCAGTGCCAGAGGGCCCTCTGCAGGCACCGTCATGACGTTCTGCTGAGCCTCCCCTGAACTTTCTCCCTCCTGCAGGTGCCAAATTCCCCATCAAGTGGACGGCTCCAGAAGCGGCCCTGTACGGCCGGTTCACCATCAAGTCAGATGTGTGGTCCTTTGGGATCCTGCTGACGGAGCTCACAACAAAGGGACGGGTGCCCTACCCTGGTAAGAGGGCTCCTCGTGGCCCATCTTTGTTCCCTGAACCCCTCTGCCCTGGTGACCTGGGGCAAGCCATACCCCTTCCCGGGCCTCAGTTTCCTCATCTGTAGAACAAAGAGGTCTGATCTTAGAATCTCTCTGCTCAGGGCTCTCAGCCCCTGGGAGGCGACCTACCCATGGTCACACCCGCTCTGTCCTAGGCTGGAGGCACTCTCGGTTGTCCTCCTCACATCTTCCCCCCGCCCCACTTTCCTCACCTGAGCCAGCCTCCTCATACCTCCTTCCACCCACAGGGATGGTCAACCGTGAGGTGCTGGACCAGGTGGAGCGGGGCTACCGGATGCCCTGCCCGCCTGAGTGTCCCGAGTCCCTGCATGACCTCATGTGCCAGTGCTGGCGGAAGGAACCAGAAGAGCGGCCCACCTTCGAGTACCTGCAGGCCTTCCTAGAGGACTACTTCACGTCCACCGAGCCCCAGTACCAGCCTGGAGAGAACCTATAGGGAGCACACTACAGGGCCAGACTGGCCTCTTGGCTTGGATCCTGGGCTGGGTGGCCCCTGATGGAGGGTCTTGCCTCCCTCTGCCTGCCCGCATCGATCCCCTCTGTGGGGCTGGATTGCCAGTGATGAGGCCCCTCCCTCTTTTGTGGCATGGAAGGGCTTGGGGCCTGGGGCAGCCTTGAGGACAGGGTTTAAGGCTGGCACAGTGACTGCGTCCCGGCACCTGCTCCAGCCATATGCGTCCTCCCTGCCTTCCCTCCTGGAGCTCTGTGTATCTCAGCAGGAGGAGCCGGGAAGAAGGACGGGCTGAGGGCACCCTTTGTCAGCCTCAGTCTGCTCCTCACGTTGACTCCTTAATACTTCCACGTCGCCCCACGTCTGCCTCCAGAGCTGGCCGAAGAGCCTTTCCAAAGAGGAGTGATGGGCGCCTGGCCCTCGGCCTGCCCGCCACCCTGCCCTTTGCCGTCCATTTCTGAAACACCTGTTGGTGGAAGCTGCTGGGTCCAGACCCCTCTGCCGTGGCTCCCAGGCTGGGCAGCTGAGGCTGAGCTTGACTTGATGATGGTGGGTGGGGTGGGCACCCCCCTCCAATCCTGTTCTTAGACCCAAGGGACCCTTCGAGATCACCAGTTCCATGCCCTCGTAGCACCCGTGGGGAAACAGTCCAGAGAGGGGATGTGACTTGCCCACGACCACAGAACAGTTCAGGGTTGAGGTGGCTTTGGAACCCGGTGCTCCCTCTGTCTTCCTCAGGAACCAACAAGATTGTCCTTGGAGGCACCATGGACAGACTGGGGCAGCCCAGGGGACCAGGGGCCTGAGGCTGAGTTAGAGATAACAGAGCCTTGCTGCCGCTGCCTGACTGGCGGGACTGTTGTGGAGGGAGGGAGTGGAGACGGACGTAGGGCGCAGCTGAATGAGGGGTGACCATGCCAGTGTCGGGGAGTAGATGTCGATCAGAGTGGGAGTGTTTTTTTCATCCTTGGAGCTAGCCAGCCATGAAAGAGAGTGAGCTCCCAGGCTCCGGAGGCAATCAAACCGAAGTACAAGATCCACGTGGTTGGGTGGTCCTGGCCTCAGGAGGGAACCCCAGGTTCTCCTTCCCCCGTTTGTCCTGTGTCATTTCAATGCCTGGCCCCTGCTCCCCTCCTCCAGTTAGCACCCCTTGACCCATGAGTAGGAGAGGAGTTCCTATGCTGGGGGGTGGTGGGTGTCGAGTTCAAGTGTCCACTGCCATGCACCAGGCCTGACTTTGTGACCTCGGGTGGCCCCCTCCTTCCTGTCTGGGCTGCAGCGTCTGCCTCCATGTGTGGCCGTGGCCTCTGCGACTTCTCTGCTCCAGACCCTGTGGCCTGGCGTAACCTTGGTGAGCCCAGCCTGGGGTGTCGGGAGACTCTGGCCCTCGCTCTAATGTTTGGCCTTAGGGTATGTGGCGACTCCTCCCTGGGCCTCAGGTACCCCATCTTAAAAGGGGTGGCCGACAGTTTGTGGGCATCTTGCCAGGGCCCCTATGTGTGTGTGTGTGTGTGTGTGTGTTATGTGTGTGCACGTGTGTGTCCATATTTAACATGTAAAAATGCTCCCCCGCTCTGTTCCCCAGACATGTTGTACATTTCACTCACAGCCCCCCATCACAGCAATAACATTCCCGCTGCCAGGGGCTCTCGAGCCAGCCGGGCCCTGCCAGCGGGAAAGGAGGCCAAGCGGTGCCTGCCTATGAAATTTCAACTTTTCCTTTCATACATGTTTATTACGCAAGTCTGCCGTCCGTCCCGGTCAAATCTGGGCTTGCTTACCCCGGCGCACTCTCAAGTCCCCTTACGGCTGCCTGGGGCCCTTTGTATGAGGTGTCCTAATACTGTTCTTTTTTTTTTTTTTTTTTTTTTTTTTTTTTTTTTAAATAAACAGTGTTTTGTAGATTTCAGATGACTATGCAGAGGCCTAGGGGACCCCCGGCTCTGGGCAGGGCCTGGGGGTCCCGAATTCCACGGCCCAGGCTTGGGGGGAGGGGGGATCCAGAATTGGTTGTAAATACTTTGCATATTGTCTGATTAAACACAAACAGACCTCAAAGTGTGGCCTGTGGTTTACTGGGCATCCACTGTGTGCTGGAGAATGAGAGGGGTGAACTGTGAGGGCAGACTGTAGTCAGAGGGGCCTTTATTCGGGCCGCACTGGTGGCCAGCGGGCTTCAGGCCAGGGGGAGACATGATCAGATGGGAGACAGCCACTTGGGCATGTGGCCGTGTGTGCGCCAGCACCTCTGTTTGGGGAGTGGGCACATCTGGCAGGAGTTCTGCTTGTGTCTGAGATGCACCGGGGGAAGCCAGGACTCCCAAAGTGTGAGCAGTTCAGGACGCCGATGCCCCAGGGGGAGGGTGGCAGTGGACAGTCTGGGGGCCAGGTGGGGCTGTTGGGCCTGGGTGTGGTTGCAAACGTGCTCAAGGGGAGCTGTGGCCGTGTGTATGCTGTGTTGTTTCCCAGGAGCGCTGGGCTGGGCTGGGGCTCTATTCACAAAAGTCCTGGGCACTCTAGGGAAAAATCCAAAGACCTTTCCTCTCCTCCCTTTTCCCCCACCACTAAAGGGACACAACCGGGCAGTTCATTTGCAACAGTCTTTACGAAGAAATTTATTTTACATCACATGGCACATGCATCTGTGTGTCACCTCTGGCCGTCGTAATAGTCTAATTAAAAACAAATTTCAAGATTAGGACATTTCTCTCTGCAGTAGTATTTCCACAAGCCAAAAACCATAGTATCCAGGTCAGAATGGACACGCAGAGATGCACACACAGGAGCAGGGATGTATGTGTTTGTGGCTGAGCCTTCTGTTTGCTCCTAGGAGTGTGTGCCTTTGTGTTTGCGTGGGTATGTGCCTGGGCCAGTTTGCTCGTGGGCATCTGTGTTGGTGTGTGGACACGCGTCCTGGTGGTCTGTGAATCTGGGTTCCCGGCAGTGTGTGCCTAGCTGTATGAATCTTCATATTCACCTGGGTCTGTGACCGGGAGGTTGGACATCTGTTTGCCCAGGGCTGTGTGCATCTGTATACACACATATCCGGGTTGTGTGCCAGCCTGTGAGTTCCCGGGGTGAGTGTGTATGTGGGCATCAATGGGGTATGAAGCCAGCAAGTCTGTTTTCTCCGGATCAGTGTGTGGGATTTGTGTGTATTACATGGACACGTGCCATAGTTGGTGCCTGAGGTTCTGGCTCCCGGGGCCAGTTTACAGCTGGGTTCTGTGGGCTCGGAGGGCACACAGGGCACTGGCCACTCCTGGCAGGGCCCAGGTGTGCCTGGGTGGGTTGGGGGAGCTCAGGAACGTGTGCCAGCAGGTCAGGGATGTGCCCCATCCTCGAAAAGGATGGGGACAAAGTGATCCCCCCCTGCCGGCAGGTGGGGACTACACTTGAGCCGTGCTGGGGGGCGGTCGAGAACCGCGTGGGGAAAGGCTCTGAGCCCCCTTTCTCTGCACCTCCCTGTCTATCTTGCTCCGTGTTTCTCTGTGTTTATCTCCCTCTGTGCCTCTCCGTCTCTGTCTGTCTCTCAATCTCCTGCCTCCAGCTCTCTGTCTGGCCCTGGCTCTCTGTCTCAACACTTTTTTTTTGTTTCTTCCTATTCCCCCCCCCCCCGCCCCCCGACACGTCTCCATAGTTCCCAGTGTGTTTTTGTGTGCTTCTGATTTTCTTTCTGTCTCTGCTTCTACGTGTATCTCTATGTTTCAGGCTGTGGCTGGTTTCTCTTTTTCTCTGTGCCTGGCTGCTGTCTCTTTCCCTAGTTTCTCTGTCTCACAGATTTTCTTGCTTGTCAAGCTCTCTGACTTCTGACTCTTCCTCAGGCCCTCCCACACCCCATGCTTTTGCCCAAGCTCTTTCCACTGTGGAGAATACCCTTGCTTTTCCCTCTGCAACCTGGAAAACTCCTATTCATCCTTCAAGACACATCTCAGAGGCCACAGACCACCTCTTGGAGCTTTCCCTGACCCCCTGAAACTTGCAAGGGTTGTTGTGTCAGTCCACACAGCTCACCCGCTGGTACAAGAGCTTGAGGGACCAGGGAAGGTCGAGCTGATGCACCCAGATCTGGCCCACGTGTCTGGTCAGGGAAGGGAGGCAAGAAAGCTGGTTCCATCTCTCCCACCTCTTGTCTCTGGCTCCTTCTCTGGTTTTGACTCCCTCACTCTGGGCCTCTGTCCAGTTCGCTTTTGCTCGTCGCGAGAGAGACAGAGAGGAGAGGTGAGAGATGCGCGGTCTGGGCGACCACCGTCCCGTAGCCCCTCTGCTCCTCCTGCAGCCCTCTCCTGATTCTAGCCCACTTCCGGCGACTGGAGACCCTGGGGCCCCCGAGTCCTCTCCACCTTCCCTTCCTGATTTCAGTGGTTTTTCTCTTATTCTGCATGTATTTTTTTCTCTGAGGAAAATGAGATGTCTTCCCTCATGGAGAAAATAGTATATATTCCTTATGGCGGAGCAGGAAAGATACAGAAAAGCACACACACAGACAGACCCTGACCTGTGCCCCAGACTCCATCCCTCCCGCCCAGAAAGGGTGGGGCACGAGTCTGTGTCCCAGGTCCATTCAGACCTGTCATCTGTTCTCTGCCCATTGGCCTCTGTGTCCCCTTGTCTCTGTCTGTCTCAGAGGGAGTCTGTCTGTCCTCTGGCTCACATTCACTGGCTCTCCCGTGGGCTGCTGGCCTGGTCACTCTTTCATACGTTTGTGTGGAAAACTGGTATTGAAGATTCGCCCTGGGCCCAGTCCTGTCGGGGCCCCTGTAATGTGTGAGCAACCGTGCCTGTCTGTGTATCTGCGTCAGGCCTTCTGTGCCGGGTCCGTCTTTCTGGGCCCCTCCCTGCCTCTGTTCTCCGTGGTCTCGCTGGCCTTCTCAACACCGCTGCACTTCCAGGGGGTGAGGTGTGTGCACTCGGGCATGCGGGGGTGGGGCACGTGTGTGCCCCTGCTCCCTGCTGCCTCCCAGGCTGTGGCCCGTGCTGCCTTCATTCTCTTCATTCATCTTCTGCTCCTGTCACCCCCTTTGCTCCCATGAAACTCTTACCAGGCCCTGTGCTGAAGGTGTGTGAGTGCGCACACACACACACAACGCACGCGCACGCGAGGTCCATCGTCTGCATTTTCTCTTATCTCATCTTTCATCTTTTCTCTTGCGGGCTCCAAAAAAGCTGCGGTTTGCAGAGAGAAAAAGAGACACTAACAGAGACGGAAACACAGAGACAGAGATGGCAACAGCCAGGCAAAGGGGTCTGGGGGTCAAGTTGGTGCCGTGGTGGGGGGAGGGAGACGGAGCTCTGTCCAACTGTCTGTTGTTCATCCGGTCCTCGCCGTCCCCAGCCCTCCACACCCGAGGGCCTTTCCCACCCAGTGCCCGGACCTGTGCTTCCCTCACAGTGTGACCCACGGGATCCTGGATCTGTGTCTCCCCACCTAGCTCTGCCAGCCTGTCCATCTGTCTGTCTTCTGTCTGCTTCTGCGTACCCCGATGCCTCCCCCTTGCTGTGGTCTCATTGAATGTTCATCTTTGTCTTTGTCCCATCCCCCCGGGTGGGGTGCGTCCGTGTGTCCACATGTGTGTGGCTGGATCTCTGTGCCACTGGGTCTGTCTCTGCCTCCCACCTCCACGTGTCTGCACTTTTCTTAGTGTGCTCCTTCCCCGTGACTCCTGGGACTTGGCCTCTGGGGTGAATTTTTGCTCAGTCCCCATCCTGGCCCCAGACTTAGTCCTGTGCTCCCTCCAGCCTCGGCTTCAAGGCCTCCGACCTGGACGGTTTCCCTGGCGACCACGCCCTGGACACCTCATCTTTAAATGTCCCAAACTCAACTCACCTGTGCGCTCCCGCAGAGGGGCCCGTTAGGCCTTCGGTGGGCCCCTGTTAGCTTTGCCTTCGTGAGCCCCTTCCTCCGTAAGAAACATTCAAAATTATATTACAATATTGGTGTAAAGTCAAATATGTGAATATATATTAAAGCGTTGTTTGAGGGGCGTGTGGCTGGCTCAGTTGATGGAACATACGACTGTCCATCTCTGGGCTGTGAGTTTGAGCCCCATGTTGGGTGTAGAGTTTACTTAAAAAAAAATGAGCTAAAAGTTTATTTGTCTTCTTCTTCTTCTTTTTTTCACTTTATTTACTTATTTTGAGAGAGAGAGCAAGCAGGACAGGGGCAGAGAGAGAGGGAGAGACAATCCCAAGCAGAGAGCACAGAGCCCTACTTGGGGCTTGAACTCATGAACCGTGAGATCACGACCTGAGCTGAAATCAAGAGTCAGATGCTTAACCGACTGAGCCTCCAGGTGCCCCTATTTGTCTTCTGATTTTAAGAAAAATTAAAATGTTTTGTGGGCCCCTAAAGTACTGTGGGCTGTAGATTTACCGGGCACGTCCTCTGTGCCAGGCCTGGTAAATGCTGCTCCTGGCACATTATGTGTCCTCTTAACCTGCTATCTTCTCTGTTCTTTCTTCTGCATTCTGCCCCCTGTGGTTTGCCCTTGACCTCAGTGTGAGTGCATCAGAGCAAGGTGACCTGTGTCCGCCCCTCCCCCACTGTCTCTGTCTGTCTCTGTCCAGCTCTCTCTTGCCCTAGCAGGTTCGTCCGTTTCTCTGGGGTCCCTCCGTTAATTCACTTATTCTCCCAACACGTGGCCCTCCTGTCTGTGTGTCCGGCAGGGAGCAGGTGTCTGGCTCCCCCTCTGTCCCGAAGGCCTTCTGGCCTCCTGGCTCTTATGCTTGTCGAATTTCCGGTGCAGGCTGTGCTCCTGCACCCCGGCCCCTTGCCCTGGGCTGGAGGGTCAGTGTTCTCTCTCACTCCCACCCAAGTGCTCTGCCCCCCCCAGTCTCCGTCGTCATTATTCCAGGGCACCTGCTCTACTCTCCACTCATCCCTCCCCCGTCCCCTTTTGCCCTCTGCCTTCGGTCCACATTCACCCTGCTGCTCTCTAACTTTGCCTTCGCTCAGGTGTGTGAGCATCCGCTCCCTCCCTGGCCCATTGGACCAGTTTCCACGAGGCACCTGCTGTGGGTCCGGCCCTGGCTGGGCTGGCGGTCCAGGGGTGAGGGATACCCTGTGTGGGACAGATGAGCGGAACAGATGGTCCTGGGAGAGTAGGGGTGGGGTCCTGAGTGTGAACAGAGGGTCCGGAGGGCTCCCTGGGGAGGCAGAGCTGAGGGAGGCCTGGGGGCCAGGAGTACCAGGTGGGGGAGGAGGGCAAAGAACAAAGGCCGGGAGCGGGGAGGTGGCCGAGCTGGGCCGGGCTGGCCATCGAGTCACCACATCCTCTGTCTCCTGGGGCTGCAATCGTGTGTGAGGCAGCCGGCCCAACAGACATCCGGACGGACACTGGGAGAGAGTGAGAGAGGTGCGTGGAAAGCTCCTGCTTTTTCTGTGTTTATCTCCCATCTCTCTCCTCTCCTCTTCCCTCAGGGACTTATCCGAGTCTTGTCTCTTCTCTGGGCTTCCTACGTTTGTCTACGTGCGCGTGTGTATGTGGCACGTGTGTGGCCTGTGTTGCGTGTGGATGGGGTGCGTGTGGCATACACGGTCCCATTCTGACTCCCTCACTGTTGCCCGAGTCCAGCAGGGGCTGTGCGTCCCATGCGTCCCGTGCGTGCGACACCTCTTTCATTCCTCCCGACTTAAACCGTCATTTGCGCCGCTCTGAAGAGGCAGCCCCGGGGGGGGACAGGTGCCTCCCTCTCTTCCTCAGCCGAGCCTTCTCTTCAGCCTTGTCATTCAGGCGCCGTCTCGGGTTTTCTCTTTCCAAACTCCTCTCTTGGGGTCGTGCTTCCGGTGGACTTGAGACTCATGTGTCCCGCTTGCACTTGTGTCTGTCTGTCACCTCTCCCTCCCACACACTTTCTTCTTTTCTCTCTTTGTTTTCCTGTCTTTCTTTGTCTGTGCGTCTCTGCCTCTGAGCTTTAGCTTAACTCTTCGTGTTCCCCAGCATTAGGTAGTTTTCCCACTCAGATGTGACTGCACAGTCGTGTGTGTGTGTGTGTGTGTGAGAGAGAGAGAGAGAGAGAGAGAGAGAGATCTCCTCTCACCCTTTTGCTCTCTACTCGAAATCCCCTCTCCGGCTCCATCTGGATTTTTCAAGACACTCTGGTTATCTGTCTCTCTCCAACTTCCCCCAAACTCTCTCTTTTTCTCCTTCCACCTCCAGCTCTGAGGCTCTGTGTCCGGCATTTGCTTTCACTCTGTAGACAAGCATATGGTGATCTGCGTCTCCATCCATCCGTCTGTGTGTCTGAGAGTGATTTCTAGGCCCTTTTCCTAACCCCCCTTCCTGGGCCCACTGGTGTCTCCCCCTGCACACCTCTGGGCCCTCTCAGCACCTACGCCGGCCTCCGTCTCTCTCCCCTGCCCTTCTGTGTGAGCTCCTGGGCCCCTCGCCACCTCCCACCCCAGCCCCTGCACCCCTCAAGGCCCACCCCAGCCTCAGCACCATCCCCACCCACTGCCCCCACATGCCTGCTTCACTGTCCCCAACAGGTCACCCTGACCAGGCCATTCCATGGCGGTAGAATGCTCCAGGAGCCCCCAGCCTTGGGTGTCTCCAGCTCAAGGGGCCAATGTTGGTGATTTCCTTCCTGCCCCATGGGACCCCCTCTTAATTCAGGTCTCTCCGGGAGTCTCTCTTTCCGTGGGAGGGTCTAAGCATCAGTGTTTCTTGGTCACATTACCTTTTTACGTTCCTTTTCATCAGACTTTGTCAGGCTCTGTTCTTACCTGGGCATCGTTGTGTGTGTGTGTGTGTGTGTGTCCCCGTTCCTCCCTCCCCATCTGACACATACCTCTTTCCTTCTATCTCTTATCGTCTTTCTCTCATTAAAAAAAATGTAACTTCCATACCATAAAATGCACAAATCTTAAGGGAAAACCTCAGTGAATGTCACCCGTGTCTACACCTGTGGACCCACTTTCCCGAGCCAGACCCGGACCTCACAGCCCCCAGCAGCTTCCTTCTCACGTGACCACCTGCCCCCACCAAGGGAACCGCTGTTCTGACAGCTTCTGTTTACTCTCGTTCCTTTACGTCGTTGTGTGTATGTGTGATGTTCTGTCGGTCTTAGAACTCTCTTAGCTGTTGCTTCCCTTCTGGGAGTCCCTCATCTTTGTTCCTTCCTTCGGTCAACAATTTAGTCCCTCCAAAGACAGGCTGTATGTCTAAATCCCTGCCTTCCCTCTCTCTCGCTCCCTCTGCTTCGTAGCTAAGTCATTATTGAATTCTGCTTCAATTCTGTGCATCACTGCAGGAGTGTGTGTGTGTGTGTGTGTGTGTGTGTGTGTGTCCCCGCTCACCCACTGCCTCCCCCTCACTCACTGCTTCTCCCACCTCTGCCTCTCTCTCTCCTCTCCCGCTCCTGGGGGCTCCATCTAGATTTTTCCAGGTGAGTCTGGCTCTGTTTCTCTCTCTCTCTCCTCCTTTCTTCCCTCACTGTCCCCGAGGGGTGGGTGAGAGCTGGCTGGCACCGTGCGTGTGTGCGTGTCCACCTCTGCCGCAGCTCCGGCCTCACCCCCTCCCGCTGCCCCTCGCACCTCCCCTGCCCCCTTTGCAAACTCTCTCTGCCCACAGTGGATTCACTGCCATCAGTCTCTGGCCGGGATCTCGGAGCTAAGCCCCTGACCCCCACCAGGTCCACCTCTCCCACTGTGGAAACCCCTCCTCCAGGCCCCATCCCTCCCCTCCCCTTCCTGTCCCAGGCTGTCTTCACATCAGCACCTCCCTCTCCCTCCCCCTTCGGCTGCATTTGTTCCCAACCTCCCCAAACAGCTGGCACCGTGACCTCTCCCACCTGCCAGCAAACCCGGGGCTGACTCTGCAGACCTCAGTGACTCTGCGCCTCCTGACTCTCCCCCTACCTTTCGGATGCCTCCTCCTCTGTGTCTTGCCCTCTTCTCCCTTCCTGCCCGAGTCTGGTGACCTCACTCAGTCTGGGCCTCACCTCTCCCTTTGCGTGGCTCACCCCCAGTCTGCAGATCTCCTTGTACACCTGCCTCCTGGACATTCCATAGGCACCACTACCCACTCAGCACCCGGGTCCAGGCCCTGGGCTCGTCCTCGCTCCCCCTGCCCCTCCTTGCCCACTTCCTGTCCACATGGTCCCCCAAATGGGCCTCGCCTCATTCTGTCCTCCTTCGCTCGGGCTTCGTTTCCTCCCCTGGGCTGGGTGCCACAGTCCTCACTGGCTTCCCTGTCACCTGCCACCAAGTGCTCCGGCCTGCCCTTGGCCTCCCAGAGTGACCCTCTGACATCAGGCAAATTTGGTCATGCATTCAGTCAACAAACAGCGGCTGAGCAGCCACCGTGGGGCAGGCCTCATACGTGGCCTGGTGCTGTCACGTGGAAGGAGACCCTGAGCCGGCGGGGGTGGGGGCTGGAGTGCAGCCCGTGGCCTCAGCTACTCTTCCTCCTCATCTTTTCACTTTTACCAGCCTCCCTTCCTTCTGTCTTGCCCTGTGGCTGTCGCGCCCATCTCTCTCCAGTGTCGGGTGCGTCTTTCCATCTGTTCCAGAGTGAGGGTCCTTACACCTCTGTCCACGTCAGGCAGTTTGAGATCTGCCTGTCCATCTGTCCCTGTGCACCAGTGCGCGTATCTGGTTTTCCTGTGTGTGTGTGTGTGTGTGTGTGTGTGTGTGTGTGCGTGTGTGTTTCTCTTTCTGTTGTTTATCTGACAGCCTGTGTATCCTGACCTGGGTGTCTGATTGTTTCTATGTGAACGTCTCTGTGTGTCTATCTTTGTCTTGTGTGTGTTGACCCGTCCCGTCGGTGTGCAGTGATGAGGGTATGCAGGGATGTCTGTCTGTCTGTATGCCAGGGAAGGTCCCTCCTGGCCACGTCTCCATGTATTGTGAGGATCACTGAGTCTCTGGTCATGTCTCCCGAGTAGGGGTCTGTCTGGGGGATTTTGTCCGGTGTCCTTCTCCGGCTGGGGGCCGTGGAGACGCCGTGGGCTTCCTGTCGATCCGGCTGGCCGCAGATCCCGTCGCCTGGCCGCCTACCTCACAACTCGTGCCGCCCCTCCTCTTCCTTCTCTGCGTCCCCTCTCCCCCTCCTGGGGGCTTTGTTGGGGTTGCACGTCACCGTCTGTGTCTGGCCGCCTTGCAAGCCTGCGAGCAGGCTGCGTGCGTCACACCTCGTGCCCAGCCCCGGCTGCCACCGCCATCCCCTTGTGCGTCATCCTGGAGCCCCTGGCGGTGTGGGGGTCTTGCCTCGCAGCTCAGCAACCCCGGCTCCCTCCCACCCTCTGTCTGAGCCTTTCCTGAGCTTTCTTCTCCTTCCTTCATGCGGCAGGCCTCCATCTGGGTTCATGCAACTGTCTGAGGCTCCCTAGTCTCACCTCCTGTTAACTTTCTGCTGCTGGCGAGTTTATGGGGGGATCTTCAGGGTTTACTCAGTCTTTGGTCAACAAACCCCACAGTGGGGAAGGATGGGGCTGGGGGCCTGACATGCCTCTTCTTTTCCTTCTGTTCCCCTGTCCTCACTAGGGTCCACCTCCCTTAAGGGGCGTGTCTCTGTAGAACCAGACTCGAAAACACTCACCTAGATCCACGTACGCACGGGAAGGCCCTTTGAGTCCCCTTCTGTCATTCCCCTCACCTCCCACCGCTCCCTCTGGTCCAGCCACCTTGCCCTTGTCTTTCCCTAAATATGACATGCTGCTCCCACCTCAGGGCCTTTGCACTTTCTGTCCCTGCTGCCTGGAGGGCCCTTTCTTGGGATCTGTGTGCCTGCTCACCCCTTCAGCTCTCTGCTCCAGAGCCCCCTCTTCAGAGAGGCTTTCCCTGACCACTTGGTCTCAAGCAGCATCCTCCATTGCCCTCCTCACCCCTACCCTGCTGCATTTGTCCTCAGAGCACTTGTCACTCCTGGCTCTCATCCTATATATTGTTATTTTGGCTTATCTTCAGTCCTTCGTGCTACTGTGCTGTGTGCCCCAGGAGGGCAGGGACAGTCTGTTTGGTGCTGGGTCTCCAGCATGCAGAAAGCACTCATGTGTGATGATTGAGTGAATGATCTAGTTTCTAAGCCCTGTCTGGCCAGGATGCCTTGTTCCCCCCTATCTCCTAGTTCCATCCCGACCTTCCCGATCTGCCGCTCTCCCTTGGCTAACTGGCCCCAGCAGCCTTCACTTGGGGGCTCAGACACCTGCCTCCTCCTGGTCTCCCCCTCTCAGGTCTTCCCCCATTCTCGTGGCAGAGCAGCAGGGATCACATACTCCCGCTCGAGCCCACCCCCACCTCCTATAATGTCTCCTGCTTTCAAGCCCCTCCCCTGCCTCAGCCATAACCCCACCCCTCACCTGCCTTCAAGCTTCTACACCTTTGGGTTTTTTTTTTTAATGTTTTTATTTATTTTTGAGAGAGAGAGACAGAGTGTGAGTAGGAGAGGGGCAGAGAGGGGGGGGACACAGAGTCTGAAGCCGGCTCCGGGCTCTGAGCTGTCATCACAGAGCCCGATGTGGGGCTCAAACTCATGAACCGCAAGATCATGACCTGAGCCCAAGTCGGACGCTTAACTGACTGAGCCACCCAGGTGCCCCCTCCACTTTAAAAAATGTTTTTATTTATTTTTGAGAGAGAGAGAGAGAGAGAGAGAGAGAGTGGGAGTGGGAGAGGGGCAGAAAGAGAGGGAGAAGTCTCTCCACCTTTGTACGTGCTGGTCCCTACACCCAGAAATCCCTTCCCCAAGTGTCTGCTTAGTGAACACCTACTTTAAAAAAATTAAACATTTTTTTTTCATCTTGGTGGAATTCATATAACAAAATTAATCATTTTCGTGAGGGGCTTAGTGGCATTTAGTTCATCCACAATGTTATTCGATCTTTGTCTAGTTCCAAAACCTTTTTTTTTTTAGCACTCCCCAAGAAAATTCCACACCAGTTAAACAGTTATTCCCTGTTCTCTCTCCCCACTTCCCGTCCCTGACAACCATGGACCTGCCTTGTGGTCTGTGGATTATCCGTTCTGGATATTTCCTATAAAAGGAGTCATAGGAAAGGTGACCTTTTGAATCTGGCTTCTTTCACTTAGCATTAAGTTTTTCAAGGTTTACCCACATTGTAGCACATATCAAGACTTTGTTCCCTTTCTATGGATGAATAATAGTATTGCATGGTACGATTTATCTACTGTGTCTTTTGAGTCTCAAAGGACCCCTGTCGAAGGCTGGACTCGCCCTTCTCTGGCCCTCACGTTCCTGGAATAATCTGGGCTACCTTGGGCTGGCTGCATGCCTTTTCCATCTGTGGCTTCTGGAAGAAGGGGCTTCCAGAATAGATTCTGCCCCACTGTGTGCTGCTCCAGGCTCTGGGTCACCCAGGCCCAGGATGGCACTCCTCACAGGCGGGTGCGGGCCCTTCTGTGAGGGAGGGTGAGGAAAGGCAGGGAAGACGGAGGGACCCATGTGGCCTGGCCCCTCGGCCTCTCCTCTCCCCTGCCTTCCCCTCTTCCTCTGAGAGCCTCAGGTCCCCGTTGCGTCTCCCCCTGTGTGCAGGTGGCTTTTGTCCGTCTGGTTGTCTGTCACGCCTCCTTCTCTGGAGCATCCGCTGGCTTTGTGCTCCTTTTAAGCCTCAAATGCTTTTCTCTGTGCATGTCTGTGTCTCGCTGTCCCCTTGCTCTCGGTCAGCCTGACTATTCATCTGGCTGTCCCACCACACTGCACTCTTGCTTTCTCTCTGCTCCAGCCCTGGGAGTCATTGTCATTCCCTCCGTGTGTGTGAGTCGCGCATGCACACACACACACACACACACACACACACCCCCCAGAAGGAGAGAGGGAGTGAGAGAGAGCCCCCGCCCCATGGCCCCTCTGCGGGTTCTCGCTTTTGTGCTGTGTCTGTGAGTCACCGGCTTTCATCCCTCAGTTCAGTCACCACCCCTCTGGTGCAGGGCTGCTCACGCTTGCTCACGCACGTGCGTGTGTGTGTGTGTGTGTGTGTGTGTGAGAGAGAGAGAGAGAGAGAGGGAGGGAGAGGAGAGGAGAGGAGAGGAGAGAGATAGACCCTCCCCTCCCTCTGCCCTCTGCGTCTAAGGCGGCTCTGCCCTGCCACCGAGGTCTCTCTCGGCCTCTCTCCGTGTGTGATTCCGCGGCTCTGTCTGACTCTCTGGGTCCCTCCTTCACTCGTCCTCACCGCTAACTTCATCCCTCTCTCCCCACTGCACCTCTCTCTCCATCTCTCTGCTCCCCTGCTCTCTCCCTCTTCCTCCTTCTCTGGGCCTCCCTCTCCTTCCTCCTGGATTTTTCCAGATGTGCCCATGTTTGACTGTCTCACGCCACGTGTCTCGTGCCCTCCCCCCTCAGGCTCTGTCTTCTCCCCTTCCTCCTGATCTCTGGCACACGTGTGCACACGCGTGTGTGTGTGTGCGTGTGCGTGCGTGCTTGTCTGTGAGTGCGCCTTCACGCCTGGGCCTCCTTCCCCTCCCTCTATCTGCTCCCAACCCGCTGGAGCTCCCAGAGGGTACTGCCTGGCATCTTGTCTTCCCACCTGGACCCCCCGGCTGTCACCTCACCCCTCCTGAGGCGCCTGAGGAGTGACCCTCGCACCCCATATTTGCCACAAATATGAGACCTGGTCCCCCAGGGGCTTCCGAGTTGGGGATCCTCATCACCCCCCTCTCCGCTCCCCATACAGTAGACCCTCCTGCAGACGCTGTCCCTGAGCGGCTCTCAGCCGGCTCCCCTCCCTTCCTCACCGGGCCACCCCATCTCTCCCTGGGCTGCCTCTGCGGGTCTCCCAGCTCCTGCTGCCACCAGGGGTCAGAAATAATCCCCGCCTCCAGTGCTTAAACCCTATTGGAAGAACAAAGCCAACTTCCAGGCCTGGCCTCGCCCTGCGGCCGCCTCCCCTGTTCCGTGTGTGTCTCTCTCTCTGTTTCTGTCTCTGTCTCTGTCTCTCTCACCACTCACTACTGCTCCCTGTGCTCAGGCTTTGCGCTCTGCCTGGCCAGCCGGCCCACCTTCACCCCACTCCTTCTCCGTCATCTGTCTGGAAAACTCTTCTTCCTTCCCCAGGGCCCTGCTTTGTTTGAGCTCTGGGGCCCTGGGACCCTTTTGGGGGAGACTCTTCCCCTGCCTGAGCCTTTGGTCACCCCAGATGTGCCACTCAAGACTGCGGTGGGCTTGAGGCGACCGGTCTAATCTTAGGGACCTGCACACAGTCGGCAACCGTAAATGCACCGCCAGCTTCCTCCAGGAGCCTGTTCTCCCTGTGTGAGTGGGGATGTGTTTGGAGGTTTGGGGTTCAGTGCCTCAGTTTCCCTACTTCCCCCTCCTCCCCACTGCTCCGTGTTCCCCCTCCTCATGTCTTCCCACAGTTCCAGGTGCGCGCGTGTGTGTGTGTGTGTGTGCGCGTGTGCACACCTGATCACCTCCTCCTGCTTCTGCCCAGGGGCTTCGTCTCCATTCCCTCTTTCTTTCAAGGCACACGTTCTTTTCCTGAGCAGAAGTAATGCATCCCTCTTCATGATACAACGCTTAGAAACTACAGAGAAGCACTGGGAGAACAATAGAAGTCCCATTTCCCAGGAGGAGGGGACACTGGGAGCATACCGGGGAGCGGATCCTAAACCGGGTTGTGTGTGCGGGTCCCTCTGGCACTCCCTACTTCCCCTCCTGTCTGTCTCGCACGCTGTTCCCGCCTGAGGCTCTCACTCCCTGGTGTGCATCTGAGCTCCCGCCCTGTGCCTCTCGGAGCCTGTCCCTCTGTCTCTGGGGGTATCACCTCTGCCCGGCCCTGGGGATTCCCATCCACAGTCACTTTCATTCATTCATAAAACCCCCTCTGCCGACTAGGGAGTGTGTGCCTGTGGGGTAGCATGCCCCTCCCGTTGCCCATGTCTCACTGAACTTTGCCCACGCTCTGTGAGCTCCGGGGGGTTCATGCTGGGGGGGGTGTCCGTGCATCTGTCTCCCTGGATGCCCATCTGCCTGTCTGCTTGCCACCTCCCTCTCCTGCAACCTTTTTGAATTGCCATCTTTCTTCTGCCCCATCCCGTGTGTGTGTGTGTGTGTGTGTGTGTGTGTGTGCATCCCTCCAGCCACTCTTGCCCCGCTGGCTTCCTTTCTGGTTTCCTCACAGTTTGCTTTCCTTCTACCTCTGTTGGCCACTCTCATTCATAAGTTCTCTTGCTCATTCAAAACATAGAGCATCATTAAAAAAATTGTCTGCCAGGAACACAGATTGCGTGATTACCTTTGCAGTAAGCTCTAACCACAACCAGCGTAAGAACCGTGAGGGTGTTGGACTCCCATTGTCGTAGCATCCACGCTGAGTCACGCCCTGTGCTAGGTCTGCGTGAGTGTGTCTGTTCACCCGTCTCCCATCCTCCCTGCCTGCCTCTTCTTTCTTCTCGTCTCTCCCCTTTTCCTTCCTTGGAGATTTCTGGACTCTCACTCTGGCTGTTCACGCTGGAAGCAGAAAGAATGGTGTGTGTGTACGTGCGTGTGTGTGTGTGTGTGAGTGTGTGTACTTTGTTCCCCTCCGTGGATGTTTTCTTTCTTTTGGAAATGACATTTATTGCTTTCCTTTGGTTTCAGAAGTAGTACGTGTTCACTGCAGAAAAGGTGGAAAATCCCAAAAAGAATGTGCAGAAGAGTATAAAATAAAAATCCCCTATAATTCCACTTCCCAGAGAGAAAGAAGCCACGGCTGATTTGGGGAGGTCTTTTTACAGTCTCTTCCTGGTGCCTCTGAACCTTTTCTTTCCCTCTTTGTCTTCACTCTATTTCATCCTCTTCTCACTCATTCGTTCCTTCAGAAGCGTTTGGGGGATCCCCACTTGGGACACCCCCACGTGTCTCGGTCAGCCCAGCTGAACAATTGGAATGTCTTTGTCTGGGAAGGTCTGTCTGTCCCGACAGTCTCACTGAACTTTGCCCCCACTCTGTGAGCCCCGGGGGGTGCATGTCGGGGCTGCGTCTCTCACCCTGGATGCCCATCTGCCTGTCTGCTTGCCTTCTCCCGTCTCCCTCTTTTCCTCTGGGGCTTTATCAGGTGTGTGTGTGTGTGTGTGTGTGTGTGTGGTGGGAGAGAGGAAGCTAGACAGAGAGAGTGAGCAGAAAGAAATGAGGTGGGGGAGAGACAGAGAGACCCGAGGTCCCCTCCTTTCCCTTCCTTGTGTCTCTCCTGCCTTCCTTTCCTGCCTCTTTGGTCTCAGGTTCCTTGAGAATGAACGTGAGCTAGAGCTTGGGGGGTCGGGGGAGGAGAGCGCAGGTGGAGGACACAGCTTCCACTGGCAAGTGGAAGCCGGAAATTGGGCAGCATTTCTGGAAGCTGTCCTTGTGCCTTGTTTCATCCTTGTGAGGGCTGGGAAGTGCGACGTGGTTTGTGGGAGCAAGAGGCGGGCAGTCTGGAACCTCCCAGCCTCTCCCCAGGGCCCGGGTCGCCTCCCCTGAGAACAGAACTATCTCCCTCCAGGTCCCTTGTCCCCCTGTTGGTCTCTCTCCGCCCGCCCCTAGGGCCCTCACCTCCATTCCGCTCTGGCTCTGCCTCTCAGGCCACACGGCAGACGAGCTCTGGACGTGGGTGCCGACGCCTGGGTCACGTCTCACTGTGGTCCTCAGATTGGTGACGTTCAGTGGAGCCTGCGTGTCCTCGTCAGCAAAATGGGGATAATAAGAGTCGTGAGGCTCAGAGGCGATGGATCGTGTAAAGGACGCTGGTTAGTTCTGGCTGCCACCAAGCTGCCCCTCCCCTCTTCTCTCTGCCCGAGTCCCAGCCGCTTCCTTCCGTGGGTCCGTTTCACATGCCCCTGCCGCCCCCCGCCCCCGCCATACACGACTTCTCTCCCAGCAACAAACTCTGTGCTGGGCCCGGGTGTGTGCACACGGGTATGCACAGCCGCTGAAGTTTCCTTGGGTAGCAGTCCCAGCTCCTTCTCCTGTCCCTGCTTCGGGGCCCCCACTGCTCCCTTTCTGAGCAGCCATCCGGGGTCTCCGCAGGCCCGCACCAGTCACCTGCTGTCGGCACCCAGGCGAGGCCCCTCCTTGACTCTTGCCTTCCAACACCCGCTCTCGAGCCATCCGGGCTTCCTGCCAATTCTGTTCCTAGAACCTCTCCCTGAGGTGGTCAGAACCCCACCCCCAACCCCCGGCCCTGGGCCAGCCTGGACTTTCCCAGGTCCCCTCCACTAGACTGTGGTGACTTTGAGGCCCCCAGGGGATGGGGCAGGCTGGGTGCAGGGGGGGCAGAGAGGGGGCTCACAGCCTCGGAGCCTCCTCCTCCCCAGGGAGGGGGCATCCAGGGGGCGCTTAGAGTGTGGATTCCAGAGCCTGGCAGGTGGGCGGTCACTGCTTCCTGCTGGGACCTTGCCCCTGCTGCCTCAGTTCCCTGAAGTCCAAGACAGAGGCAGGAGGAAGACTGAAGAATGATGGGCGCCTGGGTGGCTCAGTCGGTTGAGCGGCCGACTTCGGCTCAGGTCATGATCTCATAGTTCAGAGTTCGAGCCCCGCGTCGGGCTCTGTGCTGACCGCTCAGAGCCTGGAGCCTGTTTCGGATTCTGCGTCTCCCTCTCTCTCTGCCCCTTTCCCGCTCATGCTATCTTTCTGTCTCTCTCTCTCAAAAATAAATAAGTGTGAAAAAAATTTAAAAACACAAAAGGAACGAAGGCATGTGGCCAGCGCTCAGTGGGCATTTGCTGCAGTCCCACTGTGGTTGTTCTCGTCGCTGTCCCTCTCCTCAGGGACTGGGGCTCCAGATCCGTGACGTAGTGGGTGCTCCCTGCCTGGCATTTGAATGAGTGACTCAGAGCAACTTGGGGAGGAGGCCTGACCCAGGCAGGCAGACAGACAGACGGATGGGCAGAGGCACCTGTGTACGCGTGAGCGGGCACACGCCAGACACGTGGCGGGGCTGACCCTCCGGTTGGAGGGACGTTGAATTCAACCCCAGAGAAGGTTGTGAGGAAGAGAAAACCAAAGCTGGGGGGTGGGTGGGAGAAAGACCCCGGCGTGTAGCCCAGGAGCCCGAGGCTGACCGGGGCTGGAAGGGGTCTGCCGTGCAGAGGGCATTAGGTCTGTGCAAACTGGACCCACAGTGAAAGAGAGACATACACGCAGAGACAGAGGCGGAGGGAAGGAGGGACAAAGAGACAGGGAGACAGAGGAGGAGAAGGAGAGGACCAAAGGGTATCAGTGACCCAGGGAGAAACGGAGAGACGCACGGAGAGATGTAGAGATCTAGAGACAGAGGGAGAGATGGAAGGATACACAAAGAAACGAGAGAGAGAGAGAGAGAGAGTCAGGGAGTAGTGTTGGTGACAGAGACAGAAGGAGACAGGGAGATGGAGAGAGAGAGACAGAGCAAGACACACACACAGAAGACAGAAACAGAGAGGAGTGTGTGTGTGTTTGTGGTGAGTGTGTGGGTGGAAGGGATGGGGGAGTCAGAACTGCACCAGACCCCAAATAAAGACAGATACTCTGTCAGTCAGTCAAACGTGAGCTGGGGTCTATCCTGTGCCAGAGTAGGGGACCCAGAGATGGCCCAGCCCACCCTGGTCCCAGAGGGGATGGCAGTCAGGAGGAATTCTGGGTTTTGCCTGGTGGGCCACAGGGAGCTAGTGAAGGTTGTGGAGCAAAGGGCGTGAAACTGTCACAGTGGTGGAGTTGGGCAACATGCCCTCTGGCAGCAGTGAAGAGGAAGGATGGTGAGGGGGCTGTGAGGGGCCAGGCAACAGCTGGGGAGGGAGGAAGGAGGTGGGTCCACCCAGGTTGGGCTCTTCCGAGGTGTCCAATAGATATTCAGGGAATGAGTGGGTGAGAGAAACCAGGGAGGCCTGTGGGCGGTGGGCGGTGGGAATGGGGGAGGAAAGCCTGGGGACACAGGTGGCCTTCAGCAGCACAGGTGCCCACCTTATCGGCGTTGGCTGTGGCTGTCCCCTGGCCTTCTCCGGTCCTCAGCCCGTTTACCTGGCTCTCTCCTTCTGCTCCGTCATGGTGCCTCTCCTGTCAGCCCCACGTGGGCATCCTGTCCGGGGCTCTCATGAGCCTTAGGCACCTCCCCGTCGCTGCCATTGCCTTATTCTTTCACACCAGTCTATAGCTGAAGAACTCGGCCTTGAACTGCATGGTCCATTTATATGCAGATTTTTTCGGATAAGTATACTGCAGTACTGTGAATGTGTTTTCTCTTCCTTATGGTTGGTTTTCTTAATAACTTTTCTCCTCTCTAGCTTGCTTCATTGCAAGAATTCAGTATAGAATACACAGAACTCCAAACTATGTGTTAATGGATGGTTAATTGATGGTTATTGGTAAGGATTCAAGTCAACAGTAGGCTATTAGCAGCTAAATTTGGGCGGGGAGTCAAAAGTTATACGTGATTTTCAGTTGCGTGTGGGTCAGTGCCCTTGATCCCTGAGTGGTTCACGGCTCAGCTGTGTTTCTTCCGTGCCTGCCTCCCCCACCAGACCGGGGGTGACACCGGGGTCCGGCCTGATACGCAGTCTGGAGCTCTGACATCATCCGTCTGGCACAGGCCAGACCCTTGGGGGGATGCTGGAGACTAGCTGGAATAATGAATAAACCTTCTTTCTCCCCCTGGCTAATGCATCCTCCCCCTTGTGTGCATCCTTCAAGGCCCAGCTCAGAGGACCCTCCTTCGCTAAAGCCTTTCCTGACCCCCTGTTAGGAAGCGGCCCCCTCCCTGCGTTCTCTCATACGTGCGGCTGTCAGAACAAATCTCAAGTCGCATCCTTGTTCTCTTTTTGTATGTCCGCCTCCCCAGAGGTTGCAGGTCCTCAAGGGCAGAGCAAGGCAGCCTATGACAACGACAACAGCTAATTTTATGTAGTCCTGAACTACAGGCCAGAAACAATCCTAAGTGCCTTCCACGTGGCTTTTCATTGAATCGTCACAACACGGTATGTTATTACCCCCATTTTGCAGATGGAGAAACCAAGGCCCAGAGAGGTTAAGGGACTTGTTCCAGGTGACACAGCAAGTAAGTAGTGGAGGTAGGATTTGTCCGGACCGCCTGGTGCCAGAGACACCACCTAAGTGACTTAAGATGATAGGCGTTACGCATTTTTCTCTCAGAGCGTAAAGGGTCCCGTAGTCTTTCTCTTTCCTGCAGCTCCTGTCCTGCTCCGAGCACCTTGTGCCCTCCCTCCGTGCCTTCTCCTGGCCAGTACATCCCCGGCCCGCTGTGCGGGGGCCCTGAGTTTCTCCCCGCGGTCCGCGAGGATGGAGACACATGCCAGCATCCCCCCCCCCCGCTTTGATTCCATGGCCTCCAAACATGTTTTTCTCCTGTTCTCATTAGCACCCACCGGCTGCAGCCAGGAGCCCTGAGTCGACTCTGACTCCTTCAGCTCCTGCCGCCCACGGCCATCTGTCTCTGCTTCCTGCTGACTCTCCCTCTGGGGCCTTTCCTGGCCCCCCACCTCTGCGCCCACCCCTCCACTTCTTGCTCCGACACCCGTCACCTTCCCAAGTCCCCCCGGTCTGTAAGCAGAGCCGCCCACGTCGCGTTCCTCACGGGGTGTCTCGAGGATCAGACGAAGTTTGAAAAGCTGTTACGGCAGGGCCAGGCTCACGATCCGTAGCTGTTATTAAAGATTTTCCGAATGAATGAATGAGCGAATGACCCAGTGGGCGCACCGTTCCTCTCTTCCTGGCCCTCCACTCAGTCCCCGCTACCTCCTCCACCACTTGGACCGCAAGGCAATACTTGTTAACGTTTTGGAAGGATGGCTACACTTTGAAAAACTTTGGATCCCTTCAGCCAGCGTGCAGATCCCTCCCATCCCAGAAAAGGGCTCCTCCCTTGAACCTATCTTGCCCCCAGCTACAGTTCCGGCTCCGTCCTCTCTTCTCAGTACAGTTTAGGGAAGGAATTGCCCCCATCGGCCCTCCACCTGCCGCCGTCAGCACCCCCACCCAAGGGCATCCGTGCGGCCTCCAAACCGTGGATTCAAGGCACACGTACGTTTTACTGGAACTCTCAGGCAGCACTTCAACACCGTTCTCCGCTCTCAGGACACTCAGCTCCATGTCTCCTGTGTTGCTGTGACTGGCCACCAGAGAAAAGCTGGAGAACCCCTTGTCAGTGTTGATGAAATGTTGGCGAGCCCATGGCTGTCATCGGATATCTCTCTGTCTCTGTCTCTCCTCACTTCCTTGGGAATCTAGATTCATCCCGTCCTGTGATTTGAACACCCAGCAAGCTTTATGTGGATGACTCCCAGCCAGGGCCTGGACACCAGACTCTCGCGCCCAGCTGCCCTCTGGACATCTCCATGTGGAAGCGCCTGGGCAACTCAACTTGGACATGCTCTCAGGGAGCCCTGGACTTGCATCCACTGAGCTTCGCCCCTGCCCTGCCTCCCTCACTATGGTGACCGGGACAACCACCACCCAAACCCAAAACAGGGGCCCCACTCTCGACATGCCACTGCCCTTCATCCCCAGGACTGTGTCCCCAGGCCTCCCCATTTCTCCCTCCACCTGTTTCCCTGCCCTCTGTTTCAATGACCCCTCAAATATTGACGACTCTCTCCTGTCTAACCATGACCTTGAGCCCCAGATCTGTATGGTCAGCCATCTCCTAGATGCTTCCACCTGGGTGTCCCTCAGCACCTGCCATTCCATGTGTCCCAAAGTGGACTCAGCATCTTCCCCTACACGTGCTCCTCCTGCTGGGGTCCCTGGGTTGGTAAATAAGACTACTATGTGCCTTACTATGGAGGGTGATCCCCTCACACCACTCTTGACTCTGTTTTGCGCACTCTGCCAGTGCTTTTCATTGGCTGGTGATTTGCCAACCTCCCACTGTGCCCCCTCAATCACTGAGGACTGTACTTCCTGGGTCTGCCCTCTCTCCATTCCTAGTCCTGGGGCCATGCTTGATGACTTCACACCCACTGGATGGAGTAGCCAACACCATGGTCTTGACCTCCCAAGTGCTGACCATCTTATCCTCCACCAGACCTCAACCATGACCACATCCTTGACCTTGTCACACGATAACAGCTCCAATCTGAAGCCCCAGTTTCAAGCCATCCCACTCCCTGGCCATCATCTGCTGTCACCCCATCTCATTGTTCATTTCCTGGCTTTGATCTCAACAAGACCTTGGAAGTCAGCCTCCAACCATTCTTTCTTTAACGCCTGCCCCGCTAATTAGCCTTTCATCCCCACCTTGTTACTGACATTGCTCTTGGCAAGATCACCAGTGCCTCCTGTCCTGTTGGATCCGATGGTCAGTTCTCAGTCCCCACCTTCTTGGTCCTATCAGCGACGCGGCATGTGGTCGAGCACTCCCTCAGTTTCGGACCATTCACTTTTCTTGGCTTTCATGATATGACGCTCTTCTGATTTTCCTTCTTGGCTCTTTGGCTGGATCCTCCCATTTCCCCCAAACTGCAAATGGCTCCCTTCTCTTCTTCATCTGCACACTCTCCTCAGGGGATCTCATCTGGTTCAACGGTTGGACACACTCTCCATTTGCTGATGGCTCAAAATCTCTAGCTCCCCCCTGACCTCCAGACTGTACTGCCCATTCAACATTTCTACTTGATGCCCTACAGGCCTCACGAACTTGCTGTGTTCTAAGCTGAAATCAACCATTCTCTCTCCCCCCACAAACCTGCTCCCTTCCTGTATCAGCCAACTCCCTGAAAGTCATCCTGGAGTCCCTTGTTGCCTTCATCACTCATACCTATCCATACGCAATACACTAGTAAGTCCTGGTAACTAAACTTCCCAAAGATTCCAGATCCATTCTATTTTCTTCACCCCAGCTTGCTCCATCCAAACTCAAGCTCCCATCGCTTCTCCGGGACAAGAGCCCAGCCTTCTCCCTGGGCTCCCTGCTTCTACTCCTGTGTCGAATTCATTCTCCATCCACAACCGGAAGGATCAGATGACCACCACCTGCTTGAAACCCTCCAGTGGTTTCGCATTGTATTGAGCATAAAACCTAAGTTTTGTGCCACCCCCTGCAAAGTCTGACACGGTGTGGCCCTGACCACATCTCCAGCTACGCCTCCTGCTGCCTCTCCCTCTTATTCACTCAATTCCAGCCCCACAGCCTCCCTGCTAGCCCTCCAATATGCCAAGCTCATTCCTGTCGCAGGGCCTTAGCTTTGCAGCTCTTTTATCCTGGAAGCCCCTCCTCCCAGAAATTCACAAGGCTGCCTCCTTCCTCCCTGACCCTCCGCTCAGATCCACTTCTTCAGGGAGGCTTTTCCTGATCATCCTTTCTGAAGTACCCCCACCTGCCCCAGGGCTCCATCTGGCCACCCTGCCTTATGCTTCTTCTAATTCTTATCAATATCAGAAATGATCTCAACTTACAAGGCCTTTTTTCTGCCTTCTGTACTGGAAGGTCCATTCTGGGAGAGCAGGCACTGAGTCTGTTCTGCTCTCTGCTGTAATTTGCTCACTCAACAGTGTCTGGCTCATTGTAGTTGCTCTGTAAATACTTGTGGGTTATACGTATGAATCTGATTGGCGATCAAGTCCCGTCAAGTCTGTTGATTTGACAGCTCTCACCTCTGCACCCTCCACCCCAGCCCTCTGCCTCCCCACCTTGCTCGACTGTGCCTTCTTCATTCTCTCCCAGCCTCTGAGTTCCCCCTCCGAACCCTCACAGATGTGGTCGTCTGCTTGTGTGTGGATCGTCCTGTGTGTGTGTGTGTGTGTGTGTGTGTGTGTGAATGTGAATTCATACCCACACCTGTGTGTGTGTGTGTGCATCTGTGTCTGTCTCACCACTGGTCGTGTTTCTATTTCTCTCGCTTAATGGGTTTTATCAAATTTCTGATCTGCTTCATCCGTTCATTCCTTTGTTAATCTATTACTTTATGGAGTTATTCTGTCTTTAAATACCTTGTGATAGATGCAATGTTAGGTACTGTAGGTATGTGCTGTGTGCGTGTGGATATATGTGAATCACTCATATTCTGGACCCTTTATCAGGTTTTGTTCTCATCTCTAGAATACTGCATTCATCCGTCCATCCACCCACCCACCCACCCACCTATCCGTCCTCCATCCATTCAGCCATGCACCCATACGCCCATCTACCCATCGTCTGACAAATGCCAGATTCTGTATCAGAGAGTAAGAATGCGAGTGCTTGTGCATAGTGTGCCTGTTTCTGTGTCCCTGCTGTCTGTCTGAAGGCCCCATTCTCCCTTTCCCCCTGCCTTTGGGCAAAGCCACATTTCTTTTATTTCTACAGAGGATCCTTGGTGAATTTTTGCACTGAGTCTGTGAGCATTTGTGCTATGCATGTGTGTGCATGTACTCAAGCTGGCTGACCTTCCCTCTCAGCTCTCTCTCTCTTTCTCTCTCTCGCTGGGGCTTGTGGAGTTATGTTCTTTCTTTGTGACACTCTCACTTCGTGTGTGTGTGTGTGTGTGTGTGTGTTTGAACATCTGTCAGTCTCTCACGTCTTTCCCTCTGGGACTTAAGCTGAGGTGGTTCTCAGTCTCTGGGTCACTGTCATTCACACTTTGTCCATTTATTTGTTGATTCATCCACAAGAGATTTATTAAACACCTGCTTCATGCCAAGACCCGGGCCAGTCCACGGTGTATGTGTGTGCTGTGTCAGTGCACGGCTGTCTGCTGTCCACCACCTGTCTCCTCTCCTCTCCCTCCACCTGCCTTCACACCCTGGGGCCCCCAGTGTGTGCACCGGACCCCACTCTCCTTCTGCACATGCTCATCCTGCCCTCGGTGCTGACAGCCCTGCAGGCCACACAACGTTTTTGTTCATAAGTTGCAAACTCAAAGCCAATCCCCAGCTGGCCTTGGTACTTCAAACTCAGCATATGACACGCTCGTCACATCATTTCCGCACCTCTAATGGGTTTCTCTCCCTGTTCTCATTAGCGCTGTCATTGCCTGCCTGGGTCCACAGCCAGGAGCCCCGAGTCATCTGAGTCCTCACTCTCCTGCCGCCCACAGCCCATCTGTCCTCTTTCCTGTAGAACCTTTCTCCAAAAGCTTCTCAGCACCCCCCACCCCCACTGTCTTATCAGCCACTGTCTCAGCCTGGGCCCAGGGAACTGAAGCATCTATCCACCCACCCATCTATCCATCTTTCCATCCATCCTTCCATCCATCCATCCATCCACCCACTTATCCACTTATCCATCTATCCAGCCAGCCATCCATCTAACAAACTTGCCCTGAGCAAACTTGCCTCAGCATCTCTGCTGAGGACAAAGTTCCGAAAGCCATGTCCTACAGGAGCTCTGAATTTAGGGAGAAGAAGACCAATTATCACCGCATTACAAGATGTGTGATAGGGGCTGTCCCAAGACTTGATGTCACTGTGGTCACTACACTGCCTGTGTTTGGGGGGAGGGGTGACATCTGTCTTATTTGCTTTGGCCACCTTTTCAGACCTTCTTCCTCCTTCCAAATCTCTAGAATTGGTGCCCCTCAGGGCTGTAGTCTGCTGTCCTTCCATGAGCTCTCCTACACCATGTTGTCCAAGCTCAGGGCTCCAGAGACCGCCCTCCATGCAGAAGTTTCCTCATGTAAATCTTCCTCAGCCCCATTCAGATGCCCCAGCAACATCACAGACTTATCAAGACAGGATCAAACTCTTCATCATCCGCACCCTCATCCATTGTGCTTACTCCCCATCTCCAAGACCAAAACTCCAGACATCACCTTCTTTTTTCCTTTGCCCTCCATCTCCAATTTAACTCTATTTTTTTTTTTTCTGATTCCTCCTCCAACATCTCTCTCCAGTCTTCCCCCTTGTTCCTCCCCATCTTCATGGTCAACTTGGTTGCCCTGACCATGGCTATTCTCTCCCTTCTTTCCAGACTCCTCTCATCTGGGGAACATGATCACTTCTCTTTACCTGGGGAGAAACAGTTCATCTTTCCCTGTCTCACTTTTGTCCACTGTCTTCTTCTATGTTCAGAAGAAAAATCTTGGCTTTACCTTTGATGCCTCCACTGCCTCTGTACCCACCATGATGCTTGAGCAAAGCCCTCTACCAACCTTCTGTTTGCCAGATACACCGTCTCTTTTCCCTTACTTATCACGATGGAGAGAACTCCATGGATGTCCCTTAGGCTCCTCCTTACTGTCAGCAAGGCTACAATAGCCTCTTTCCCTTCCCCTTCCAAACCCATCTTTCAAGAATAGGGCACTGTGTCCTTTTTGATGAAGCTCCAGATGACCCCTCTTCCTATATCCTATCACATCCCCATCGTATCACAGGAGCTCTTCCCCGGTAACAATCAGGTACCAGACTGAACTCTGCACTGATCTCTTGTTTGGAGGTCAGCATGGGATGGGAGAGGGCATCTAGGGAATATTTGGGGCTGGGTGGGAAGGAGGGTTGGACAGACGGATACACAGACAGATGGAAGTTGGGTTTCCTCTTCCTCCTTGTTCTTTACCAGTGGTCATTTTCTCCCCCTTTCTGCCACCCCATTCTCTTTTTTAAATAAAAATTACTTTCCAGTCTCACCAGTGATATACAAGTGCATTGTCCTCTTGGAAGATTAAAACATTACCTATGAAACTAAAGTCTCTTCCACTGTCCCCCTCATCCTACATCCTGGTCCCCAATCTCTTTCCCAAGTGGAAACTAGAGTTATCAAATGAGTGGGGAAAAATCAATCACACACTCATGTGCATGTGAACACATGCACACGTATGCACACACACACACACACACACATACACACACACACACACACTCCTAAAAAGCAGCTAGAATCATACTCAGTGGTGAAAGAGTGTTTTCCCCCAAGACTGAGAACAAGGCAAGGTTATTGCTTTCACCATTCCTATTCAACTTCGCATTGGAAGTCCTCGCCAGTGCAATACGGCAGGAAAAAGAAGTAAAAGAACATACAGACTGGAAAGGAAGAAAAAACTGTCTCTATTGGTGGGTGATATTTTTGTTTACAGAGAGATTTCTAAGAAGAATCTCCCAAAAAGAATCTCCAAAAAAGCTCCTAAAACTATTAGGTGAGTTTACAAGGTCATGAGATACAAAATCAATACACAAAAGTCGAAGCAAAGATATTCCTCTAGAAAATGCCGAGTATGGTTTGGTGAAGAGTATTCAGAACACTGTTGTCCTTGTTTTTAAAAGAAATTGCCTCATACTGTGAGTATTATTCTCCAGTGAGCTTTTACACTCAATGGCTCTCCAAGGGCCCTGTTTTCCCTCTTAGAACATATCTTGCAGTCAGTTCTTCCCCTCTCCCGTGCAGGATTTCAGAGAAGGGGCGCACCGGAGTTTACTTAGCCCTTCCTTCAAGGATGGACATTCTGCTCGCTTCCGCTTTTTCACCATTACAGCGAAGGCTGTCCTGAACACATGCACATCTCCTTCTGGCTCCCTCTTCTCTAGGATCTAGGGGTCCTCCAGCCTGTATGTTCATCTGCGTCGTGGGGCCTCGGAGAGTTCTCTCTCTCCTTCCCTGCCTCGCTCCCTCCTTTCCCGCCTCATCTTCCCCACGTCTGTCTGGACTTGGCTCTAGCTCTTGAGCCTGTGTGTGCCTGTGTGTGCTGCGTCTTCCCCACTCTGAATGGGGATCGGTAAGAGTCCCGTCAGGAAATCGTAGCCTGAGAAAGGCCCCCGAGAGAGGAAAGCTCCTCAAACTATCCTAATTTGATTGTAACATTGATTTCCTGACGGATGTGGCCCTAGCTCCTGAGTGTGTGTGTGTGTGTGTGTGTGTGTGAGAGGGTCCCACGTCCTCCCCGCCATCCGCGCATCCTCCCAGCCACCATGTACCCGCCCACAAGGACTCACCTAGCCTGTTCCAGCAGCAGGGCGTAGGCTCAGCACGTGTGTGTTAGAGTGTGTGCCCGTGCATGTGCCTGTGTCACCGGCTGTTTGCCTGTCAGTCCCCGAAGGTCCCCTGCCTTCTTTGTTATGTTCTAACTTTTCAGCGGACACATCATCCTGGCTCCTGTTGCCTTCGTTTTCATCTCTCTCTCTCAGCCATGCTCTTTCCCACTCTCCTGAGAAGCATCACTCAATTCTGCTCTGAGTTTGTACGTCATTCCTGCAGTGTGTGTGTGTGTGTGTGTGTGTGTGTGTGTGTGCACGCGCTGCTCACCCCCTCAGCTTTGTCTCTTTTTCTCAAGCTTGTAAAGCTTCGTGCTGTCTCCACGCCTTACTGTGTATGTGTGTGCACACATGTGTCCACATGCTTGGGTCGTGCGTCTCTGAGGCAGGGTCACCATTGGGGTCCATCCTCTTTGTATTCTCAGTGACTTTTCATCCATCTACCTGTCCGTTTACCCAAAACATACTTGTTGAGCTGCATACTAGGGTCTGTCTGTCTATCCTGGCTCTCTTTCTTCTCGGACTCCTCTGGCTTCACACATCCTTGCATTCTGGTGCCCCCAGGTCCCCGTCCTGGATCCTTCTCCTATCTCACCTGCTCCCTGGATGAGATCAGAGTCCTTTGCCAGACATCCCAGTGCCCCCTGCCACCCAGACACTGCTCATTCTCTCCCATCCTGCCATGGATGTTGGACCCTCAAACCCGGCACATCCTCTTCCCAGGCCCACACGTGTTTCTTCCCGGCTCTCATTAGTGCCGCCACCTGGGGCTTCACAGCCAGGAGTCTCAGTCTTCTCTGACACTGTCCACCCCCTCACTTGCCCCATCTGTCCTGTCGACTCTCTGAAGGGCTTCTCCCACAGTTCCGTCATCAGCTTTGTGATGCCTGGACCGTTCATCCCCCCATCTGTCCATCCCCCCATCCATCCACCTACTTATCCATCCATCCATCCATCCACCCACCCAACAAGCTTGCCCCAAGTGTCCCCTGGGTCTCTACTGAGAACAAAAGCCCCTAAACTCCAGCCCATGTCCTGCGGGATCTGAGTCCAGGGGGGAGGACAGACCAGTTATCGCCGCACTACAGGATGGGTGATAGGGACACTCCAAGACCTTATGTCACTCTGAGCATCACGGTGTGCATGTGTGTGTCCATCCGTCCTGGTCACTTCTCCAGACCCTTTCCCCTCCTGGTTTCCAGTATGGATGCTCCCACAGCTGCACCCCCTCCTTCTGCTTCTCTCCCTCCTACGTTTCTGGATCTGTTCTCCTTTCCTGGGGGTTCAAAAGTCCCTTCCACAAGATGCTGTCTCACCTCAGTCCGCCAAACCCAGGTTCTTCCACTCAAGCCCCAGACCCCCGTGTCTGCTGCTCCCTCCTTGGCTCCACTTGGTGGTCCCACCACCACCACGGACTCCCCAAGCGAGGGCCAAACTCTTCATCCTCTGACCAGAGCCATCCCTCACTTCAGAGCCAGAAGTCTGGCTGCCCCTCTCACTGCCCCCACCTCTAATCCGCTCCCCATTCTTTGCGATTCTTTCCCCACAGGCTTTCCCCCAGGTCCCCCGCCTCTTCCCCATCCTCAAGGCCAGTGTCATTGCCCTGGCAATGGCTGTCCCCTCTCCTCTTCCTGGGTCCTTGAGACAGGTGGATTCTTTCACCCCCTCCCACCTGAGAAGTGAGGTTCCTCTCTCCCTCCTGTTCTCTCTCCTTCCATCCACAGACAGCAGAAGAGGGAACAAGAGGCACGGGTCCTCTCTCCCCCTTCCCCTCCAATACGCCTTCTGTGGTCAACGAACCCCCCCTCCCCAAGTCCCCTGCTACAGCTCGGCAAGATCCCCCACCTTTTGTTGACAAACGTGGCCATCCCCCTTCACTCTTCACTCCCTCTGTGCCCCTGGGGACCCCTGTGCCGTGGACACCGAAGGCTCTTGGTTTCTTCCCACCTTTCAGGCCATGCTCCCCCTGTTACTTTGGGAGGGTTTTCTTTTGCCAGCCTCCGTGGAGCTTCCGAGCTCCCGGGGGCCGGGTCCTGGCTCCCATCCCCCTCCCGCCTCCCCCCCCAGGCTTCCCTCTGCCTTGCTCAGCTCTGGCCCCGGCTTGGGCCGCTCTGCCTCTGCATGAGGGAGACTCACTTCGGGATGGCTTCCAGGGGCCCCTCTCCTTCTCCCAACTCCCCAACACGTGCAGAGAAAAAGGCTTGGGCTCGGTGTGCTTCCCAGAGAAGCCCCTGTTGACCCCTCCTTGAAGCCCTATTGGACCCAGTGAGCAGCCCCTGGGAGCACCAAGCACCGAACGTGCCTTCATCTCCCTTCCCACCAGGCTCCTTGGGGCCTGGATCTGCTTTCTCCTGGGGTCTGCGCTGGAGGGGCACCGGGCAGGAGGTGTCTGGGGACCCCTTCTCCTCTACCCCCTTGTTTCTCTCCCCCTTTTGCTCCATCTTTCCATTTTGAAAATAATTTGCAATTCCACAAGTGATAGAAAGATTGTTATATTTGTAAGAAAGATTAAGGCCTTGAGTATACGACTGGTCCCCTTTGACCCCTGTTCCCGTCCCAGCCTCACGGGTCCCAGCAGGGAGCAGATGTCTCCTCAAATGAAGGGGATTTGAGGAGTGTATGTTTACAGAGGTACTGGGGTGTGGGTGGAGGCAACCATGAGGGGTGGTGCGCGAGCCCAGGGATAGTGGCAATGAGCAGTCATTACCACTGGGAGAAGTTTCCAGAACTGCGAGGAGAGGGCTGCCTTGAGAGGAGAGGGACACGGCAGCTTGAGCTCCAGGGGACCTAATGCGCTGACCTCTCCCCTCTCTCCCCCCATCTCCTGCTGGGTCCCGAAAGGCCAGCAGGAAGCCAGGGCTCAGGCCTGCAGCTCAGCCTCTTGGGGGCCCAGAGCAGGGAGGGGGAGGGTGGAGCTGAGTTGGCAGCCCCCTGTGTCACCCTGGGGCCTTCCTCAGGCTTTGTCCTCACCCCCTGGGTTGCCCTGTTCATCTCTCCACCGCAAATGCACCTGAGCATCTCACGGGGGCATCTCGCGTCTGGGAGCCAGGGCCCGCTGGGCTGTATCTGTGGGGGGCTGTGTGTACCTCTCCCCCCTGCTCCCCTTGGGCTTCGTGAACTTTCCTTTGACATATCACCCTCCTCTCTCTGCCTCTAGCTTCTCTCCCTCAGCCTTGCCTCTTCCTGCTCTCTGGAGGAGCCTTATTGAATTGTACTCTGTGCGTCATTCTTGCTGTGTGTGTGTGTGTGTGTGTGTGTGTGCGCGCGCGCATGCTGCCTTGCCCACGGCTTTCTCTCTTGTTTCTGAGGCTTGTGGAGTTTTTCTTTGTGCCCTTGCTGTGTGTGTGTGTGTGTGTGTGTGAAAACTTGTGTGTTCATGATTAAAGTCAGCTCCCACTTTTTCTGTCCTGCTTTATCTGTCTCTCTGTCTGTCTGTCCATTGTCCTTCCAGCCTTCTATCCCTTAACCCACACGTCCCTCCATGACGCATGCGGAGGGGTCTGGGCCAGGATCTGTCTGTCCGACCTGTTTCTCTTCTTGTTCTTCCTTCACTAGGCTTCCTCTTCCGCCCGCTTCACACCTGGGGGGGCCTCAGGTCCTCTCCTGTGTCCCCCCCTTACAGTGCGCATGTTGCCTCTGCCGTCCCTGGCCTCCCACTGTGCTCCTGGAGACGCGACCCTCTCTGAGCCATCACTGTCTGGGTCCGTCCCCAGGGGTCTTGAATTCAGAGCATCACCACATTGTCTTTGGCCCCCAGATGGGGATCTCTTTCTGTTCTCCCTAGTGCCCAATGTCACTCCTCTCCTCGGAGCCCTGCGTCATCTCTGACTCCCCCTCCTACCACTCGTGACCCATCTGTTCCTGCTTCTTGCCAAGCGACCCTCAGACTGCTCAGGATGCCTAACTCCTTAGCCCTGCCTCAGCAAGGACCCGGAGTCTTGTCCTGGGTGACATCCGCCCACCCACCCACCCGTCCGGTAGACACCCAACAAACGCAGGCGGACCACCTACTCTGTGCTCTGCTAAGGGCAAGGAGCCCAAAGTCCTCAGTTGTGTCCTGAAGAAACTAAGCATGAGAAGATAAGGAGGGTGATGAAGTCTCCCCAGGTCGTGGTCTCCGAGCATCACGCTCAGGGTGTGCGTGCGTGCGTGCGTGTGTGATCTTTCTACGTTGCCCACTTCTTTAGACCGTTGCCCTCCTCATCTCTCCGGGATTGGTGCCTTAGCCTGTGTTCTCCCCTTTCTGCTCCTCTCTCCTGGCGAATGTTCCCTGGGCCATGCCGCTCACAGGCTGGGCTCCCGAGACCCCCTTCACTCACGCCTGTGTCCACCGAGGCCTCCTTTTTACTCCACAGGCCCACATATCTAATGTCTTTCCTCTCCATCTGGATATCCCGCCAAACCCCCCCGAGCTCACTGAGCCTGGGAGGAAACCCTTGACTTCCTATACCTCCTCTCATGCTCCTCTTTCTCTGTCCTGCCCCCCCCCCCGCCTTTAGTTTTTGCCGATTATTCCTCTGAACCCCGCCCCCTCTGATCTCCATCTTCCTCTTCACTCGTCCCCATCACCCCTGGTCAGTGTGGTTGCCCTGGCAAAGCCATGTTCCCCTCTCCTGGGTTTTTCAGAGATGAACATTCACCTCCATCCACTGACCTTCGCCTCCCCCCTGTCTGCTCTCTCCTTCAGAGAGGGGACATTAGGCTCTGGCTTTCTCCTCCTTCCTCCCCATTCCTCTGTGATCACCTGCAGTTGACCTTGAATCCACCACGGTGCTCAATTGAGACCTCCACTGACCCCTTATTTGCAAAACAGCATCCGTTTTTTTTGTTGTTTTTTTTTTTCCCTCTCCTTCTCTCCTTGCATCCACAGGAACACCTGACTCAGGGGACTGGTCCGGTCATGTGGCCCTCTGCTGTTCCCTTAGCTCCAGGGGTGATGAGGTCCTGGTTTTCCTCCCACCTCTTGAGCTGTGTGTCCTGTTTCCTTTGGAGGGTCCTTTGCTCTGTGATCTGCAGTCTCTCAGCGTTCCCCAGGACCTCTTCTCTTCTCTTCTCTTCTCTTCTCTTCTCTTCTCTTCTCTTCCCCTCCTCTGCCTGCAGGCCAGTTCTACCTCTCCCAGGGCCTGGGACCATTCGCACCTCGGCCACATCCGACTGTGTCTGTGGCCCAGCCTCTTCTTGCTGAGCTGGGATCCCCACATCCGTCGGCCTGCAGGGGTGCCCCCACCCCCGGCCGCCACGCGTGGCCACCATGGGCCTCCTCTTTTCCTCTCTCATCATCCACCCAGGAGACGTGTGTCCTCCCCACGGAGACGCCTGCTGATCCTTCCCTGAGAAGAGCACCCGCAGGGGTGCAGGGAGCACTCAGGCATGCGCAGGCTGGGTGTCTCTCTTTGAGCTTCTTGGGACCGGGTCTGCACGTCTGGGTCTCAGCCAGAGGGGCTGACTGGCAGCTGTACCCGGAGGAGAGGAGGACCAGACAGACAGATGGAAGCTGGGCCTGTCCAGAGGGGGTCTTTTCCTCCTTCACTTCTCTTGTTCTTTCTGCCCTTGCTGCCTCCTCTCCTTTTAAAATTAATACTGGCCCACGTAAGTGATACGCGAACACGTCGTCTTTGTGTCAAAAGTACAGTGTCACAGATACGATGAAGGGGCTCCCTCGGACACCCCTCCCAGCTGTTCTCAGGCCGCTTCCTCGGGGGGAAGCCACGGTTAATACCTCAGCAGGATCGTTCTGCGCTAGATGCTTCTCTTCCACGCACACATACAAACATGTATAAATACGTATAAAGTACACGCATGTGCGTATAGACTCTTTCCTATGGAAATATAAAGGTTTCGGTTTACAGTGTTTTCCCCATGGAGATTATATGGAGCTATGGGGGGGCTGTGAACATTGTCCAGTGGGATTTTTGACTAATCTTTCGGGATCTCTTAGCATCTCAACACATAAAGACGTACATCAGCCTTTCTATCAGCTGCGTGGTATTGAGGAGCTGTCACGGTTTATTTCACTTTCTTCCAGTAATAGACAGATGTTTCTACTTTCTTGCCATTCAAACTAGGTTGCCGTGGACGTCTGTGTCCCTGCCCCGTTCGCCTGTGCACCCTCCCTCCCGCCTCCCCAGGCTCCAAACTAGTCTGTCTCTTCCTCTCTTCGTTCCCTCTCAGCTTCTCATTGCCCCCTGTTCTTTCTAGATGTAGGTTCTCCTTCTGTGTGTGTGTGTGTGTTACTCACAGCCCCAACAGGAAAGATCTGGAACATTCAAATGAGGAACATTTGAAGAGCGTTTTTCCACAAAGGTACTATATTACAAGGTGTGGAGTAGAAAAACTATGTTGCAAGGTGTGGGATTTTGCAGAAACCTGGGGCTAATAGTGGTGAGGCTGGGACGACCTCTGCTACTTAGGAGACAAGGGGTGGGAGTAACTACCAGAACCTGGAGTCACAGAGAGGCTCTGCCATGAAGGGCTGTGACCCTCAGTTGAGGGACCATCCAGCCAGAGCGGACCCCGAGGAATCACTCCCCTCCTCCGTCCGTCTCCTGCCAGGGCATCCCATTGGCCAAACCCAACCGGAAGCCAGAGGGCAGAGAGCCTATGGATGGTAATCTGCGCAGTCAGCCCCCTGGAGCAGAGAAGGGTGGAGGGACAACCGGAGGAGCAAGCAGAAGACATCCAGAACATTCTTTGCTGGGCCCTCTATCAGGTTTTGTTTCCAGCTCCGTGTTACTTTTATCTGTCTAGCCGTCGAACCCCTTCCGCACGTCCATCCATCGTCCATCTATCCAGCAAACGGCACAGGCCTCCCCTGGGTGCCCTGTGCGGGCCGGGCCCCTGCTGAGTGGCGTATGCACACACGTGAGCCTGTGCCCGGATCTCTGCCTGCCCCCCACCTGCCTGCCCGTGGGCCCCGCCACCCCCGCTTCTTTTCAACTTTCTTATTGACGCATAATCCCCCTTCTCTTCCCGTATCTGATGGTGTCTTGCTCATCTCTGCTCTTTCCCTCTCTCCGGAGGAGAGTTATTGAATTTTGCTCTGAGGCTGTGCGTCATTCCTGCTGTGTATTCGCGAGTGTGTGTGTGTGTGTGCTTGGGCTGCCTGCCCTTCCCCCGTAGCTCTCTCTTTTGTGGGGGCTCGCAGAGTTTTATTCCAAGGCCCTGAAATTCTTTTATTCCCCTGATCCTGGTTCCCACAGCTTTTACCCCCAGGGGACAGCTCAGAAAGGTGACCAGCAAAGGCGTCACACACCAGTCTTTCTCTTTCTGGTTCTGTTAACTGAATGTATTCTTATTCCCTGAGTTCTCCATCCATTCTTTATCCACTCACCACCCATCCACCCATCCACCCACCTGGCCATCCATCCCTCCACCCGTCCATCCATCATCCACAAACACACACAGTTCCCGAGTGCCAGGACCCGTGTCTTTTCTTGGTTCCGTCCCACCGTGTGAACATATGTGATTCACGTCTTTTCCTCTAAGGCTTGACTAGAGTTGGCTCCCACCCCCATGGCTCTCCTTGCCTGTTTCTCTGCCTGCTCGTCCGCATGTCCATAAACTGCTTAATTAGTTCAGTATCTGTCATGTCTCTTCCTCTCCTTCCCCAACTCTCTTCCTTCTGTCCTCAGACCTCAGGGGCCTCATGGTCCTGTCCCAGGTTCTCTGCTCACCACACACACGTTCCCTGATGCGCTTGTCCACTGTCCTCTGTGCTGATGCCCCTGCTGTCGCTGTGCCTCCTGTCCTCTCTCTCCTTCCCCCAGCCACAGTCTAGAGCTTGAAGCAGCCCTGACCCAGCTCCTCAACTCTCTTGCTTTGTTTCTATGCCTGCTGCACGTCTTTCTGTCCCCACGCTCATCAGCTCTGGTGTCACCAGCGCCCAGGGCTCTGCAGCCAGGAGCCCCTAGTCATCTCTGACCGCTCCGACTCCTGCCCGCACGGCCCATCCATCTCCCCTTCCTGCCAAGTCTCCCTCTGAGGCACAGGTCAAGACTCTCTCGGGCCCTTCCTTCAGCCCCTGCCTCAGCTCAGATATAACAGTCTTATGCTGGAGCCAAACATACCCATCCGTCTATCTGTCTGTCCATCCAACAAGCATGCGCTGAGCACCTACTGGGTTGTCGGAGGCACAGACCCCACAGCTCAGGCCGCATCCTGGTGGAGCTGAGTCCATAGTGAAGCAGTGAAAGAGACGATGAGGGTGAGTCCATCCCATGTTTTTATTTTCCTCTGAGCCTCACAGTGTGTACGTGAAAGAGAGAGGTGTCCCTATTTTTCTAGGCCCCCCTGCTGAGGCACCATGTATCTCACTCGGCACCCCGCTGAGGGTCCACCACAGAGATTCACCAAGTCCGTGACTGGCTCTGTGTTCCCTCCCCCACTTCCCAGATCCAAGGCTGAAAACGTAGATTATCCCCTTTCCCTCCGCCTGCCTCCCATTTCCAACCTATGGCTGATTCTTCCCCCAAAGTCTTACCTTCTCCATCCTCCCAGTCAATGTGGTTACCCTGGCAACAGCGGTCCCCTCCTTTCTCTCTCCCCTGGGCTCTGTCGGCAGGGGGTGACATGCTCACTTCCCTCCTACCTGAAGAGAGGAGTTCTCCTTTGGCCTTTAGTTCCTGTCTCCCTCCTGCCCTGTCTCTTTCCCCAGCTACCCCGTGGAGAGGGACTCAGCGCTGGCAGGGTCTACCCACGCCTTCCCCAACCCATCATCTTGTGCGGCTTCCCATGGCAGCCGTTCTGTGCCCACCAGGGCCGCTGGAGGAGGCTTCCAGACCCCACGGCCTGTCTTCCTCTCCCATCTTATCCCTGGCCTCTGATGCCAGGGGCCTCTCCTGGTGACCGGACTCCCCTTACTTCCTCGACTCCCATTTCTTGGGACATCTCTCTGTCTCTTTGTTTCCATCCTCTTGGGGCTCCCTCCTCCCTCTTCCTGCTGCTCTCTCTGTCTCCCTCCAGGGCCTGGGTAACCAGCCTCCCTCTCTGCCGAGCAGGGTCATGCTCTGGGAAGCCCCCATCCCCCTAAAGAAGTCTTTACCGGCCTCTCCCTGGGGGCCCCACCAAATGGGGCTGAAGGTTCCCCCACCCGGAGCACCTCACCCCCCACCAGGCGACGGGCTCCGTGAGGTCAAGGTCTGCACCCGATTTCTCTCTACTTCCCAGCACGGAGGATTGGGTTGGAGAGCACTTGTGGCTGAGGGGAGGATGGGCCCACAGACAGAGGGAAGGACTGGAGACCTCTTCCTTCTCCTCCTCAGTCTCACTCTCCCTCCCTTTTCCCCTCCAGTTTTCTCCCTCTCCTGATTTAAAACACTGGTTTAAAATTATACATGTGATACACGAGGACATTCTTTTCGCAAACACTTAACGGCATGACGGGGAAGACTCGTGTCTTTGCCCTTCCCCCATCCTCTTCTCACCCCCTCCGCCACCCAGGGAACGACTGTGACCAGCTCTGTGCGAACCTGTCCACACCACACACACCTTGTCACCTAGACAAACACAGTTGCTCTCTGAGGGGCTGGGGGATACGTTTCAAAATGTAAATGCCGTTTACTATGCACAGGTTTTGCCAACAGGCTTTTTTGCGCCAGCGGTGAGTGTTAGAGTTCTTCCCGTGAGCGCGTCCACACGTGGCCATTGCCAGGCACGGACATCTCTGCCCAACTCCGTCCAGCGAGGGCGCGTGGGTAGCTTGGAGCTGGCCTTGGTGGTAGTATTTCTGCCACAGACGTAGGCGAAAGCTATAAATTGGGATTTTTTTTTTTTTTTCCCCGCAGAGAGCCACTTTTGCCAGCACACCACTGCACGACGCACCCTGTGTTACAAATCTGCTCCCGAGGACGTTTCCGGAGAACGCGGTTGTGGGGCCTCCTGCGGTCGGGCACACAGACCGCTCTCTCTTTTTCACGATGACCGATAAAGTTGCCTCAAACACCCGTGTCCAGGCCTCCCCTTCTTCCTGCCTCCCTTCTGAATTCTGGGGAGGCCTGCAGAATGTGTCCACGGCGTGTGGGTTGTCTTCTGTCCGTCCGTCGGTCGGTCTGAGCATTCACAGGGCCACCTCTCCAGAGCTGTGAGTGCGGCCTGCTTCCTCCCTTCACCCCGCCTCATCTTCTCCCTCCTGTCGCCTTCTTTCCAGAGTTGGCCCTTGCCCCCAGGGTCACAATGGGTGGTGACACGCGGGCAGGCGAGTCTCAGAGACTCTATCGGGTTTCTTCCTCCCACGCCTCCCTCCTGCGCTCGCTCACCTGCCGTGCGTCTGTGCGCGCGCACGTGTGCCTGCCTCTCTGCATCTGCCTGCCTCTGTCTCCCCGAGGGTGCCTCCTCCCCCGCTTTGTTTTCTTTTTCCACTTTGTTATCGAGGCACCCCCCTCTCCGCCTCGGTCTTCATCCCGCTCGCTCCCGCTCTCCGGAGGAGCTTTATTAAATTTTGCTTCGAGTCTGAGCGTCATCCCCGCTCTGGGTGTATGTGTGTGCCTGTGAGTGCGCGCGTGTGCCTCCAACTTCCCCCTCCGGCTCCCTTCTCCTCTTTCTGGGGCCTGTGGGGTTTTGCTCTTTCTCTGGGTCTCTCCGTGTGCGCGCGTGTGCACGTGTGCGCGCGTGTGTGCCGCGGAGGCATGGCCAGGGCTGGTTCACACACTCTCCCTCACTGTCGCCGACGCTTCCTCTGTCCGCAGAATGCCTGGTGGGCTCTGGACGAGGGTCTGTCTCTCCTCCTCTCCTTCCCTGATGCCCCTCCCCTTACGCCGCACCTGCTTCCTGCACAAACTTACCTACTGCCCCCTGCGAGGGCACCCGGTGTCCCCCTGCACCCTAGAACGACCCACCCCCATTCTGTCTCAAACCACAGCTTGGAGCCAGTGTTGACTGGCCCCCTTTGCAGGTGCCTGGAACTCATCTCGTTGTCTCCACGCCCCAGCCCGCCCCGTTCCTCTTCTTATTAATGCAGAACGTCACTTTGTCACTTTCCCGGTGCGGGGCCCGCAGCCCGGAGACCCTCAGTTGTTTCTGACTACTCCCACTCTGCCTGCGGCCCGAGGGTGGCTCCCTTCCCTCCAAGACATTTGTTGCCATCATTGCCCTTGTCGGACGTAGAGCTCCCTCCTGAACTGGGACCTGCACCTCCATGTACCGCAGCAGGGGAGGGGCCGTCAGGGGCTCTTCTCCACCCCTTCTGCCGTGGTTCTCTCTATCACCCTCCCACCGCCCGGCTCCCCACGCCTGGTGTAAGTGGACCGAGTTGCGGGCATCTTCTTGACTCTTTCCAGCCGTACCCAGTCCCATCGCAGGGCTGTCAGCTCCCCGCCATGACAAGTGGGGACCCAGCTCTGCCTCCAGCAGACCACCACCCTCTCATCCGATGTCAGTCTCCAGTTTTGCCCCCTCCCATCCACATCTGGTGAAGCCGCCTGGGCCGTCTTTCCAAGTCTCCCATCGGGCAGCTCGCCCGGGCCGGCCTGCGCCCCGCTGCCCTCCGGGTAAAGTTGTTTTCCATATTCCCTCTGGATCTGATCCTGACACCGTGCCGGGGTTCTGTCTGTGTGTCCCATCACGGGTCACCCCTGTGGTTCCTCCGTATCCCTTTTGTCATCTGTTCTCTTATCTCATCTGCTGGGTGCTACACCCACTCTCCCTCCCGACCACTGCCCACTGGGGGTCTCCTAGGTGTCAGGGCTGGGGTGGATCATGCGTGTGGGTCAGTGTGTGTGCCCCTCCCCCTGGCTGTATCGGTGTCTCCGCCTGTCTGGGTGTCTGTCCCTCTGAGCCCCCTTTCCCCTCCTCCCCTCCTCTTGCTTTCTCTGTCTGCATCTCGCTCAGCCATGCTTCTTCCCACTCTCCAGAGGAGTGCTATTGAATTTTCTGTTTGTGTGTCGTTCCCGCTGTGTGTGTGTGTGTGTGTGTGCGCGCGTGTGCGTGCGCGTGCGCACGTGCATGGACGTGCCTGCTGAACCCTCACTCTTTTTCTCTTCCGGGGCTTGTGGACTTTTCTCTCGCTCTCTGTGCCCTACTGTGCGTGTGCCTAGGTGTGTCTGCCCATGTGCACGTGCAGGTGGGCCGTGTCTCTCCCAGGCACGGCCAAGGCTGGCTCCCGCTTTCTCCGCCACTCCCACTCTCCTGGACTCTTCGTCTGTCTGCCCATCCATCCATCTGTCCACCGCCTGCTGAGTTAGCCCTGGGCAGCGTCTGTCTGTCCTATCTCTCTTCCTTTCCCTCTTCTCCTCTCACTGCCCACACACTCCCCAGACGAGCTCACCCCCTGCCCTCTGTGCTGACATCCCCCAACTGCTTCTGCAGCCAAGACCCCCTCTTTTGTTTCCTTTCCCTCAAGCCATAGACCCCGAGCCAGCGTTGGCTGGACCCGTCCACAGGGGCCTCAAAACCACCGCGTCATCCTCGTAGCCTGAAATGGCTACCACTGAGTGCCACTGCATGCCTGGGGCTGTGCCCGGGGGCCCCAGTCATCCCTGCCTCCTCCTGCCCCGTTGCCCACCGCCATCTGTGCTACTCCCTGCCCAGTCTGCCTCCTAGGGGCTGCTCTGAGACCCCTCTAATCCCAATCCCTTCAGCCCGGGCCTCCGGCCAAGGCCCAGCCTCATATCTGAATGGCCCTGCTTCATCCTCCTTTAACTTCCGGGGGACCACGGATCTGCTCAAACCTTCCCAGGGCTCCCGTGGCACTCAGAGTAAAAGCTAATATGGTCACTACGGCCGGTGGGCCTTACCTAGTGTATCTCCTTGTTACGTCTCTGCCTTCAGCAACTACGACTTTCCCCTTGCTTGTGCTGTTCCAGCCACACCAGACTTCTTGGTGCTCCTTGAACAGTGCTCCAGGGCCATTGCCCGTGGTTGTTTAGGGTTCACCCTGCATGAGGGTGCCCCGCCGAGGGTGTGGTAGAGGCCCAAATCCAGCCCTCATTCTTGTCATGAGCTCTGGCTTGAGTTTACTTTTGCTTAGAAGAAAGATTGCCTTGGGGCACCTGGGTGGCGCAGTCGGTTAAGCGTCCGACTTCAGCCAGGTCACGATCTCGCGGTCCGTGAGTTCGAGCCCCGCGTCAGGCTCTGGGCTGATGGCTCAGAGCCTGGAGCCTGTTTCCGATTCTGTGTCTCCCTCTCTCTCTGCCCCTCCCCCGTTCATGCTCTGTCTCTCTCTGTCCCAAAAATAAATAAACGTTGAAAAAAAAAATTAAAAAAAAAAAAAAGAAGAAAGATTGCCTTTTTCTTTTATTTATTAAAAAAAATTTTTTTAAACATTTATTCATTATTGAGAGACAGAGAGACACAGAGCGAGCAGGAGAGGGGTAGAGAGAGAGGGAGACACAGAATCTGACGCAGGCTGCAGGCTCCGAGCTGTCAGCACAGAGCCTGACGCGGGGCTCGAACTCACGAACCGTGAGATCATGACCTGAGCTGAAGTTGGTCGTCCAACCAATGGAGCCACCCAGGCGCCCCACCTTTTTCGTTTAAATACACAGACATAAAGGCCCCTTTGGCATTCTAGCCTTCTTCTTATGCCATCTCTGTTGTTTTTGGATCTCTTTTTGTTTACGAAATTTTCTTCTAGTTATGGGTCATATTTTTCTGTTTCTTTTGTCCTGTCTAGGAATTTTTTATTGGGTGCTGGATATTGTGAATGTGATGCTATTGCTGGTGAATTGACATACAAGTAAATTACTTGCTAACTACCTTGAACGTTTTGAGGTTCATCTTTATTTAAAAACTTTTTTTTTCAACATTTATTTATTTTTGAGAGATAGAGCGCAAGTGGGGGAGGAGCAGAGAGACAGGGAGACAGAGGATCTGAAGCAGGCTCTGAGCTGTCAGCACAGAGCCCGACCCGGGGCTCAAACTCATGAACCGCAAGATCATGTCCTGAGCCGAGGTTGGACGCTTACCCAACTGAGCCACCCAGGCACCCCGAGGTTCATTTTTAAAGCTCTCTTAGGATGGGTTCACAGTGATCTTCACTCATGGGATAGTTTGTCCCATCTCTTATACTAAGAGATGAGTGAGGGACCCAGATTGTCATCAAGGACTCAAGCGCTCGCTGGTCAATGCTTGTAGGCATGCTCACTCTGTGTGAACAATTCCTCTGGGAATTGTTCAGCTTAAAACTCCCCAGTCTTTCTTTGCCTGGCCTTGTGGGTTTCACCCTATACACGCACAACTTTGCATTTACTAATGACTCGAGGGGACCACCCCCCTCTAGATTTCTGGAATAATTTTTCTACATACTTTTTTTTCATTCAGGTACTCTGCCCCTCAACTTACAGCCCCTTCGGCCTACCTGAACTTTGATTTCTGTCTCAAAGATTAACTCACGTCAGGGCCTTTGCATTGGCTGTTCCCTCTACTGGGAATACTGTTTTCCCTGATATCCATGTGGCTAACTTGCTTACTTCACACGAGTTTGCTCACGTTACCTTCTCAGTGAATTCTAAGTAGGTGGCCCCTTACTTAGAATCACAACCACCCCAACTTGTTACCTTCCTAACCCTCTGCAGGATTTATTTATTTAAAAATTTTTCTCATTACCTGTCTCTCTCCACGAACACGAAAACTTGATGAGGGCAGGAAATTGTGTCTATGTGTTCACTACCGCATCCCCAGTGAGGGTGGGGCCAGCACAACTATGGGGCTCACAGGGGATTTAAGTTGAGCTGGGTTTCTGTAAGTGTCTAACACATCCTAGAGCCACAGCTGGTGCTGGTCAAGGCTAGAGTGGGAAGGGGTGGGGAGGCCTGACCAGGCCCTAAGTGTCTCACTGTCCATCCACGCTTGGGCTAACGATCTCATTTGCCACATGTACCCATTGCCCCTGACACTTGGCAACATTTGACCTCCTTACCTTGGCACATGCTGTTCCCTCTGCCCAGACTGCAATTCCCCGACTCAGCCACTGGCATAGAGATCCAGCTCCAGACATCTGCCTCTGTTGAATGTTCTCTGGACCCCATGACTCCAATCCCTTCTCCACTCTGGGACCAAGAGACTTCTTCCTAAGTTCAGCCACCTCCGTGTCATTCCCTTCCTCTGACACCTTCCAATTTCTCTATGCCTCTAGGAGAAATCCCAAACTTCTTAATTTGGTGTAATATCTTTTACTACATAACAAATTACCTCCAAACTAAGCAGCACAACACAACAAGTATTTATTCTCTCACACAGTTTCTGAGGGTCAGAAATCCCGGAGCAGGCTGGTTGAGTGGTTCTGGCTCAGGTTCTCCCGAGAGGTGTGGTCAAGCTAACGGCTGGGACTCTGGTGAACTAAAGGTTTGGCTGGGGCTGGAGAATCTGCTTCCAAGATGGCGCACTGACATGACTATTGGCAGGAGGCCCCAGTTCCTCACCATGTGGGCTCTCCAGAGGGCTCCTGAAGTGTCTCAGGACATGGCAGCTGGTTTCCCCCAGAGGCAATGAGGAGAGGGAAGGAGAGAGGGGAGAGGGAGAGAGGGAGAGAGAGAGAGGGGGAGAGAAGAGCTGCAATGCTTTTTATGACCCAGTCCTCAAAATCCTGTACATCATTTCTGCTTTATTCTATTGTTTTTTTTTTTAATTTTTTTCAATGTTTATTTTTGAGTGAGAGACACAGAGTGCGAGCAAGGGAGGGGTGGAGGGAAGGGCAGAGAGGGAGACACAGAATCTGAAGCAGGCTCCAGGCTCTGAGCTGTCAGCACAGAGCCCCACGTGGGGCTCAAACTCACAAACTGTGAGATCATGACCTGAGCCGGAGTCAGACACTTAACCGACCGAGCCACCCAGGTGCCCCATGCTTTATTCTATTGTAAGAAGCAAGTCACTGAGTCTAATCCACATTCAGGAGAGGGGAATTAGGCTCTGCCTCTTGAAGGGAGGAGTGTAAAAGAATTTATAGACATATCTTAAAACCACTACACTTGGCATTCAAGACCCTTGGGTATCTGGCCCTGACTGGCCCTCCAGGGCTGGATTAAGGTCTTCAGAGGCTCCAAGATTATGGCTTTTCTACCTCAACAATAAATGAAAACAGCCAATAAACTATAAAGTAAGTATAAGGGAAGTCCACAATGTTCTAATTTTTCTCATGATGACAAATTTAATAATATTTTAAAATCATCATGGTGCAACTTACATAGAGTGAAATGCACACATTTTAAGTGTACATTTCGATGAGTTTTGACAAACTCTACAGCAATGTATCCACCACTACAATCAAGATATAGAACGTTCCATCCCCCAGAAACTTCCCTCAATGTCTCTTTACAACCAATCTTCATATTCCCTGCCTCAAGTAACCAGTAATCTCTTTTCCATCATTATAGGTTACATTTGCATTTCCCTGTGTTTCATATAAATGAAATCATGTAGTACACATTGTTTTGCTTCTCGCTAATTTTGCTCAGCATGATGTTTTTGGGGTTTTATCCATGTTGTTGCATGTATCAACAGATTGTCCTTTTTTATGACTCAGTACTATTCCATTGTGTAAATACATAAAAGTGTATTTGCCCTCTTGCATGTTGGTGAACATTTGTTTTTTTTCCCCCATTTTTAGGCGATTATGAAGAAAGCTGTTATGATGTTTGAGAGCTGGTCTTTGGGTGGACATACACTTTCATTTATCTTGGGTGAATACATAGGAGAGAAATTGCTAGACTGAATGGTTAGTGAATGTCTAACTTTATAAGAAGCCACCAAAACGTTTTCCAAAGTGGTTGTACCATTGTAGACTCCCACTAGCAATGTCTGAGCGTTCCAGTTGCTCTACATTATTGCCAACATTTGATATTGTCAGTCTTTTTAATTTTAGCCGTTCTAGTGGGTACACAGGGGTAGCTCATTGTGGTTTTAGTTAGCATCTGCTAAATAGCTAATGATGTTGAGCATTTCTCCATATGCTTATCTGTCATTCATGTATCGTCTGTGGTGAAGTATCTGTTCATATGGTTGCCACTTAAAAAAAGTGTGAGTATTGAACCCAGTATTTACCTCTTCTTTATATATTCTGGATATGGTGTGAGGTAAGTAACGGCTGAGGTTCACTTTTTTCATATGGGTTTCCAATTGTTCCAACACCATTTGAGGAAAACTATCCTTTCCTTATTGAATTGCCTCAGACCCCTTGTCAAAAATCAATTGACTGTATATATGTGGTTCTATTTCTGGACTCTATATTATGTTCCATTTATCCACAGGCCAATATCACAGTGTCTTGATGACTGTAGATTTTAGCAAGTCTTGAAATTAGATAGCGCAGGTCCTCCTACTTTGTTCTTCTTTCTCAAAATTGTCTTGGCTGTTCTAGTTCTTTGCATTTCTACATCCATTTTAGAGTCAGTTAGTTAACGTCTACCGAAAGCCAGTTAGGATTTTGACTGCAATTGTGTTGAGTCTATACATCACTTTGGGGGAGAACTGACATCTTAACAATGCTGTGTGACCCTGGACCGGTCATGTGCCAAATTTGAGCCTCCGTTTCCTCCTGGTCCCCCTTGGTGAGGTTTTAGTGAGTAGGTGAACCGAGCAGTTCTGGGAACACAAGGCAGCGGGCTCCGTACGGATCTGGGGTGGAGGACTGGGAGCTGCCATGATGCCCTTCACAGGGTGTGCCGGCAGAGGTTTGCAGGGTCACTGGGGTTCCCCAGGCAGAAAGTCCAGCTGCCGCTTACTTGTTACAACACCTGGGCGTGTGGTCTCCCCTCCCTGGGCCTCAGTTTCTTCATCTGTACGTCCGAGGAGGCCGGCTTTGCTGGGCAGACTAAGCGAGATGGTAGATGAGCAGGAGCTAAGAAAACCATCTGTTTTCTCCATTCCTCCTCTGGGCCAAGTGCGGCAGGCAAAAATCACATCACCACGCTGATTCGCGCCAACACAGACTAATTGTCTTCAGCCTCAGCTGGGTCTTAAATGCAGCTCGGCGGCCCCTTGAGTGGTCCCCAAACCCTTTCCCTTTCCGTCCTGCAGCAGTGGTTCTGCCCGAGCCCCCTCCCCACTGCGCCCCCCGTTCCCCTGGGCCAGGCAGGCAACCTGGGCCCCGCTCAATAGAGAAAACAGAGGCCTTTGTGGGGCACTGGCTCCCGCCACTGCCCCCCTCCCGGCTCCAGAGAGATCTGCCAGCACCTTCTCACGTCTAAGGCCAGCCAGCTGTCCCTTGCCCGTCTCCTCGTGGGCCTCCCCCCCCCTCCCCCTGCTTCTTCTCCTTCCTCTGATTTCTCCCTCTCTGCTGGCTCTTTTTTCTCTGCCCATAACAATTCTCAACTGCTCCCAACCCACCACCTCTGCCTCCACCTCCCTCCCTTCTCCTCCCCGGGCAAGCTCCTACATCAAGCTCTCCCCATCCCTGCTCCCATCCTCACTTTCCGTCCCCCGAGCTGGCTTCCGAAAGGCTCACGGAGTCTCGCCTGCCCACTCGCCCTCTTGGGGGCTTACGACACCGGCCACAGTTAAGTGGAACGACTGCTGGGGACCCCGGGCAGGATGCAACCCCGCCCTCCCCGGGAACGGTTCGGGACCCCATGAGGTTCACCCAGGACACGGGGATAGAGTTACCCGCTGAGGACTTAATTAATTCACCTCAGGCAGCTCAGCCCAACACTGGGGTATTGTTTAAATCTAATCCTTCCACTCGGCCTGGATCCTGTCAACGTGGGTACCACCCCCCCCCTCCCCAGCCTGTTTCTTCTTTCTTAAAACACCCTCCCTTTCTCCTCTGGCCCCTTCTGCCCACAGTCCCCCTCCTTCCCAGGCCCGTCTCTGGCTGCCCCTGCTGGTCTTATTCCAGGCCCTCTGGGCAACCGCAGCCTCCCCGGCCAAAGACATCAGGGTGTTCCATGGGTCACTGCCAGTAGCTCCAGCTTGGCAGAGTCGGGGCTCGCTGACCACCTTTCTTCCTCCAGTATGTTTCTCCGGGCTCCCTCCCCGTCTCTGGGCACCTTCTTCTCACCTCCGGTGGCTCCTCTTCCCTGGACCCTGAGCCTCCAAGACTTGCCCTCCCTCCTCCTCCCTCCTCCCTTTCCTCCCGCTTCCGGGGGCCCCCCTCCTGGATGCCAGACCCGTTACCCATCACCACCCTGGAGGCATCAGGCCCCAAACCAAACTCCGGCTTTCCTACCGAACCACTCTTGAGCGTCCTGTCTCGGTGGCTTCTGCCAGTCCTACGGTCAACAAGGGTTTACTGAACATCTACTAGGTGTCAGGCACCGTTCTAGGCACGGGGATACGGCCCTGGTGGTGGACAATGCGGTGTTCTGTCTGCATCCTGTCAGCTCCCTTTTAACAAGCTTCCTGTGCTCCCCGGATCCCATCTTTGCTCTGTCTAGTTTCCTACAACTAGCACCTGAAGTTGTTTTATGGTGGACTATCCTTAGGCTCCAGGACCTTCTTTCCCCACAGGTTTTGAGAGCCAGAAGTACGTGGGGAACCATGGCATCCCCCTCCAACCCCGCCATGCGCCCCTAGATCCCTTCGCCGATGCTGACTGGTGGAGGGGTGTGCAAGCCCAGCTTCCTCGCTTCCACGAGGGACAACTCAGCGGCGCCTGACCCTCCAGAGCTCCCTGTGGGCTCAAGCTGGGGCTACCCTCTGTGGGACCTCTCCGCCTTCTCCCTCTTTCCCGTCCCGCTTCCCCACTCCCTTGCCTGTTTGTCTTGGAATGACTTCCTTTATAAAGCAACCACTGGTACCCAAATCCTGGTCCCATGGACTGCCTCTCTGGACCCCGATCTAAGTCAGCAGTGAACACAACGGCCACGGACTGCAGCTCCTCCTGAACCCCCTTGGAACCTATTCATATTCTCTCACTCTCTGGAACCTCAGGGCCACCCCTAGGGTGGCCTTGTCACAATGCACCGGGTTCCTCCCAGACCCCAGGGCACAGGCTCATCCACTCTGGTCCCCTCTAGCCAGCCCTCCACGCACACACCTGACTGTGCCCTTCCTCTACTCAAAACCCTCCCATCGACTGGATAAAACATGGGCATAGTACCTGAGCCACTCCATACTCACCAGAGGGGCTAAAATGACAACAAAACAAAATAATATGAGGTGCTGTCAGGGATGAGAGCTACGGGAACGCTCACACGTGGCCAGTGGGAGTGTGAAATGGTATAGTCTTTAAAACCGTTTGACAGTTCGGGGTGCCTGGGTGGTTCAGTCGGTTGTCTGATTCTTGGTTTCGGCTCAGGTCATGGTCTCATGGTTCATGAGTTCAAGCCCCGTGTCAGGCTCTGTGCTGATAGTGCAGAGGCTGCTTGGGATCCTCCCTCCCTCTCTTTCTCCCCCTGCCCTGCTCTCATGTTTTCTCTCTCTCAAAATAAATTAAAAAAAAAAAAAAAAAATTGGACAGCTCCAGGTCGAGTTAAACTGTAGAATATATAATCCCTGTCTTGGGCATTTAACTAGAGAAACGAAAACTTTTGTTGGGTGTTTAGAACAATTTTATCCACAAATTGCCCCAAACTGGAAACAACCCACATGTCCTTCAACTAATAGAGATTAAACGCTACAATAAAAAAAAAAAATGTGGCACATCCACAGAGTGGGACAGTTCTCAGCAATAAAAAGGGACAAATACTGAAACAATAGCATGGGAGAATCTCAAATGCATTGTCTTAAGTGAAAGAAGCCAGACCCCAAATACTCTGTGATTCCATTTCTATGACATTCTGGAAAAGGCAAAAGTGTAGGGACAGAGACCAGATCCGCGGCGGCTGGTGGTGCGTGAGTGAATGTTCTGCAGGGATAGAAATGTTTTTGGGGCGCCTGGGTGGCTCAGTCGGTTGAGCGTCCGAACTCGGCTCCGGTCATGATCTCACGGTCCGTGAGTTCGAGCCCCACATTAGGCTCACTGCTGTCCACGCAAAGCCTGCTTTGGAGCCTCTGTCTCCCTCTCCTTCCTGCCCCACCCCATGCTTTCCTCTCTCTCTCTCTCTCTCAAAAATAAATAAAACATTAAAAAAAAAAAGAAATGTTTTTTATCTCAATTATGGTGAAGGACTATGCAATAATATGCATTTGTCAAAACTGTACCCAAAAGACAGTGAATGTCATTGCATGTAAATCATACCTCAATAACCTGACTTTTAAAAAAAATTTTTTTTTGAGTTTATTTATTTATTTATTTTGAGAGAGACAAAGCACGAGCAGGGGAAAGGCAAAGAGAGAGGGAGGGAAAGAATCCCAAGCAGGCTCCATGCTGCCAGCACAGAGCCCGAGGCGGGGCTTGAACCCAGGAAACCAAGAGTCAGACGCTTAACCGACTGAGTTACCCAGGCACCCCAGTACGCCTAACTTTTAATAAAACCTACCTTGTTGGGTGTAAATTGGCACGATCAGTGTGGAAACTGTTTGGCAGCATCTGTAAAAGTGAAGCCTACGCCTGCCCTCTGGCCCAGTTACTGCTGGGAAGGCCCTCAGCGGAAGGTAGTGCGACGGTCTGCCCTACACGTGCACGCAGACGTTCCGTGAAAGAAGCCAGACACAGGGAACACGCGGGTTCCATTCACGCGACGTTCAAGAACGCGCGCAACCCCTCGTGGGTGACGGACGTCAGGGTTGTAATCACTTCTGGAAGGTGGGGGTGCTAACTGGGAGGGGGAGCCACAGAGCCTTCCAGGAGGATGAAATTGCTGTGTATCTTGATCTGGGGGCCGGTTACCTGGGTGTGGGCGTAATTAATCACCGAGCTGGACACTTCAGACTCGTGCGCTGTATGGCTTGTGTTCGGCGCTCGTCAACTTTACTTACGATTGCAAGTGGCCTAGGGAATAGAAGATAGGCCATACACCCTCCCGGCCCGGAGGCAGCACGAGACTCGTGCCTACGTGCATCGCTGTCACCCGCCGGGGGGGGGGGGGGGGGGGGGGGGGGACACAGGAGAGATCGGTTTACCCCGGAAAGGCAGGCGGTTGAATTAAGCCCTGTGTACCCTACCGCGCGTCCGTCTGCACCCTTGGCCTCATCTGGTCACTAGTTGTCACACTTGTACTTGCTCCTTGTCCCTGCTGCCTCCCCTCAGAGAACTAACGTACTCAGATGCCTCCCTCCTCTCTCTCCTTCCTTTCTCCTCTCGGGTGGCTTTCCAGCCTCTGTGCACCGGCCTCCCTCTCCACCAGCTCTTCTGGTGGAGGGCCCCCAAAGCTTTCCAGTCACCAAGCCCAGGGGCCCAGTCTGTCCTCGTCTCCATCCAACCTTAGTGCTCACAGCCCACGGGTGACAGCTTCCACCTGCTGGAATGCCCTCCTTCCTCGCGTGGCAGCCCCGTCCTCTCCTGTTCTCCCCCACCCCCCATCTGGACCGTCCCAGTCTCCTTGCGGGGCTTCTCTTCTTGAGCCCCAGGCCCAGTTAGCCCCCCGCTTCCTCTCTTCGGGGGTCCTCAGCTTCCTGGATGGTCCCTTCTTTCCCAGCCTGGAGTTCAGGGGTCAGTTTGGTCTCTGAGCCGCAGACCAGACCACCAAAGCCCCCTGGCTACCGACCACACCAGACGCTTCTCAGTCCCCTCCAGACCTGGGTGCACACAGAGGGCTCGGCCTTTCTGGGTCCTTGGAGCTGCTGGCTCCAGAAATCCCGCTGGCCCTCTGGCTCATCCAGTGTACGTGTGGAGCCTGTCCTTTCTGGAACACTGTCTGGTCTCCCACTGCACTCTTGATGGGCCTCCTCACCTCTCAGGTTCAAAGGGCTCCCACATCCAGACTCACTCGGTGCCAAGGAGTCTCCACATGGCAGCCAGAAGGATGTTTGCAAACGGGAGTCATACCTCAGACCCGCCGCACTCCCCACTGCACTTGGAATAAACTCCAGCAAGGACTTGTGTGAGGTGCCTGCCTGTCCCGCCTCCATCCAGCTGCTCCCTGCCCCTCGCTCTCTGTTGCAGCCACGCTGTCTGCCGTTCCTCCTACCAGGCCCTTCCTCTAGAGGCTCTCAGTGATGGGTTAAATGTGTCCCCCTAGATACATATATTACACTCACAACCCCAGTAGCTCTGAATGTGGCCTCATTTGGCAATAGGGTCACTGCAGATGTAATGAGTTAAGATGGGGTCGTATTGGCGTCGGGTGGGCCCCTGACCCAGTATAACTGGTGCTCCTACAAGAAGGAGACATTTGGACACACACTCACATGGGAAGAACACAGGAGGATGAAGGTGAAGGTCAGGGGATTGCATCTACAGACCGAGGAACACCACAGCTTGCCAGCAAATCCCTGGAAATTAGGAGAGGGGCCTGGGACAGATTCTCCCTACAGCCTTCAGAAAGAATGAACCCTGCTGACCACTTGACTTTGGACCTCTGGCCTCCAGAACTGTGCACCAATGGATTTCCATTGTTTAAATTTGTGGTGCTAGTTAGAGCAGCAAATGAATATCTGCCCTCTGCCTGGCATGCCTCCTCCCCCTCCTCATGTGGCTCTCTTCCTTCTCTCTCCTCACATGGCTCTCTCAAGTGACTCAGGTCTCTGATAGGACGACGTCACCTCCTCAGAGAGGCCTTCCCTGACTATCCTACCTAAGGAGCCTAGTCCTGCCCCCACGCCACAGCAAAGAGAGGCTCTGGTCACCCTGGAGCCTTTTGCCCTCACCCTGCATTCCTGCCATCACACTGATGAGCACTGAATGCCAAGGATGGAATCATCCGTGCACCTGTCTGTTGTCTGTCTCCTCTACCTACTAAAGGGCTTTCGGCATCTTCTCCCATATCCCTGGTGCCTGGTGCACAGGTTCTGTCAGTTAACATCTCTGCTTGGATACTTTTAGCCAATCCACAAATATTTAGTGAGAATCTGTGCTGGGAACGGAACAGCCCCAGTTCCTGTCTTCACGGAGCATCCCCTCTGCAGGCGAAAGACCCATATTAACAAGTAATCTCACAAAAAGTAAGCTACAAGGGAGACAGAGCAGGTGCTTGCTATGAGAGTGTGATGGTCTTCAGGGAAGACTGCGCTCAGGAGTGATGTTTGGGCTAAGACCAAGCTGTGTTAGGCATTAGCTAGCTGAAGCAGAGGGAGTCATGTGCAAGTGGGAAGTACGTTCGAACAGCAGCAACTGCACGTGCAAAGGACCTGAGGCAGGGAGTGCATGATGTGTGAGGGACGAATGGACTTTTGTGGTTGGAGTGTAGTGAGCAGAGGACAGAGTGGTAGGCGATGAGGTTAGAAAAGAGGGCAGAGGGCAGAATTATGCATTATGGGTTTTATTCCAAGGGCTTGGGGAACCACTGAATGTTCTAGGCAGTAGAGATTGTTTTCAGCAAGAGTGGACCTGGGCAGAAGAGGTCAGAAGTTATCCCAGTCACGGGCAGAGTGAGAATAGCCCCCGGACCCGGGAGGCAGTGGGGATGCAAATGAGAGAGTGGGTCTCAGAAATGTATCAGCAAAACTGAACACTCTTGACTTGGTTCCAATTGCTTGGGGAGGTGAGAGAAAACCACTTCGACATTTTAGCTCGAGTAAGATGGTGAGCTGCCGGGTGGGTGCTGTCATATGGGTATAGAGTCCAGTGCTGGGCTGGACCTTTGGAGACAGAGGCAACAGCATACAGATGGCAGTTACAGCAAAGGGTGGAGAGGGTGTGAGTGAGGAGAGGCAGGGCCTCTGGGGCACTTTGAGGGACTTCGGCATTTAAGGGCAGATTGAGGAGAAATCCCATCAGGGCCCTGGAGAGGGAGCAACTGAGAGGTGGAGTGGGGAGGGGAAACGGGAGAGGGTGACATCAGGGACGGAGACGAGGTCGTAGATGGGGCAGTTGTCGACGGTACCAACCGCACTGAGACACAGTGCTGGGGTGTCATTGGGAGCTGGGAGGTGGCATTGAGTTTACGGGGACCTGGCCGAGGATGGTCTCAAGGTCCCAGTGGGCGTGGGCCTGGGGAGCAAATGGGAAATTTGCCATGACGTCGAGAGAGGCAGGAGCTGGTGGGGCATGGGGCCCAGGAGCATGCTCTCGAGCAGATTTGGACGGGATTGGGGTCCTTTGCCAAGGGCGCGAGGGCTTGGAGATCCAGGAGGGAGGGCTGAGCTCAGGGAAGGTTGGTGCGGGGCAGAGTTGGAGCTTTGGGAAATACAGTCCTGCTGATATTGGGTGGAGGGACATTTCCCGCTTCCCTGGGGTCTAAGGCAAGATTGTGCCCACCCTGGAGCAGGGGCCGGACATGTGGTGGGAAGGGGGCCGGGTGGGGAGGAGGTCAGTGTCTTGTGGAAAACGGAGAATGTACAGGATAGTTGCTGGGACCGTGCGGGGGGGAAGCTTCTAGAGAGACAGGGAAGGTTGAAGGTGCATTTGTACCTGGCGAGACGTACCTGGCCAGTCTGCTGTGCCAGGCAACCTCCTGCCTGTCCTTTGGGCATCCCCAGACCCAGTGTGTCCTAAACCCAACCAGTTGTCTCCCATCGAGAATGCTCTTTACAGATTGCCCTCATAGGGATGCTACAAACACTCACCAGCTGTTCCAGGCAGGAGCCCGGGCACAAGCACCCCATTGCTCCCCATCCCGCACCTCTACATCTGGTGGGTGGATTCTTCTGTGCACCCCTCGTCCCTCTCCTCCACTCAGCCCCAGTAAGACCTCAAGGATTCGTAACAGCCAGGTGATGGGTGGTCTCTGGGGGTAGGGGAAAACCTGAGGCAGTCACCCCATATACATATTAACTTTCAATTTAAAATGTACTTAAGGAGTGTTAGTGCCTCATAGCAGTTTCCCAAGTGTCCCCTTCTCAGGGGCCATAGCACTTAACCAGGCTCTCAAAGGCCACTTTCCAAAGCAGCAGGAACAAGAGACCAGGCGTCGTGAAGGCAGTAGGGACTGCACCGGCCAGAGCTCCCCCTGCGTGGGAGCCTGTGTATAGCCTACCTGTGGACTTGTGACCTGGTGACCTCTACCTGGCTCCCCGAGGATGGACCACCCAGGGCTCAGGTGGACCCCAGGGCCCAGCCCCGACTCCTCCAACTTACTAGAAGCTTGTCTTCAGGTGTGGCCACTGACCTCGTGAGCCCCCCTGCTCTGGATCCATGATGCTGGTGTGACAGTGGGGTCCCTTCAGGCCCACGGATGGTGAGCCTAGGTCTTGGGTGGCTGTAGGGGAATCGATACAGACCTTCAGGCCTAGGTCTTGGGTGGCTGTAGGGGAATCAATACAGACAGGGAAGGAGGGCCACAGACCCTGAGAGTCCACCGTGATCAAGGCGTGATCAATGGTGGAAGCAAGGATAGGTCGTCCCATGCAAGCTCTCCCTTGACCCCCTCCCTCCATTTCTACAGCCAGAGAGACCCAGGCCCAGAGAGGAAGGCCATCTGCCTGGAGTCACAGAATGAGGTGGGGGAAAGGCACTGGGGAACACAGCGACCCTGGGCCTGGCCCATAACCCCTTGGCCTTCCTCTCAGAGGCAAGCAGGGACGAACTCCCCTTACCAACTGCGAGAGGGGCCCCAGCGGCCCTGGGAATGGTGGCCCTGCTGCACGCAGCTTCACTTCCTGATGATGCCACAGGCAGCCAGGATTCAGGAACCTTCTGGCCCTACCCCCACACTCCCCCCCCCCCCCGCCCCCAGTCTCTGCCGCCCTTCCCTCAGCCCTAGAGGCTCCGCTCATGTCTCCTTGACCCTCCAGTTGGTTTCAATAATTAAAAATAAATAAATAAATAAATAAATAAAAAGATTGAGCTGCCTTTCAGACATTTCCTTTCGAGTCGGGAAAGGTTTCTTCAGCAGCCACGGGGATTCACGCACTTGCCAGGTGCAGAAGGTGACTCACAGGCCACTGGTTCCAGCTGTGGGGCAGCACAGAGTCCCGAGCACGGAAGCTGCCACCAGGGCCCTGGGGCCGAGAGGGCCCAGGAGAACCCCGAGCTCACGGTACTGGGGAGCAGGAGAACGATATAATTTTGTTCCATGCAATGAAACACGGGTTCTTGCCCAAAACTCATTTTCCCACCGCCCCTCGGGACCCCTGCGCCTCCAGCTGTGTGTCCCTCTCTTCCGTCACTCGCCCAGCAAGGCGTTCTTCCCCAAAGAGCTTCAATGTCCTGAAACTCAGTTTCTGTGTATTTACAGAATCCCACATTGTGAATTTATATCTTCTGTCTCTGGGAGGCTATGCTGGTTGCCTTCAAGAAGGGGACCTAGGGGACGGGGGAGAAGGGAGGGAGGGAGACTTTTCACCGGGCATTCTTTGGGTGGTTTTGAATTTTGAACCATTTGAATGCATTTTCTAATGAAAAAAATTTTTTTTACTGTTTATTTATTTTTGAGAGAGAAAGAGTGCAAGCGAGAGAGGGGCGGAGAGGGAGGGAGGGGCAGAGAGAGGGGGAGACACAGAATCTGAAACAGGCTTCAGGTCGCCAGCTGTTAGCACAGAGCCGGACGTGGGGCTCAAACCCATGGACCGTGAGATCATGACCTGAGCTGAAGTCAGACGCTTCACCAACTGAGCCACCCAGGTGCCCCTCTAATGAAAATTTTTTAATTAAAAAAGTTTCCATTAAAAAAAATAATACCTTTCTGGACCATTCTCTCTCCCCTGGGAGCACCCCTCCTCCCTTTGTCCTTCATAGCTAGACCCGTGGATGCCTCCTTTTCTGGGGTTCCTATTTCTTTCCCCGAGACTGCTTTGGCAAAGATTCTCAAAGGCGTCCATGGCCCAGTCACCTCCCCTGACCTCTCTGAACAAGGCCTGCCACTGGCCTCCCCCTGGAGTGACACATCTGCCTTCTGGCCCTGTCTTTGCAGTCTCCCTAGTGGGCCCTGAGTGCTGGGCCTTCGCCTGGACCCACTCCGATGGGGTCACTCATCCCTGAAACTTCAGCCCCAACCTGGACCCGGTGACCCTCAGCATGAACCCCTCACTGGCGTGAGGTAAGTCAGGGTCCTTCCCTGCTCAGTGACTGCTCTTACACCTCCAACTAGAACCTTCCACCCAAGCCGTGGAGCCTGGGTCCACCTGCCCCCCTGACACCCCCATTTGTTTATCTCAGGGACTTCATACCAACCTGTCCGGTTCACCTGGCTTCAAATCTGTACTCTGCTCCTTCCTTGCTATGGGCAAGTTTCTCGTTGTTTCTTTATGTGCAAATGGCAAGAAATGAGGCAGTAGCTCCCTTACGGGATAATTATAAGTATAAATGAATTTATGTAAGTAAAGCTCTTAGGACAATGTCTGGCACAGTGTCAAAGCAAAAATGTGTTTGTTAGATAAAAACATCCCAAACAGAACTCCTGATCGTCCTCTTGCAAACCCGATCTTTCTGTAGCGTTCCCCACTGTCATCCAGTCCCTTCTCCGGAACAGCAGAAAACTGGGGGTCTTGCTTAACACTGCCCTCCCCCTCCTCCTCCTCCTCTTCTTCCTCCTCCTCCAAGAAGCACCCCATCACCAACTCTGGTCCATTTTACCTCCTAAATCTCTCTCCAACTCCACCCCCTCGCTGGTCCACGATCTCCCGAAATTGCTCGTTAAGCTCATCAATGTTCTACTAATTGCCAAATCAAAAGAAAATTTTCAGCCTTCGTCGGTTTGGAATTTTCTGCTACATTTGGTCCTGCTGATCCTGCTCTCCTAGAAACGCTTCACTAGCTCAGTTTCCATGACAACCTGCTCTGGGCTCTGCTCACGTGGCCACGTGGCGCTGACATTTTCTTCTCTCCGCTGCTTTTGTAGGTGCCCCAGGCTCTACCAGCCCCTGAAATGGTGGGTTGGAGGTCCTCAGACTTTGGCGGGGCTCTCCCAACCTCTCGGTCTTCCCAAGCCATGGCCATCGACATGGTGACCACCCCAGCTCTATGTCTCCAAGGGAGATGTCGTTCTGAGAACCAGACTCCTGACCCTGACTTCCTGCTGGTCATCACCCCCAGGTGTCCGCACCTGGGTGACACTGAGTCAACTCTCAACTGTGGCAATGACCCCTCCCTGGTCCACCTGCTTCTCCGAGTCCCAGAGAGATCTCCATTAAACAAAAATCTGTCCACGGCACTTGACTGCTCAAAACTTTTCTATGGCTCCCCATTACCACCACGGTTAAGTGTGGGCTCTCTAACAAGGCATGAGCTGCTTTCTGCTGACTTTTCCTGTCTGTTTCTCACCAGCCCTTATCTCAACACAAATTCCAGAACACCTAGCTCCCTCCAAGCACATACCTCGTGTCCTATCTCCTGTCCTCCTTGGCTTTGTTCATGCTGCTCCTTCTGCCTGGGAACCTTTGTGGTCTCTTCTACCTTGATCCCAACTCCTTGAAAAATCAACTGAAGTGTCCCCTTCTCTGGGCATCTTATTCCTGAGTGCCACTTCCACCCCCTGGACCAATTCTGAGTCCCCAAGGTGAGGTGACAAACCCCTTCTTGTGTTCTGATAACACTCTAGGCATTGTATTATCTCTATGCTAACCCAGAACATTTATGGTCATAAACAACAGAAACCAAGTTTGAAACAGCGTAGGCAAAAACAGCTGTCTCAGGAAGGGCAGGGGCTCCTCTGGGTTCCTGGGAAACTGGACTTAGAGATGAGAGATGAGGGAAAGTCTCTGATACCCAGTTGTACCAATATAATTCCTATTTTGTTAATTACTTATGTAACAGCTTTATTGAGCCGTCATTGACATACAAATAAACGGCACATGTTTAAAGTCAATATGGTAGTTTTGACACATATATACACGCTTGAAATCATCACCAGTCAAGATAATCAACATACCATCACCTGCAAAGATTTCTTGTGTCCTTTTGTGATCTCTTCCTTCCCTTCCCTTTCTACCTACCCCTCTCCCTCCATTCCCCAGGCAACCACTGATCTGCTTTCCGTCACTACACATTAATTTGTCATCTCTAGAATTTTATATAAATGGAGCCATACAGTTTTGTCTGGCTTCTTTCATTCAGCATAATTATTTTGAGATTCATCCATGTTGTGTTTTGATAGCCGAGCAGCATTCCATTGTATGGGTATACCATAGTTTATTTATCCATTCACCTCTCGATGAATATTTGGGCTGTTTCCAGTGTGTAGAAACAAAACTTATTTTATTACAAGTAACACTGCTATTAATGTTCATGTACCAGTCTTTGTATGGACGCACACTTTCATTATTTTGGGTAAATATTTTAGAAGAATGATTGGATCATATGATAGGTGTATATTTAACTTTTTAAAGAGATTGCCAAATTATTTTGCAAAGTGTTTGTACCATCTTATATTCCCACCCGCCACGTGTGAGAGTTCCAGTTGCTTCCAAGCCTCACCAACACTTGGTCTGGTCGGGTCTTTTTAATTTTAAACATTCTGATAGGTATGTAAGGGTATGTCATTGTGGTTTTAATTTGCATTTCCCTAATGAGAGGCCCACCTTCTGACAGCACTGTGAATTCTTTTCAACCTATTGTCTTTGCATAAACTCTTTGCCCCTTCCATTAGCTTTGATTCCAAGCTTTGTGGCATCCAGAATCTTTCCTTTCTCAAGCCCCCATTCTTGCCCTGAAAGGCTATGGCTCTTGTTCCGCGGGCTCCCCTGTGGACAGAAGTCTTCATAATGGTTGTCTGTGCTATCGACTTCATTCTTTGCCCTGAACAAATGGCAGTTTCTCGGGCTCGATGCCCAAGGCAATTCTTTCTTCGAACTTCAGAGCTGGCTGACCCTCTCCCTCTCTCTCTCCTCCAGCTATAAAATTCTTTGAATTTGAGATAACAACCAGGACCTCACTTGGGCTTCTTCTGGGACTTGACCATTCATTCCCCTGTCCTCATCAAAGTTTATTTGTCCTGAACCCTGTCCATACCCTTAGGTTCAGGGTCCCAGCACAAATCCCTTCTGTCCTTTTCTTTTTTTAATGTTCTTGGGGTGTCTGGGTGGCTCAGTCAGTTGAGCGTCTGACTTCGACTCAGGTCATGATCTTGTAGTTGGTGGGTTTCAGCCTCGCGTGGGGCTTAGTGCTACTGACAGTGCGGAGCCTGCTTGGGATTCTCTCTCTCTCTGCTGCTCCCCCACTTGCGCTCTCTCTCTCTCAAAATAAATATATATTTAGAAGCAAGAATATCTAAACAAAGAAACAAGAATATATATATATTTATATATTTATAAATAAGCAAGAATATATATATTTATATATTTATATATATATATATATGTTTCTTTGTTTAGTATGTATGTATGTGTATATATATATATACACATGTATGTGTGTGTGTGTGTGTATATATACATATATATATATATATATATATATATATTCTTGTTTGTTTCCAGAGCTGAGATAATATCCAGCATAACCATCTGCACCCTGGTTTCTCAGTTGTGTTCCCATTTTGATATCTATCATAAGAATTCTTCAGAGCTTTTTCTAAAAATTACAATTAGTTGCTGAATGATAGTCCATTTGAGTGGATATAAAATAACCCGTTTTTCCCAATAGTTGGCTATTTTGGTTGTTTCAATGTGTTGTTGTTTGTTATTGTTGTTGCTATAAACAAGGCCACGCTATATCTCTTTGTACATAAATCTTTGTCTTTTTGAGATTATTTCCTTTTGATGGAGTGCCATAAGTGTAACTATTGGGTCAAAGGCTGTAGTAATTTACATTCCCATCAGCGGTATTGTCTGTTTCATCACACCCTAACCAGCATGGGGTATTCTCATTAAAATTTTTTTCTTCACTCTATACTGGGCAGAAAGTGTTATCCCATTGTTGTTTTAATTTACTTTTTAAAAAATAATTAGATATTGGAAAATAGGTTCAACCTATGAGCCATAAAAAATTAATCTTCTGTTAATTGAGTGTTCCTATCCCTTCACATTTATCCGGGAGCGATTTGAATTTTTAAAACTCGATTTGTATGGATTCTTAAACACCAAGGATATTAACCCTCCATGTGACATCCACAAAGCTGCTTTCAGTTTTCACCAAAAGTCTAAAATTTAGAACCTATTTTCTTTTCCTTTTCTTTGTGAACACTTCCCTTGCTTTTAAGCTGAGAAGGTAACATTCAGACAAGAGTTTCTGGTGGATATTCACTTCTACTTTATTCATGCGTGATTTTTAATTTAAATCTTTACTCTATCTGAACTCGATGTCGCTGTATGGCATGAAGTGAAGAATGAAGACGATTTTGCTTTTCCAAACAGCTTAGTGATCCCTCCAGCACCTGTTATTGACTAATCCCTTCTTTCCTCACTGCTTCAGGGTGCCCCCTTTTTAACTGTGTGGGGTACGGTACTATTTTCCTCTTATACTGTGTGTGGGTGGAAATTTCCTCCACCTCCCTCCCTGCCCCCACTGTCCGAGCTTCCTGGATGCACTGCTCTTTGGGTAATGACATCATATAGAGTCCTTACCCTGGCGTTTAGCTCCCTGCGTGGGCTTCTGTAAGTCGATAGCACAGACAACCATCATGAAGACTTCTGTCCACAGGGGAGCCCGCGGAACAAGAGCCATAGCCTTTCAGGGCAAGATTGGGGGCTTGAGAAAGGAAAGATTCTGGATGCCACAAAGCTTGGAATCAAAGCTAATGGAAGGGGCAAAGAGTTTATGCAAGGACAATAGGTTGAAAAGACAATTCACAGTGCTGTCAGAACTTGGGCCTCATGAAGGAGCTAAATGTTCAACCTGTGGGTAGAAGAGAAATCCAAGGGCATTGACTGGAACTTTGACATTGTCTGGGTCCCCAGCAGAATATCACGCCCCAGTCCCTAAGCCGAGTCCCAAGGGGCAATATGATGGGGTCCCAGGCAAGTTTAGGGGATCTCAAGAGCAGAAATCTGGAGTCCAACTTGGTGTTTACACAAAAGAGGACATAGGCTGACACCTTGCCGAGGTCTTGTGGGGGCTGGAGAGTATCAGAGGGTGTCTGGGCGCCTACAGAGGGCCTGCGGGGTGCTGAGTGAGCTGGCAGGCCCAGAGAAGCCAGGAAAAGGTGGGGAGCATGCAGAGCTTGTGGGGACAGTGGCTGTGGCTGTTGGCACAGGAGGATGGGACCAGAAGAGGCAAGGTTCTGGTACACATGAGCAGTATGTATATCCTGCCTGTGACCATGTGCCATTTCTGAGTCCTGGGGCCTGGACTCATACCTGGCTACTGTGGCCTCATAGCGTGGTTTTGAGTTATATTTTGATGTCCAGGAGGGTTGGGCAGACCTCGACTGAGCTCCAGGAAGCCCTCTGATGAATGTCTTCTCTTGAAGACCCACACACCGCTGTTATCTTTCATAACTTCTACTTCTGATTCTGGCCTTGGTTTCTTGCAGCTGTCAATTCTGAGGCAGGAGCTCCTGTGGGGGCTCATCGTGGGGCATAGGGGGGCTGGGTCACTAGAGGCACGGGTGGGAGAGCAGGCCATTAACACACTCCAGGGTCTTCCCTGGGGCACAGCCAGTGCCCCATGTGGGCTCAGCTTCCTTTTCTGCTTGTCTGTAAAATGGGCTGCCCACCCCTCTCTGCCTCACAGGCTTTGAAATGATCACATGAGACAATGGCTGTGACCCCACAGTGTAAAGACCTGAGCTCACGCTGGGGCGGGTTGTCCTGGTTCCGTGTCAACAGCACACTTCCTTTAGCCATATCCCTTCAGCCCTGCATGGCAAGAATGCTGACCATCTAATCTATCCTCATCCCCAGCTCTCCCAGTCCTCATTTGTTCTCCTGGGCAGGACTTAGCATGCACGCATGCACACACATACACACACACACACACACACACAGTGTATTTGTCTGATTGTTCTATTGATTACAAACTCTTTTTGGCTAAGAATTTTGACCTTCCATTTCTGACATTTTATTTTAAGTCAGAGAATATATTTATTCAGGACCTGGTTGGCTGCCTCAGCCTGGGGATGATTCCAAAATGAAAAAGCCAAAGTCCTGACCATGGGCAGGATGAAATTCCTGCTATAGCAAGACTCGGTGAAGTCACAAAGGTCACAGACAAATTCTCTGAAAGAAAGTTACTTGGACATAGCTTACTCGGTAAAAGGCCCGGCATTGAATTCTCTCCTGGGAGGCTGGATGCATGTTATTGCCCACGATGGATCCCTTTCGCCCACATGGCCTCATTTCCTTGGAGGCCTCATTTAGCTAATTGCCCTTGTTCTGCAATGGCTCATATCCCACAGGTGCCTTCCCCTGGGAAAATTAATGTGTGACTATTGCTCTTCTACTAGGACCAAAACCAAATGAAAAATTCTGCACCCTTTCCTCGCTCTCCTCCCTTCACAGGTAGGCCCTGGACCACCCTGACTCCTGACTCGCCCCCCTGCAAAAAACTGGCAATGTGTCCCAAAGGCCAAGTCCAGGGAAGCTAGTCAGCCTTCATCCCCCGACTCCCCGCCCCAAACTCCTGGCCCCCTTACCTACAGCCACCAGTGGACACCCTGTCTTTTTGGAAACTCTCCTCCCTAGGCTCCTTGGGAATGCCCCTTTTGCCTTCCCCCCTCTGGTCCTTCCTTCTCAGCCTCTTTTTCGTATAGTCCCCAGCCCCCTACATGCTAGACTCAGCCCCTGCCCTCTGCTCATTCCTTCCACACTCTATTCCTTAATAACACTCACCCCCTGAGCTGCTTCAAGACCCCCTCTTTGGGCCCTGCCTGTGCCTGAAGCCACCCTAGCATCTATTTCCAGCCTGAACTCTCCTCTGGGCTCCAGAACCGGGAAGTCCAAAGGCATTTCACTCAACACACTCAACAGACAACTTTTCTTGTCCAAAATCCAGTCCTTCACTAGAGTCCCACATGTCCTAGAAAGATATCAGCCAGACACCTGGGGTCTTGCCTCTCAGCTCACTTGCACTGACCCCCAACCACAGTCTAGCCTCTAGCCTTGGAGACTTGACCTCCCAATGGCTCCTGGATCCTTCTGGTTGTCTTCAGCTCCAGCACCAGCATCCTAGCCCAAGCCACCACTAGCTCTGGTCTGAAGGACAGTCTCCCTGCAACCCTCCAGCATCCCTGCAATCTTGTCCTCGCTAGCAGCCAGAGCCATACTTTCAGCATGCAAATGGGAACATGCTGCTACCATATTTAAACCCCTATCATTCTTGGAAGACAGCCCCAAACCTTCCCACCCTGCTGAACTCTTCACCTCATTTCTGACTCTGTCCCTCCTCCATCAGCCCAGCCTCATTGGCCTTCTTTCCCTTTCCAGAACATGCCCTGCCCCTCCCCGCTGCAGGGCCTTTGCCTGTGCTGCTCCCTCTGCCTGGAATGCTCTTTCCCTGGTTGATGCTCACCTTTCAGATCCCCTCTGGGAAATACTAACAGATCTCTCCTTCCCAACGGCCACCCCCTGGCTGCTTTTAGCCACGTGCACCTCTCCTTTGTGATTATCATTGTAATTATCCATGTATTTATGTGGTTGCCCAATTCATATCTGCTTCCCTGTTTAGACCATCAGCTCCCAGTGGGCAGGGGATGTGTCGTCTTGTTCTCACCATCTCCCGAAAGGATTAGCTGGCACATAGGAGATGCTCAAAGATTATCTGTTGAATTGAGTTGAAAACTTTCTCTTGATTCTGCACTTCACTCTCTAGCTTGCAGACAATCCTTCTCAAAACTTTTCTAATTATCTAAACTTAATTATCCAAACTTCTGTAAAAGGGGCGTCTTTGCTGAGTATCTATCATCGTCAGGCACTGCAGTTGGGGTTCTGCTTCGTCTCACCCCAGAAACCGCTCTCGCTGAGGGCTCCGATAACCTCCTAATTACCAACTTCAGTGGGTGTTTTTCCATCCCTGTCTTATTGGAATTCTCTGCAGGGTTTGATATTGTTGATCACTCTCGCCTTCTTGAAATGCTCGGCTCTCTTGGTTTCCATGACAACACCCTCTCCTTGTTTTTAACCCGTCTCTATGACGACTTTTCCTTCCCAGTCTCATTAATCAGAGCCTCTGACTCAACCACCCTTGCAATGTTAGGGTCCTGAAGACTCGATATTGTGAAGATGTCAATTCTCTCCAAATTAATATACAAATTCAATGCCTTCCTAATCAAAATCCCACCATGATTTTTAAATGGAACTTAATAAGCTGATTCTAAAGGTCATATGGAAGAGGAGATGGAAGAACAGCCAAGATCATTTTAAGGAACAAAAACAAGTGGTGAGAGAACCATAGGAGGAAAAGGACTGTATTTGCCTTACTAGGTAGCAGCTGAGGAAGCAACAGTGATTCAACAGCATGGTCAGGAATAGACGCACTGACCTACACAACTCAGAGTTCAGGATCAAAACCATGTCTGATGGTTTCCCTGCCATATTCTAAGAAGGACATCTCAGATGAAAAGCATTGCTCCCCAGGAGCAGGAAGGTCTTTGTATCTCAGCCCTTTGAAGGGGCCCATCCAAGCATTTGGACCATTTTCTTTCCTTTCCAGCCCCATCCCTCCACCCTGCCTTCTAAACTTGCCCAAAGCAAGTGCCATTCCCTTAAGACCTGGCTCTATTACTTTTCTTTTTTCTTGGTTTTCCTACTGTGAAAGTAATACATGATCTTAGATGGCAAGTATATTGTATACTGTGCTCATTATACTATTCTTGTTCCCTTTTGTACTTTTGAAATATGTTACCATAAAAACAGCAATACCTGAACATTACAGAAAATTGGGAGAGTAAAGAATGAGGAATAGAAAAATCTTGACAAGAATCCCAGCACCCACAGCCTTGCTATGTGAAAATGCATGGGAAGAGTACATTTCTTCATAGTCTTTTTTAAGGCATTTGTTTACAGAAAATACTATTATTATATATATAATTTTGCACCACCCTCTTACACTGATTATATGCTAAGCATTTCCCCTTGTTAGTCAACATTCTTTGTAATTATTACATTTAATGGCTGTCTAATAATCCACTTAATGAATGAAACATAATTTGGTTAACCATTCTCCTGAGGCTTGAGTATTTCTTTTTCTTTCTTTCTTTCTTTCTTTCTTTCTTTCTTTCTTTCTTTCTTCTTTCTTTCTTTCTTTCTTCCTTTCCCTTTCCTTTCCTTTCTTCCTTTCTTTCCTTTCCTTTCTTCCTTTCCTTTCTCTTTCTTTCTTTCTCTCTCTCTCTTTTCTTTCTCTTTCTTTCTTTCTTTCTTTCTTCCTTTCCCTTTCCTTTCCTTTCTTCCTTTCTTTCCTTTCCTTTCTTCCTTTCGTTTCTCTTTCTTTCTTTCTCTCTCTCTCTTTTCTCTTTCTTTCTTTCTTTCTTTCTTTCTTTCTTTCTTTCCCTTTTCTCTTCTTTGCTATTACAAATAAAGCCACAGTGCCCAGCTTTCTGCACCAGTCTTGGGGCAATGTTTTCGATCATTTTCTTGGGATGAGCTTCCTGTAAATGGAATCCCTGAGTCAAACAGTGTGAACTTTTTCAAGGCTCTTCACACATCTCAAGCAAATTGCTTTCCAGAAAGGTTTTGCTACTTCACAGCCTTGCCAGCTGTGCACAAGAGGTCCCAGGCCACCAGGACCAAGCCAGCACTGCAAGCCTCTTGTTTTGTAGTACTCCTTCAATGGGCCCAAAGTGGTGTCTCCCCATCCTAATTTACATGTGTTTTATTATGACTAAGTTCAATATTTGCAACTGTATTTGCCTTTTGAACTTCATCTTTTATAAATGGACTCTTACCGCCTTTTATTGCCCCAACATTTCATTATGAAAATTCTTACTGCCTCTGTAAATGTTTTATTTATGAGAATTTTCAACACGGAAAAGCTTTACATTTCCTATAGTCAATTATATTTGTATTTTCCATTATAATTCTCTCTATTGCTGTGAAGGCTGCAATGCCTTGCCTTAATCACAGTTTGAATAATGAATCATTTCAATTTTTTTCTAGTTTCTAGTTAGCAGCATGCTTTTTTTTTTTTTTTTTTGCATTTAACTCTTTAAATCACCTGCCATTGATTTTTTTGAAAGGTTTTATTTAAATTCCAGCTAGTTAACATACAGTGTGATATTAGTTTCAGGTGTACAATAGAGTGATTTTACATTTCCATACAACATCCAGTGCTCATCATGACAAGTGCACTCCTTAATCACCTGGCATTGCTTTTGGTGTTAATATAAAGGGAGGTAAAAATTACTTTTTGTTTCCCAGACAGATAAAATTATTTTCTAGCCCCACTTAATGAGAAATCCTTCCATTCCTCATTAGCTTGTGATGTCTCTGTCTCCTCAGGCACAGTGGGAGATATTCCAGGGATCAGCATCTGGGCTTTCTAGTCTATTCCACTGAGATGTCTTTCTTTTTTTAAAAAATGTTACGTTGTTTTATATCATATTGCAATATCTGTTGGGGTGAGAGCCCTGGACATCTTTATTTCACATCAGCTCAGTTGCCCAAGTGTCTGACGCCCACATCAAATTTCCTTTTGGGCATCTCACTGTGGGTTTCTCATGGCACCACTTTTTCCACACATATATCCATTTTTCTAGCTGTTTCCACCCCCTGGAAGTCAAATTATATCATTGTGCACCACAGGGACAGGCGAATGGTGGGCACAGCCCTGAAGTCTGGAGGCCTCAGTTTTCTTTTCTGTAGAATGGCGCTATGATGGCCAAATGAGGTAAAGAACATCAACACAGCTTTATTCTCTGCTCAACAAATGTGAGGTTCGGGAACACCAGAGTGGGCAGAGATGGTCTCTTAAGAAATGACCTTCGGTGAGCTTCCAGGAGAGTAACTAAGAGTAAGAAATTGTTATGAAGGCCCCAAGGGGAAAGGACAAAATGCTGAGGAAGGGATGGATGGGGGGCTGGACAGGGCCTCTCTGAGGGGACATGTAAGCCCGAAAGGCTGAGAGGAGAGAGTTAGGGGAAAGCCTTCCCAGGATGAGGAACAACAGGAGTAAAGGCTCTAGGAGAGGAACAAGCTGGAACATTTGAGGAACTGAAAGAATTCGCTTGTGGCCAGAGGACAGGGAGGTGGAACATCCCAGGGGAGCCTCTCCCAGGGGGGCTGACAGATCACCAGGCAGCTGAGGTGGGCCTTGAGAAAGACGGTTTTGTTCTAAGGGCAATGGAAATCACTGAAGGCTGGTGGCAGGCAGGATAATGACAGGATCCTACTTGGGTTTCAAGAAGTCTGCTTTTACTTCTGTGTGATAAGCAGAGGACTGAGGGGGAAGAGTGCTGCCAGGCTATTGCCGAAAGATGATGAGAGATGGAAGCCAGGTGGTAGTAGAGGGTGAGGGAAGTCAGACTGGGGAGGATTTTGGGGACTGAGATGCCAGGATTCGCTGGGACTGGGTGGGAGGGGAGGGCAGGGAAGAGCCAAAGATGACTCTCGAAGGCCAGATTCGGGAGGCAGGGTTGAAGGTTGGGCCTTTGACAGAAGTTTTGGGGAGAAGCTAGCAGTCCTGTTGGCTGCAGCAAGTTTGAGGGTGCCATGAAAGACACCCTAGCAGAGCTGCCAGCTGGGTAGTTAGGCATGCCAGTCCCAAGAGGGCAGGTGGGGGCATCAAAGCAGAGTCACGAGTGACTACCCAGGGCGAGAATACAGGGGAGGATGAGAAACGCCCAGAAATGAGTCTTGAGGGAACCCAACACTGAGATGCTGGGTGGAGGAGGCTGAGGAGGAGTGGCCAGCAAGGGTGGAATTAACTGGGAGATCTGGTGTCACAGTGGTGTCATGGAGGCAAGGAGAGGCGCTTTCAGGAGGGAGTGGTCAGCTGTGTCAGCTGCTACCATGAGGCTGAGTTCAAGGAGAGAAGGGTGTCCGCTGGGTAGGGCAATGGGGGTTTCAGAAAAGAATGGCCATGAACCAGTCAGGGGGAAGCCAGGCCAGTGGGCAGCGCTGCCTCCTACGAAGGGCTGGGCCCAGGCTGGGAGGAGTCCTAGCCCTCCTCAGCTCATCTCCTGGTCTCCAGGCATTGAACTAATCTGGTGACTCTTTAGTCCCCTGGTCTTCCATCCCCACCTACCCCAACAGCCCCTTTTGCCTGTAATCTCGCTCTTTCAGAGTTCCCATAACATTTTTGTGCTCAAAAGAACATGTTCTGAATCTCCATCTCAGACACTGGATTTCAAGCAGAAAATAATTATTCTGCCTCTATCTAGCTTGCTGCCTGTTGCTAGGTGCCGAAAGGCACAAAAAAATGAGGAAGACATGGCCCCAGACACGAGGCAGGATGAAACCACTGCTAATTAGAGCTGTAGTTGGTACCCAGAGGGCAGAGAAAAAGCCTCCAGAAGAACATGGAGATCAGGCTACCTGGTAAAATGTACATGATTTAATTTGGCCCCTTTACACCAACACGGCTAATCTCTTCACCTCTACACTTAATCCCACTGCTCTAGGGCCCCCTCTAAGACCTGTCCCTGCTCTTCAAACATGGCTCCCAAACCCTTCTCCCACCAAATGTCAGCAGGTAAGAAGCAGCATCTTTCCAGACCCTGCTCTCCACTCCCCCCACCCCCACCCCAGCTCCCCCTTTTCCCTCTTGATTTCTCAGCCAGACTCTGGATCATCCCCCACCCAGGTGGGCTACTGCCCCCTCCCCCAGAGTTGCTGTGGTAAAGATCCTCAAAGACCATGCCAGGGGGACGCCCTTGCCCTGACCTCTGTGCATCTGGCCCATCAGTGACCACCCTGACCTCTGGGAACCCTTCTTCATGGGCTTCTGAGATCCCCTGTTTCCTTGTCTTCCTCTCTTTCTCAGACTCCCCTTCCCAAGTCCATGGGCCTCTGGGCTTTTCTTTCACTGTGCACCTTTTCCCTTGATTTCTTGTACCCCTAAAGCTTTGTCTGCCTCCTGAGGCTGATTCCCAAACCGACAGTCCAGTCCAACCCACCTTTGAGCTCCAGACCAACATGTCAATCTTTCTCCTTAATGACTGCTCTTGCATTTGCAGTCCTGATCTCTACTCCAAGCTCCAGAATGTGATGGCCAGCCATCTACCAATATTTGATATCTCAACAACATGAACCAAATGAAATTCCTGGCCTGTCTTTCTTTTTCCACTTGATTATCTCTCTTTATTAAAATTCTTAATTCTTCTTCCCCAAATTTGTCCTTGTCTGGTGTTTTCTATTTTGAGAAAATGACACCATTGTTCTGGTGGGAGACACTCAACAGTTAGTCTAGAATCTCCTCTTCACCCACCACATCCCATTGTGGGGCTTCCTTGACTCAGCAGCAGCAGCTTAGTCCAAGTCACCATCTCTTGCTTGGTCCACTGTAGTTACCTGCTGAATGGTCTCTCCAAATCTCCTTTTCCTTCCAATCATCCAGCTCCCATAGCAGCCCATGTGGGCATTTCAGAATACACATCTTTTTCTTTATGCTCACCTCCTATTGACACCATTCAATGGCTTTTAAAGAAAGATCAGCTTTGATTTCCCCAGCTTCATCACACATTATGCCCTCCACCTTACCCACCACCCCATCAAGTCATTCTTCTTGGTTCTTGCTAGCAGAAGCCACTCTCCATGTGATGTATGTCAGTCACAGTGGTGAAGTCTACTTCTCTCAACAGTGATTGGTTTATGAGTGGGTATTGTAAATCTAACCAATGAGAGGTGATGGTGGTGGGGTTTTCTGGAAAAGGTTTTTTGGTCTTTAAAAAGAAGTATAAGGAAGAAATGGGCAAAAGACATGAATAGACACTTCTCCAACGAAGACATCCAGATGGCCAACAGACACATGAAAAGATGCTCAACGTCACTCATCAGCAGGGAAATACAAATCAAAACGACACTGAGATACCAGCTCACACCAGTCAGAGTGGCTAAAATTAACAACTCAGGAAACAACAGATGCTGGCGAGGATGTGGAGAAACGGGAACCTTCTTGCACTGTTGGTGGGAATGCAAACTGGTGCAGCTGCTCTGGAAAACAGTGTGGAGGTTCCTCAAAAAATTAAAAATAGAACTACCCTATGACCCAGCAATAGCACTACTAGGAATTTATCCAAAGGATACAGGAGTGTTGATTCATAGGGGCACATGTACCCCAATGTTTATAGCAGTGCTTTCAATAATAGCCAAATTATGGAAAGAGCCTAAATGTTCATCAATTGATGAATGGATAAAGAAGATGTGGTTTATATATATACAATGGAATACTACTTGGCAATAAGAAAGAATGAAACCTGGCCATTTGCAGCAACATGGATGGAACTGGAGGGTATTGTGCTAAGTGAAATAGGTCAGTCAGAGAAAGATATCATATGTTTCCACTCATATGTGGAACTTGAGAAACTTAACAAAAGACCATGGGGGGAGGGAAGGGAAAAGAATAGTTACAAACAGAGAGGGAGGGAGGCAAACCATAAGAGACTCTTAAATACAGAGAACAAACTGAGGGTTCAAGGGGGTCAGGGGAGAGGGGAAAATGGGTGATGGGCATTGAGGAGAAGGGCACTTGTTGGGATGAGCACTGGGTGTTGTATGTAAGCGATGAATCATGGGAATCTACCCCCAAAACCAAGAGCACACTGTATACAGTATGTTAGCCAATTTGATAATAAATTATATTAAAAATAAATAAATAAATAATAAAAAGAAGTATAAGGAAGAACCACTTTCTTTCATCTATCTGTGGACATTAGTATGGTGAATACAATGCCTGGAGTAGCCACAGCCATCTTGTGACCATGGGAACAGAAGTGCATGTGCTGAGAGATGGACAGATCCTGGGTCCTTGATTTCATTCGAATTGCCTCCCTTGGAACTTCTCATTATGCGTGGCAATAAATCTCTTATTGTTAAATGTTCTTGAGTTGAGTTTTCTGTCACTTGTTTCAAAATCATTCTTACCAATAAGTGCTATAGCCATGATGGCCTCTGGTTTCTGGAATGCACCACCCTCCCACCATGGAGTTTTGCACACACTGTTTCCTTATGTGCAATGCTTTCCTCATTCCTAGTTAACTTCCACTCCTCTAATCAAATGTTACTTCTCTGATCTAGAAAGATTTTTCTGTGGCACCCCTCTGAGTTCGAAATTATGGATTTCTTTATTTACTTGATTAATATCTGGCTCCCTCGATGGATTGGGAAGCATATGTGGCAGGGATCAGGTCTGGCTTTACTCAGTATTGTGTACCCTCCTACATGTCTGTCCCAGTAAACCAAATTCACCATTCATTCAGGGTCCTGGTAGGTGCACTCAAAAGGATTTAAGTGAAACCAATGTAGTGAAAGACTATTCACAGAGTGTGGCAGGGCTAAGGGTTCCAACGATGACAAAGGGCCCGCGGATGAGCAACAGTTAGAAACCATCACTGCTTCTAGGCCTGAAGAGAAGAGGGTGTGGGTTTTAAGAACACATAGAGAAAGCAGCGACTTTAAGAAAAGGGCCCTACCTGTGGCCATAAGTAAAGGAATACAGTCACTGCCAACACACAGCCCACAGGAAGTCAGCCAGGAGAGCCTCCACTCCACTCTCCCCACTGGTTCCTCCACTGACCAAACTCAACCAGAAGCCAGAGATCAAGGAGCCTGGGGGATGTAAAAGTCGGCCATCCAGGGCACAGAACCGGATAGAGAAAGAAAAGCTCTAGGAGCCAGTGAGGAATGGCTGTCACCAAATGGCCTCCTAGCTACTTCAACTCAACTTTTCCCTTTCTTATCGGTCTCAACCACCCTACAGAACTGGCCAGTGTAGACAATCTTTTCTCCAAGTTTTTTAGGATTGGAAAGGGAATCACAAAGGAGTCTTTCCATGTCTCTCCTTCTTCTCTTGAGACATCTTCAATCATACCCACTTGTTTCCTTTCAGCCGGGCTCAGAGGATGGATCCCAGCTCACAAATTGTTCCTCTTTTCATCCTCTCCCTCTTTGCTGGTGCCCTCTTTCAAGAGAAGAAAATTCTAGGGTCTCTTGTTTTGAAAAATCCTCCTTTGATCACCCACATTCTTCTTGTTGCCACCCAACTCCTACCCTAGCCATCCAGCCTTCTCTAAGGGGAGGTCTGCATCTCCTCCACTCATTCCCTCCATTGTCCCCTGTAAACTAGTTTTTAACCCTCACTCCCAAAACTCTTCCTGCCAAGGTTCACAATAGGCCCCTGATTGCTAAATTCAAAGGAGTATGCTTCTTGTTTTTCTGAGACTCCGGCCATATAGCAGTTGATTAGTTTCTCCTCGAAACCCTTCACTACCTTGGTTGCCATGGTAACCCTGCTCTTTGTCAAATCTCCCAGGTCCTTCCTTCACTTTCTCCTTTGTTCCCCATCCACACCTCCAGGCCCCTCCTATGTCTGTATGTATGTATGTGGCTCACAATTCTGCCCTGGGCTCTCTCCTATTCTCTCCATACAATCTCTCCCTGGCAATCTCACTCATTCCTGAGGTTCCCATTACCACCTGTCCCTGGGTTGGCCCCTCCAGTTGAATTTCTTCCTGAACCTCAGATTTCGGGATCCAGCTGCCTGATGGGTCCCACCTGTCTGTGCCCCCAGCCGCTCAGCTCTACCTGAGACTGAGCCCATTGTTGTCCCCCTCAAACTGGCTCCCATACCATGTTCCCCATCCCAAGTACCTCCCTTCCATCCCCACCTAAGACACACAAGACTCACCCTTCCCTTTACCCTTGCTCTCACCCCCAAAAACCAACAATCATCCTGCATTTCTGACTTTATTTTGTAAAGTTTTCTGGGTTCTATATATCCCCTGTCATTGTTCCAGGTCAGGCCTCATCCTGTCTTATCTGGACCATGACCATAGTCTCTTAATTTGTCTCCCTACCTAGAGAATGTCACCTTCCAAATCTAGCCTTCACACTGGCTAATGGAGGATTTTTCCAAATCACAAATCTGAAATGTCACTGGTGTAAAAACATTCAACAGTACCCACTGACTACAGGATGGTGTCCAAACTCCTTGATGTGGGGAGCATCCAAGGCCCTGTAGGGCCTGATCTCTGTCCACTTCCTGTCTCACTCTTCCCATCTCCTCCTTTTGTATTCCAGGAATACCAGATGCCTGTAAGCTCACTCTTGCTACTTTCTCACTTGTGGGGCTTTGCTTATGCTGATTCCTTTGCTTGGAATGTCTTTCCTCTTCCTTCTATCTTGCTCATTTCTGCTCATTTTTAAGAAGTCAGACCAGTGGTCATCTCCTCTGGAAAGCTCCATGCATATCTATGTTCCATTACTGCACTTACCATACTGTATTATAATGGTCCGTTAAATGTTGTGTAGTAGAATAATTTTTTGTGTGTTTATTTATTTTTGAGACAGAGACAGAGCATGAGTGGGGGAAGAGCAGAGAGAAAGAGGGAGACAAAAAATCGAAGCAGGTTCCAGGCTCTGGGCTGTCAGCACAGCTCGAACTTGTGAACCGTGAGATCAGGACCTGAGCTGAAGTTGGACACTCAACTGACTGAACCACCCAGGCACCCCTAGATCATATAGAATGATCTTTTATATACTATTCAATGTGCTCCCCCCCCCCATTTCCTTGCCTGACACTGTTTTGCATAAGAAATGACCCCAACTCTAGTGGCTTAAAAACACAATTTATTATTCCTCATGGTTCTAGGGGTTAACAAGGCTCATCTGGGTGGTTCTTGCTTAAAGTCTCTCTGCGTTGCAGTCAGATGGCAGCCGGACTTGAGTCCTCAAGGCTCAGCTGGGCTTACTGTGCAGGAGGGCTCATTCACATAGCAGGCCACCAGCCGGGAACTCAGTGGAGGCTGTCCACTGGAGTGCCCATATGTGCATTTACCACAAAGGCTGGACTTCTCACAGCATGGCAGTTGGGTTGCAAGAGGAAGTGTCCCAAGACCAAGTATTTCAAGAGTCCTGTGCAGAAGCTACAAAGCTTCTGATGATGCAGTCTTACAAGTCTCAGGATGTCCCTTCTGCTATGTTCTATTGGCCAAGAAAGTCACTTAAGGCCAGCCCAGACTCATGGAAAAGTAGACGCCACCTCTTGATGTAAGGAATAGTATGTGTATATAGAGAAGGCAGGAAATTACGGTGGCATTGCCACTCTCTCCTGATTCAGGCAGAGCTTGGGGGAGGATTGGGGTTGTTACAGCATGAATGCAATGAGACGGTCAATGGTTTCAAATAGCCTCTTGAAACCCACAGCAGAGACAGGGCATTTGGTTGTGGCTGCTGCTTTTTGGTAAAGAGAAAAGAAACGGAAGGACTCAGAACTTGAAATTGATGTCATGAACAGTAAAATAGGGAAGAATGCAGAAGCTGTCTTTCTGCCTGAAAGGAAATAAAAGTTGGGCCAGCTAGTGAGGAGGGGAATCATACGGAGACATGACTAATAGGAGATACCAGATCTCCCAAAAGAAGTAGAAGAGTTGAAGGAGCTGTTGCCTGTCCCCTCATGGTGTTGCCCAGAAGACCAAACCCCCCCAACTTGGGCTGGAGAAGTTGAGAGCCCTGATGAGAAGTGTCTGATAGATGGGCCTGGGGGTGTCCCCCAGGCCCCCGTGTGTCCCCATAGCAAGGTGTTGATGGTAAGGGTTTGGGAAGTAGAGGGAGTGTGGCTGGTGGACTTGGACATGCTTTGTGGTCAGGACAAGGACTCAGTGGGGATATCTGGGCTCAGTGGATGGCAGTGGACAGATTCTAGTGATCCACCTTGGTGCCAGGGCAAAATAAGAGATCCCAGAACACAGAACACCCTCAGAGAGAAGGGAAGAAGTGCTGGGAAGCAGAAAAGCTGGAAGTGGACCAAGAATTTGCTCAAGAGAGACTTAGGTAAAGTCCGGAAGTGATTGTGCTTACCTTGAACTAAGATTAAGTTTGTGCAGCTGAGCAGAAAGGGGTGGTGGTAGTAGAGTGAACTTGAGTCCTGGAGAAATAAAGAAGCTAAACTTTGGCCATGTGCTCTGTTCGTGGCGGTTTCTGGATCAGCAACCTGGGATCACCTTCAACCTCTTGTTCTCTCGTATCTCTCATGCTTGGTTGGCACCAACCTTCCTGGTTCTATCTCCAAAACTTCTCTTGAATCCATCTGCTCTCCGTCTGCACTGTCCTTTAGTTCAGCCCTGCAACACTTCTCAGGGACAACTGCGGTGACCTTTTACGTATCCTCCCTCCCTCCAGGTTTATGGGGCCCTCTTCAAACTCTTTTCTGCAGACAGCAGAGGGATAACAGGACACATCCACTGCCTTCTTTACCTAGACCAATACCAACTCTCCTTGTTAGTCACTCTGCACTCCAACCTATCTGTTTTGAATGGGATTCACCTTATTATACATTATTGGCGATCACTGATTGGCCAGAGCTGATTAAGTACCTGACTTAGGCTGGGCCAATCAGAGTCTGTCCCCAGATTTTTTGACTCGGGAACAGAGAGAGCTCATAACATTTATAGAGCACTCACTACATGCCAGGTCCCAGCTAAGCATCTCAGAGCATCATCTCCTTTGACCCTTGCAACACCCTGGTGTTAATAAGACTGGTGCTGTTATGAAATATGGGTGTCTGCAGATGGGGACATTGAGGACAGAGAAACTAGTAACAAGTGTCACTGACTCATGTGAGGCCTTTTAGCCAGATCCCTTTCCCCCGCCCTCCCCGCCTTGGTCTTTTTTGGTCACAGCCTGAGGGAAGTGAGACGCACGCATAGCCACGAGTGCCAGTATATGGAAGAAGCAGGCCGGAGAGAGTGAGGCTGACAGGCAATGAGATGGGGAGGCCCGGAGGTGACAGGGAGGGTCTGATGGCCAAGCCCCTGGCTCCAGGGGGCCTGGAGGCCCAGCCTGGTCGATGGTTTGGTTACGGAAGCCAATTAAGTTCTCCTTTTTCCTGAGTGGATCCGAGCTGAACTTTCTTCTCTGGCACAGAAGAAATGTGACTACGTGAAAATGGGTTCACACCTGTTTCCCTGCATAAACACGTCCCTGGTTCCTCATTACCCTTAAAAGCTCAAACTCCTTGGTATGATGCACAGGCCGTGTGTATACTGGCTGGCCTGACCTGTCACTGCTCTCCTGTGGTACATGTGCCCTGAGCACATGGCTGTCCTCACGAGGCCAGGTGAGAGGTCTTTGTCTAGGATTTCATCTCTAAGCCACTTCCTTTCCCTGTCTCAAAATTCACCTCTCTCAGGGCACCTGGGTGGCTCAGTCGGTTAAGCATCCGACTTCAGCCCAGCTCATGATCTCACGGTTCATGAGTTCTAGCCCCATGTCAGGCTCTGTGCTGATAGCTCAGAGCCCGGAGCTTGCTTCAGATTCTGTGTCTCCCTCTCTCTCTGCCCCTCCCCCATTCATGCTCTCTCTCTCTCTCTCTCTCTCTCTCTCAAAAATAAACATTTAAAAAAAATTCATGTCTCTCATGTGCCATCCCCTAAGAACCTGGGTCTTGGACTGTTTTTGTAATTACAGAAATAATTTGAGGACATCTTAGAAAATTGCTACATACCCAAGGTAACCAGAGGCAACCACTGGTTACATTTTGACACACTTATCAGAACTGTTTAAAAAAATAAATTTCTATTTCTTTCCATGTAATACATACACATAGTTTAAAAAAAATCCAAGAGAATAGCAGGGTTTTGATGAAGAGCAGCCTTCTCCACCTCCTCCCCACTCAAACTATCACCCCAGACTATGTGACCTGCTGTTTGAGGTCACCTCCCCAACTCTAAAAAGCTCTTACGTCTCTTGTATTAGGAAGAACACTTTCACCAGAATCTAACAGAACACCTAAGATTTGGCTTAAAGATTAAGAACATTTATTGGTTTCACAGAATGAAAAGCCCAGGAGTCAGAGGTTCCAGGTGACCAGGCTCTGGGCTAGAGAGTTGCATCACTTGGCCCTCCCCTCCTGGTCACAAGATGGCTGTCAGAGCTCCATGCATCACATTTTCACTCAACAGCACCTAGGCAGAAAAGAAAGGGGGGCGGGCAAGAAAGCTCCCCAGGTGCATTGCCTTAATCAAAGAAAGAGCTTCCTTGAAACTGCCTGAAGATGTTTCCTTATTGGATCCTGGTCAAAACTGGATCATCAGAGTTCTCTGAACAGCACCTGCTCCATCTTATTTCTAGTTCATGAGATCCACGGATGTCCCACGTTAGGGATTAGGCTTTAGGACCCTTGGAAAGTCCTCCTTTCCATCCCTGCCTTCCCTAACACAGTTTTAAAGTACCTCTACTGGTTATCTTCTCAATTTGAAGAAATCCACTTGCCCCTTCATGCCTTCGCAGAAGCTCTTACTGCCCCCTATCACTCCCCTCAGCACCCCTCTTCCCCCACTGCTGCCTCCAGACTTCTACATCTTTCCTTTCACATTGTGACGGGTGATAATACTGACATTCTATTCTACAACCATAATAAAATTCAGGTCAATATCAATGAAAATTGGAAAGGAAAAGACAAAAGTCTCATTATGTGAGACAACTATTACATATATTTCCTGTGGGTATCTATCTGTGAATTTATAAGTTTTTGGAAAGTCTAGAAAAGTGCACATTGAGCCTATTACAGTGGTTACCTCTGGAGAAGAGGAAGGAAATGGGATGGCAGTGGGTGGCCAAAAGGGACGTTAGCATCATCTGCAGTGTTCTATTTTTTAAAAAGGAGAATGTATTCATGTTTCGCTTGTGTCATTAAACTTTAATTTGAAAAAATTCCCATTCATTTTCAGCCAATTATGTCTGCTCTGTGTGTTTGGCAGTGTTCGCATGTTTGTGTCCAGGGAGGAAGAACGATTACTTTGTGTGTGTCTGCGAATGAAGTACAGTGATTAGTAAGTAGATTTTTAAAAAATGTAGCAAGCAAAAGCAAAACAAAAAAGGGAGTGTGGAGAGAACTTGTTCACAACAATAAAAACACAGGGATAAATTCATTAGGGAATGGGTTTTTTTTAATGTTTATTTATTTTGAGGGAAGGGGGGGGAGAGAGAGAGAGAGAGAGAGAGAGAGAGAACAAGTGGGGGAGGGGCAGAGGGAGAGGGGGAAAGAGAATCCCAAGCAGGCTCCAATGCTCAGTGCAGAGCCTGATGTGGGACTTGATACTACCACATGTGCAAGGCTGTTTTCTGCAGCGCTGCTTACAATGGAGGAAAGAAAGCAACTGAATGTCCATGGACCTCAGAGATCATGATCTCAGCCGAAATCAAGAGTTGGATGCTTAACCAACTGAGCCATCCCCAAATGGGTAGGTTCTTTATGGAGAAAACCATGTAACTGAAGAGATGCAAGATGATCAGAATAAATGTAGGGTTCTACTGTACTCACAGATCAAAAGGCTCAGTATTGTATTGATGTCAATTTCCCCCAAATTAATCTTGAAAATCACAGAACTTGACAAGAAGGTTTAAAAATTCATGCAGAGGCGTTAATGTGCAGTGATAGTTAGCTTAGATCATTGAAAAGGAAGCACAATGAAATGGGGCACTTTACTTAAGAGATATCAAAAGGTGGCATAAAGCTATAGAAGACAAAATAGTGTGGTACAGACAGGAATATATAGACCAGTGAAACAGAACAGGGGTCTCACGCCAACCTAGACACCATGATTCAGTGTGTGAGGGAGCTTCACTTCAGATCAGTGGAGAAAGGATGAACTGGTCACTCTACCGTGTTGCAATAACCAGTTGTGTGTTTGGGGAGAGGTTAGATCATACCTCATCCAACCACAAAAATGTATTCCAGACGCACTAAAGACCTCAATAAAGGTAAATTTGTTAGAAAAGAACACAGAACACGTTTAAACCTTAGGACTAAGAAAGGTATAAAGGTGACATATAAATAAAAGAAATAAAGGAAAAGAGTGATAAATTTAATTAGGTCAAAATTGATAACTTCTGTCTAAAAGAGCTTCCAAAGAGTTAAAGGCAACAGACAGGCTGGAAGAAAATATTTGCCATGTATATACAAGAGATTAATGTCCAGATTATATTAGGAAATTCCACAAATCAATAAGATAAAAACAATCTAATTTTTTTAATGAGCAAAAATAAACAGATGAATCAGAAAAGGGAAAATACAAATGGCAATGCACATGAAAATCTCACTAGCAAACAAGTGTATATAAATTTAAAAAGTGATTCAATTTTTCATCTCTCAGATTGGCAAATATTTACAACAGCCGCGTATGACATGGGGCTTTGAGCCCTCTTGTATCCTCTTGCTGCAAGTGTAAATGGTACAGAACTTATGGAGGACACTTGGGTGGTATCTGCTAAAACTAAAAATGTGGTAACCTTGAGATCCAAAATTCCATTCTCAATCCTAGAGAAAAATTACAGAGGAGGCATGTGCAAGGCTGTTTTCTGCAGCGCTGCTTACAATGGAGGAAAGAAAGCAACTGAATGTCCATGGACCTCAGAGAAGAGAAAAATGTGGCATGGACGAATACAACACAGCTATTAAAAGGAACAGGAAAGAGCCATTTGCTTCAATAGGAGTATACCCTAAAAATATGTGATTGAGTGAAAAAACGTAACTTACAGTAAAATCCTTATAAACTGGGATGATTCATTCAAAATATCCACATCGATGCTATACATTTCTATGAAAGCAGACACATAAAGTTGTGGAGAGGGTAGGAAACTAGGATTTCAGGGGGTGGCCAAAGGAAACTTCAGCTATATTCATATTGTTCTACTTTGAAAAAGGAGAATATATTCATGCCTTACATGTTTAATTAAAGTATAATTTGAAAAGATTCTAATTTGTTTTCAGCCAATGATGCCGGCTCTGCATGTTTGGCTATGCTCATATATTTGTGCCCAGGGAGGAAGAACGTTTACTTTGCGTGTGTGTCTGCAAACCAAGCACAGTGATTAGTAAACGGGCTGAAATAAAATAAGGAAAAACAGGGGCCAAACAAACCCAGGAATAAATTTATCAAGAAATATGCAAGACTATGGCCAGAGGAAAATGTGAAACTTCCCAGAAAGACGTAGAAGCTGACCAGACCTGAGAGAAGTACATATAGCACTGAGCACTGGTAGGAAGAGTCTGTATGACAGAGATGCCAATTTTCTTCACATTTATCCATAAACTCAATGTAATCTCAATTAAATTTTTCCTGACCCTTGGCTGGCTGATTTCAAAATCCATGTGGTGGGACAAATATGCAAGGACGACCAAGGCAATTTTGCAAAAACAACAAAAAGGGTGGGATTTGTCCCGCCAGTTAGCAAAGCATATTATCAAGCTCGGGAGTAGACAAATAGATCAATGGACCAGAAAGAGCTCTGCAACAGACCTGCATTGCAATTTAGTGCAGCTGAAAGTAGCAATTTTAAATCAGTGGAGAAATGATATATTATTACATAATGGTGTTGGGACAATTACCTATCTATTTGGGGACGGGGAGTTTAAAGTCAGATCCTAAGATTCATGCATATGGAATTTATTTCTTGTATATAATTTAAAGGCATATATATGTACACACACACACACACACACACACTACAAATTTTAGAGAAGACAATACAGGAAATGCTTATGACCTTGATATAGCAAAGGTGTTCTTAAATAAGACTGTAAAAAGGCATAAAAGTAAGGTTGATAAGTTTGCATCAAATTTAAAATTTCTCTAAGACAAAAGGTACCATATAATTAAATGACAAGAATCACAATGTAGAAAACATTTGCAATATACATAACAAAGTATTAGTATTCAAAATACATAAAGAACTCATAAAAATCAATAGCAAAAAGACAAAAATAACTTAAAAAAATAGGCAAAGGATACAGACAAGCAATCCAGAGGAGGAAATATAAATGGGCAGTAAACACATGAAGCCTGCAGTCTTGCAGTAGTTCAGAAAAATTCAAACTAAAACGAGATACTATTTTGCACTCATCAGACTGCTTAAAAATGCAAAACTTGGAAATGGTCTGGGGAAATAGATGTTCATACACTGCTCGCAGGAGATTACATTAATAAGGCACTTTGGAGAACATTTTAGCAGTTTCTATTAGAATTTAAGATGTATATATCCTATCACCCATCAATCCCATTTCTAAGTGTCTGTCCCAGAGAAACACTCGTACATATGTAAAACGGGCAATGTACAAGGATGCTCTTACAGGTTTGTCTTAATGGAATGGCAATGGGAACATTTTAACAGTCAATCAATAGTAAACAAGGAAATCAAGGTGGTATATAATCAGTTCTGGCCACCAGTTGCCAGCTGCACAGAGCGACCCCAGGAGTCCTGTAGGGTGCACTAAGCTGAGAGCAACACCTCCAGAGTGTACACACCATGTCTGTGCAAACAAACACCCACAGAAAGAGAAGATGTGTTTCAATAGGCATAAGAAAACATTTAAATAAATAGCAAAAAGCTTAAGAGCCCCTACCTCTAAAGGAGGGGGAGGGGCCAGAGGCAGAGATGCGGGTGGGGCGGGGAGGGTGCCAGCAGAGACTTTATCTGTAACGCTCTAATTTTATTTAAGGGAAAATGTATTCATGTATTACTTGTATAATTAAAATTTAATCCAAAAATTCTAATTTGTTTCTAGCCAATTAGCTCTGCTTTACATGTGTGCTGTGTTCTCATTTATGTGCCCAGGGACAAAGCACGTTTACTCTGTGTCTGTGAATGGAGCATAGTGATTAGCAATTGACTAAAATTTGGAAAGCAAAAAGAAAAAAAAGGAAAACTTTTTTCTTTTCCTGATAAGGTACTCAGGAATAAACCTATGAAGAAATGTAAAAAACCTTTATGACAAAAGTGACCAACCTTTATTAAAAGGCATCAAAAACCAAACCAAAGAGATAAGACTCTGATTAAATGGAGACAGATACCACGTTCACAGATGAGAAGACCTGGCATCCTGGAGATGTGTAATCCCGCTCGAAATTCCAACAAGATTTTTTTCATGGAACTTTGATAAGCTTATTCTAAACTGTGTATGAAAAAGTTAAATGTGCAGAATGACCAAGGTAATTTTGAAAAACAAAAACAAAAACAAAAACAAACAAAAAAAAGGGCCAGGGAGGGAGGGCTACTTACCTTATCAGCCACCTAAGATAAAGCTGTGCTCATTAAAATTTGGTATTGGCCCAGAAGTAGACAAATAGATCAACAGATCGGAATAGAGTCTAGACATAGGGAACTGGGAGAAAAGATGGTGTTGGGACAACACCAAGCTGGTTATCCATCTGGGAAAAGATCACATTAGATCTCCGTGTCATACCACATGTGAAAATCCATTTCAGATGGGTTAAAGACTTAAAAATATAGAAGTTTTAGATGCAAATATAGAATGCACATATCAATAATGTGGTGGAGAGGCTTCCTTTTTTTTTTTTTTTTTTAAGTTTATTTGTTTATTTTGAGAGAGAGAACTCGTGGAGAAGGGGCAGAGAAAGAGAGGGAAAGCTAGTGCTGCAAACTCCATCACTGCAGTTTGATGTGATGCTTTAACGTCTGGTAGGTCTCCAATTGGACTGTATCTGCAACCTTGTGCAAGTGCCCGGAGCATCTCCACCCGCGCCCCCGGGACCCCCTCTCTTCCTCTTTCTCTCCAGGTCAGCCCGGTCATGAGAAGGCCTGTTATACTAGAGGCACTGGGACCTGAACCTAGCTCCTGCCACTTGTGCTGTGTCGGTAAGACTTCCTCCTCTGACTTCTTTGTCCTCCTATGTGAAATTGGGTATTGCTTTGTCTCTTGGGTGGGGGAGGAGGTTCACTTGGGATGATGAATGTGAACATGTCTAAATGACACAGAGCTTACCAGGATGAGGGGAGCCGACTCCTCTACTTTTTCTCCACCCACCCACACCCCTGCCACTCATGACTTAATGCCCCTATTTTCTCCTGCATTGTAACTTCCAGAAAATTGTCATAGATTCTTTTTGGTCAAAAAATGTGAGTGTTGACTTCAGATATTTGATTCCAAGGCAGAGAATACTGACTCGGCACCCAAAGAGCTTTACTGCCTGTCGCTAGGTGCTGAGAAACACAAAAAATAAGACACGATCCCAGCCACAAGACAGGATAAAACTGGTCTAATTAGCACTGTAGTCAGTACCCAGGTCAGATCAAAGCTCCCCAAAGAACATGGGGATCAAGTTACTCTCTAAAAGGTAAATAATTTAATTTTGCCCCATTCAGTCAAATATACATTATTGCCCCAAACTAATTTATCCACCTCTACACTTGATCCCAGCCCCTTTGGGAGCTCATTTCACACTAATTGTCTCCATCCTTAATCGCTTCATCACTCAGGCTTGCTTCCCAGTATCATTGGGAAGCAATGATGATGCTTGCCAGTATCATTCTTTCCTTTAAGACAAAAATCAAAAAGCCCTTTCCTTTAAGACAAACATTAAAAGCAAAGAGGACTTTGCTTCCTCTTCCTTTCTCTCCTTAATCAACCTCCACCCAACCTCCACTCCATCGGCCAACGTCCCCAGGTGATCTCCCATGGGCCCTGGTGGGTGCCCATCAGCCAGGGCCACCATGGTGATTGTGCAGTTGCACATGGGAGGGGCTTGTGGATCAGCCCTGTCCTCCTGACCTCTCTGCACATACTCACTGATGACCACTTCATCCTGCTGAAAGACCTCTCTGGTCCTTCTTTTCCAGTGCCCTAGGAAGATTCTTCTTTCCTTTTCTAGTTTCCAAGTGTTGGTGCCTCTTGGACTCCCGTTTCTGGCCTCTTCTTCCTCAGCCGCTCTTTATAGCCTCAGACTGTTCCAGAAATCTGACACCACTTTAACTCACATTTCTACTGAGGATCCTTCAGGAGCTCTGAGCCCATCTCAGTAATCTCTCTGTGCTTCAGATGTATGTTCAGCTACTTCCTCCCCACCTCCATTTGGATGTCTCAGCTGTGTACCACGAGACTTGGGGTCTGCCTCACAGACCCAGTCCCTTTCTAGGGCTTCCCAGTTCTGAGAACAGCACTGCTACCTCACCAGTAAGGCAAGTTAGAAACACAGGGGTCATTCTGAATACCTCTGCCTCTCCCTGTCCCATTTCATTCCATCAGCACTAAGACTAACTAGAATATGTTGATTATGTCCAAATCCTGTCTACCATGACAACAAAAACTTCTTAACTGGTCTCCCTAAGTCTACCTATGCTTCTTCTAGCAATTTATCCATGGCACAGCCAGTCTCAGATTATAGGGATATACCAGAGCAGGTCTTAGCCCTGTTCGCCTTGCTCCGGGACACATGCAGGAGCTCAGCCCTGGCCTCCAAGGCTCTGTTCAGTCAGCACTTCCTGCCTTTCTAGTCTCATCTCATCTCCTTTTGCACAGACCGTTCCCTCTGCCCAGAAGGCCTTTCCCCAATTTTCTCTGTCCAATTAACTCCTTCTCCTTCTTTAACAACTTGGTTCAAGTGTCCCCTTCTCAGGCAAGCTTCCTGGAGTCGGCCTAGGGCAGGTCCCCTCGTTGTACACGCCCCAGCACTTAGTACCTTTCCTTCCGACTGCTTATCGGTGTTGTATATTTATGTGAGCCACTATTTGATTCATGTCTTTATCCTCTACTACCATACAAGCTCCATGGGAACAGGGATTCTGCCTATTTCACTTCATTCACCCAAGTATCCACAGTACTAGGCACACTGCCAGGCACATAATAGGTACTAAATCAGAACACGTGGAATGAATAAATTTTTGTCACTAAACAATGCTTACTGCATTTGGGAGCTGATGTCTATAAACTTGCTCATATCTTTCCTACGCTCAAACTCCCCACCCCTAATCCTTCACATCTCCAAGTCTTCCAGACTTCTCAAAGGACTCTTAGTGACAGATTCACCTCCCCCTCACATCTGAACATTAGTTCAGTTTATGTCCCGTTACTCCCCCAAAATGCTCTTATTAAGGTCACCGAAAGCTTACTAACCATCAAATCCAAAGAAAAAATTCTGTCTTTATCTTATTGGAATTCTCTGCTGCATTTGACAATGTTGATTACTTTCTGCTTGGAACGCTTCACTACCATGGTTGCCCTGGCAACCCTTCTCCTAGTTGTTTGTCGCATCTCTGAGGTCCTTCTTTCTCTCTCCTTTGTCACCTGCTCACACCTTGATTGGTTTCTCACATGTCACTGTAACTCAGGATTCTGCCCTGGGCCCTGTCCCGTTCTCTCTCTGGTGGCCTCACTCATTCTTGGGGTTCCCGTTACTCTCCGAATGGCCATGGCCCTGGGCCAGTACTTCCAGTCAAATCTCTTCCTGAGTCCTAGACCCTGGATACAAGTGCCTGCTGGACTCCAGCTGGCTGTGACACTGACCCTTGGCTGTATCTGAGTCCACTGTCCTGCTCCTCACGCTGGCTCCCCATGCTGTGTTCCTCATCTCAGGGGCGCCCCCACCACCTGCCCAGGGCCCACTCAGACACATGGGAGTCACTCTCATACCCTCTCTCTCACCTGATAGTGAATCATACACCAATCATTTCTGGTTTTTATCTACTACAAGTTTCTGATCTATTTCTCACCATCTCCACTGGTCTAGTTCAGATATCTCCCTCTCTTGTCTGGACAATGGCTTCCTATCAGATCTCCCTGCCTCTGGGCTGGTTACTTCTTATAATGGATGTCTGGGGATTTGGGCTTTCTAGCATCCCTCATTCCTCTTCATGCCCCTTGTTACAGTTAGGGAAATTTCCCATTCTTTATTTTATGTGGCTGTAGTGGGACCTGGGCTGCTCTTGCATACAGAGGCCACAGAGGCCCCTCCTCCAGGTCCTACTTCTCACCACCCAGGTCCTGTCAGGGGTGGTACCAGTCCTGAGCTCAGCCAGTTAGACCAAGGCTCTCTCTTGACTTTGACTTCTGTTCAAATACAGAAGAAATAGAATTATGTGATGTCCAGGAGATACCACCACGTAGTTCACGTAGACCCTGAATGCAGCATTTAAGATTGTGCCCAGTCTCCATCCACTTCACTGCCCATCACTCTCTCCTTCCCTCTCTCAGTCTGTTTCCTAACCTGTGAAATGGGGCTAATGGTAGCTGTATGACTCAGTAGGGGTGGGAGGATGGAGTTGCTACGACCAGATGGGACAATGGTCACGATCCACCGTGTGTACTATAAAGACCTGTGCCCACCCCCTGGAGTACAGCTTGCATTTCCTGAGACGCAGACAGCCTCACATCCAAGACAGCCTCAACCTTGAATTTTATTTCCTTGTTCACTGATTCCCTGGGAATTATCACAAAATCTTTGTGATGAAACTGAATTCTGAACCTTCATTTCAAGCATTTGATTTCAAGCAGAAAATAATTATTCTGCCTTTACCTAGCTTGCTGCCTGTTGCTAGGTGCCGAAAGGCACAAAAAATGAGGAGGACGTGGCCCCAGACACGAGGCAGAATGAAACCACTGCTAATTAAAGCTGTAGTCGGTACCCAGAGGGCAGAGAAAAAGCCTCCAGAAGAACATGGAGATCAGGCTACCTGGTAAAATGTACATGCTTTAATTTTGCCCCTTTCCACCAACATGGCTAATCTCTTCACCTCTACACTTAATCCCACCGCTCTATGGCCCCTTTCACGATCTGTCCCTGCTCTTCAAACGTGGCTCCCAAGCCCTCCTCCCTCCTATTGTCAGCAGGCAAGAAGCAGCACCCTTCTGGGCCCTGCTGTTCCCCCCCCCCCCCCCGGCTTGCCCTTTTCCCTCCTGCTTTCTCAGCCAGACTTTGGATCATCCCCCACCCAGGTGGGCTTCTGTCCCCTCCCCCAAAGCTGCTATAGCAAAGGTCACCAAAGACCAGGTCCAGGGGATGCCCTTGTCTCCCCTGACCTCTGTGCATCCGGTCCACCAGTGGCCACCCTGACTTCTGGAAGGTTTCACCTCCCTGAGCTTCTAGGACCCCTGCTTTTCTGGTCTTCTCCTCCAGCCCCTCTCCCCGTTCAGTCTCTTCCTGTCTGCATTCCTAAAATGTCAGTCACGGCTCAATGTCTGGCCCTGCTCTGTGAACTCTGCACCTTCTCCTTCAAGCTCATCCTTAGTTCTCCATCTGTCCCCCTCGGGAGATGCCCACACTTCCTCTGTGGACTCCCAACTGGCATATATACTTTCCTACTTGATAGCAGCTCTAGGCAAGGTCACCAATGGACGTTCTTCTTCCTTACCAACCTTGTCCTTTGATCTTACCTCTGATTTATAAGACAGGAGAACATCAGGTGACAGCCCTTTCAACCTCTCTTCTGTCATCCCTGTCCTTATCTCTTCTCAGCCCATCTCAGAAATTCTCCTTGACCCAAATCGTAACTCCAGCACTTCTCCTCGGTATCCCAGACTCCTCAGGACAGGTGGCCATGCTACCGGCTTTTCCTTCCCCTTTCATTTTACTCTGCTCAGCTTGTGGGGGCTTCTGCCCCATTTCTCACAGGACAGTGCTCCTGTAGGGATCTAGGGTCCCCAATCGTTCCCTGCAGTGGGTTCTCAGTCCTTATCCAACTGGCTTCTCTCTTCTGTCTGCCAAGTGTGCCCTCCTAGAAACCCTCCAGGCCAACGCAGGCTCCAGGGGCCTTTGCCATCTTGTTCTGACTTGTTGCCTTTGTGCACTCTTCCTTCTCTCTGCTCACCCCTTATATGGGGGACAGATTCTCTGTCTGGACCCTTTCCTCTTCTTAGCCATTTCTCCTAGGGCCAGCTCACCAAAGCCCATGGCTACAACAGTCATCAGTTACAAACCAAATCTTTTGTTCAAATCTCCTGCTGGATCCAAACCCTCTGCCTAGCTCCTTGCAGGCCACCTCCACCTGGATGCCCACCTTTTACTCAAACTGTCAGAAATTGAGCTCAACTATCCTCCTCCAGCCCCTAAGCCTGCTTTTTTGCTTGGGTATTCTCCCATCCACCCAGTCACCCAAGACAGAAACAAGGAAGCCATCCATGACTCTTCCTTTAACCCCAGCCATTAGTCGGTGAGCAGGTATTTCTTTTTTTTTTTTTTATTTATTTTTTTTTTTAAATTTTTTTTTTTTTTCAACGTTTATTTATTTTTGGGACAGAGAGAGACAGAGCATGAACGGGGGAGGGGCAGAGAGAGAGGGAGACACAGAATCGGAAACAGGCTCCAGGCTCTGAGCCATCAGCCCAGAGCCCGACGCGGGGCTCGAACTCACGGACCGCGAGATCGTGACCTGGCTGAAGTCGGACGCTTAACCGACTGCGCCACCCAGGCGCCCCGCTGAGCAGGTATTTCTAATTTTACCTTTTCTCCATCCTCTTGGCCCCTGCCCTAATTCAGTCCTCGCCCTCTCTACCTGGACTGAGGCAACGATTTCCTCCTTAGCCTTCGTACCTCCAAATGTCTCTAAGCAACCAGGGCAATCACCCTAAAACAGAAATCTTACCATGGCACCCGCCTGCTCAAAATGCTTCAGTGGCTCCCTCTTGTCAAGAGGGACCAAAGTCTTCAATCAGACAGACGTGACACTGTGTGATCTGATCCCACCTTCTCCATTTCCAGATTCTTACTTTCTGCTGCTCTGGCAATCCTGAACTCTCTGTGAACTCGTCCATGATGCTTACTTACTTCGGGCTCTGCCCCCTGCGTGAACAACTCCTGCTCATCTGGCATCTCTTCTAGGAATCACCCCCGATATTCCCATAAAGCCTCACACTTGCACAACCCAGCCCAGCTGCTCCATGCTTTGTCCATGTCCCAGGCATATCTCTGGCCTTCTTACTATACATCATTTTAGTATCTGTGTATCTTACCTCTTTGACTATATGCCTAAGAGCAGACACAGTATCTTATTTATATCTTCATATTTCATACCCAGCATCATGCCTAACACAAATTAGACAATAAAACGTTGTATAAATAATAGGCCATTTGCCCTTTCTTGAAAGTTTCATGTCTCTCTTTGTCTTTGACTATCATATTACTTTTCAAAAAGTTTACACTAATTCACATTCCCCTGAGCCCCGCACAAGAGTGCCTGGCCCACTGTATCCTCATCAGCATTAGGTATTCTTAAACTTTAGCCCCCTAATTTGTTGGTGAGAACTTGTATTTCCTTATTGGTTTTTATGGTTGATCTTTAGGTATTAGCGGATTGAATATTTTTTCAAAAACAAATTTTTAGTCCATTCTATTTCCTCTTCTGTAAACTCGGTTTAGGTGAATTATGCACTTCTCTGTTGCATTTTTACCGTTAAGGTTTTGCTTGTGTTCTTTTACACATTATGAATCTACAAATAGTATACCCACGGTTTTTTTATTGTTTGTGATACTGTTTGACTTTGGAAACATTTAGTTTTGATGTAGTCAAATTGGTTGGTCTTTGCCTTCTTGATGTCATTTTGTTGCTTTTCACTTTAGTGGGGCTCCCCCATTCAGACACTTGTTAATTATCCAATTCCTTTCTTCCCTGTTTTTGTTTGTTTGTTTGTTTGTTTGTTTTTAATGGGCCCGTATCTCCTTTCTGACCTTTTAAAATAGTTTTTGAACTTGGGTGTGTGCTCTGAGGTGACATTGGAAATGGATGAATATTTTTCTTTCAACAGAGCCCCAGTTTTGGACAAGTCTTCCTCTCATGGCTCTGACTCTGAGCTAAGCCATTCCTGGCTGGTTATGGCATCAGGGTCACAGTCTTCTCGCAGAACATGCTACCTGGATGGGGAACTGGCTATGGGAAAGCATGATTCCAGGCATAGACAGTGAAATAGAGAGAGGAATTCAAGGAACGGGAGCAGAAAACCTTATGGAAGCCCTGCCAGGCAGTGTGAAAAGATGGTTCACCCACTTTGCCAATATGAATGGCAGAATCTGGTTGGCACCCACCAGTCCTGGAGGCTTCTGATTCTGCAAAGAACCATTACTCAGGGACCACAAGAGAAGGGAGAGCCCAACCCCACCCCTCACCTGCATCAACCTACCTGCATAGACTCTGCCAGGACATTTCACCAGCAGCAGAAAAATCTCCCAGCCAGTTCTGCCAAGTTCATCTTCTAGGGGGGCCGTAGCCATCACTGTGATTCCTCTGTGCTCCAATATGTGGACTTGACCCAGATCCTGGAGTTACCATGCTCCCTGTCCAATGACTGCCCTAGGCACTAGGGCATCTGAGGGTGATGCTAGAGCTGGAAAGGAACTCGAGATTATCTAGTCTAACTGCCTCATTTTACAAACGGGAAACTGAGGCCCAGTGAAGGAAGAGGACTCACAGCCACCTGTTGCCAGAGGCAGGAGCCTTTTGCAAGGTTCTTCTCATGTGTCTGAGAAATAGTGGTCTCCGTAATATCTGTGTGTGAAATATTAGTCTGGAGTGTGAAAAATATTGTCACTTCAGAGTTGCTGAGAAGAGGCTGGGAGGCAAACTGAATTCTCTTACACGTAGGAAGGACTGGGCCACCTGAGTCCTTAGAAGGCTAGAAATTGATTAGAGCCATCCCTCCATCCATCCCCCCTGCCAGCCAATCAGCAGATTCTCGGCCAGGCCTGGTCAGGCCTGTGCCTGGTCAAGGGACAAAGACCAAGCCCCCGCCCTCAAGGGTTGTACATGGCTCTGATGGCCAAGCTAAGGAGCTGGGAGCAAAGGCAACAGGGAGCCACTGATGGGCTTTGTCTGTCTTCCTCCCTCAGAGACCTTCCCAAGTGTGCCTTGACTCCAAAATTCCGCACCCAAAAGATTTGAAGTTTATTCTTTAGTGCAAGAAATCCTTTCATTAAACACTTGCTTGTTGTAACACACTTTCTTTTACCCAGTATCTCTAAGAAGCAACAAGGGTACTGAAATAACAAGGGTAAAGTTCACCGATGTTTCACAGAAGATGGCTCTGGAAACGTTAAAGGCTTCCGGTATGGCCCCTTCCTTGGCATACACATGGGGAAACAGAGGTCTGGAGAAGAGTGAGCATTGGAGAGCAAAGTCACATGGGAAATGGAGGTAGGCGGGGACCAGGCCCCCTTAGAGGGCTGCAATCACCAGGTCAGGGAATTGGCTGAGGGTTTAGCTTTGAAAGAAGCAGTGAGCCAGCCAAGTGTAGACTTTCCACAAGCTGCCCAGGAAAAGAGGGGAGAGGCCAGATATGGCACTGCAATCATCTGCCTATCTGACTGCCTTGGTGCCTCCCTCCTGCTGAGCTGAGCTCTTCAAGGATGGCACAGACTTGTTCTGCATCAGCGTCTCAGAGCTTGGCACAGGGCCTGGCAAATGCTCCCCACATGAACGAATGAGTAGGAGAGCTGGATGATCAGATAGCTTCCCTAAGAGGCTTCAGCCCAGTAAGAGCTGGTGGTGGAGGGCCACAGAAGAGAGGAAATATGTGTGAAGATGATGTCTTGAGCCAGGCTATGGTAGATGTTACGACCTCCATTTTACAGGTGAGGAAACTGAGGCTCAGGAAGGTGTGGTCACAAAGGCAGGGGCATAGGGCCTGGGGCTCCCTGAAGCCTCGCCTCCCAAGGTTTGCTCCAAGCCTACTCCCACCCACTGTTTGAATCCCAACACCCCAAAGAGGGACCAAGTGCTTCTGCATGAAGCCTCCAGCTATTGCTTGGCCAGATTCCTCCCTTCCCAAGTAAGCCCACTCTATAATCAGTTTTTCTCAAGATACTGACTTCTCTCTCTCTGAAGCCTGCCAGACCAGTTGCCCCTCTTCTGGCTTTGGAGAAGACACCAGGGAGGAAGGGTGCTGGGCTGGGGCTAGACAAGCCCCTCTGAGTCCTGACCATCTTCCACCACTTGCTGAGTAGAGCACTCCTTAGTTCTTCCCTCTTTTCAGAATGGTGACCCTTTCACCCATTATGGGGCGGGCGGGGTGTGAGCAGGTGAGCTTTGTGCTGGATGCTGGGAGACTGGACACCGGTGACAACAATTCTCTGGCCTCCTTCCCTATAGCTTTCCCACCATCACCAGTCTCTGTCCCCCTCCCTTCCCAGCTTCCTCCTGCCTTCACCTCCCCACCCACCATCACTCCTTAGATCCTCTTCTCCCTGGTCCCAACCAGCTGGACAGAGCAACGGCCTTCTCAACAGCCCCGCAGCTTTCACTGCTCCAGTGCTGTCCTGGTCCTGGCTGAAAGAATCCCCACTTTAAAAATGCTGTTCTGATTGGGTTACCCCCTATTCCTGTCAGATCCCTGTTTGTGATGGGTCTAGTCAGCTGGAGACTGAAGAGTTCTCGGGACTGAGTTTTGGGACCTGTCACCAGCATGTCAGCCTTAGGCCCCTGAGGACCTCCCAGTACAGTCCTCGAAGCTTTGAACAGCCTGACCTCTCTACCCAAAAGCCTTCCAGGGCTGATTCTAGGGCAGCCAGATATTGGTGACCCTTCATTCTACTTTCAGCCCATTTCTTTATCTGCAAAAACAGAGATGCTTGATGAAATGCTGAGAAATAACATCTCATTTATTATTCCACTGCTCATTTATATTTGTCCTCAGGTCCCAGCCTGACCATCAATCCTCCCCGGCCTGCATCAGATCCTGTTTGTCTCCTGTTATAGCATCTGCCACAACTCATAGTTTTAAACATCTTGGTGGGATGATCTGCGCAATGTCCTACCCTTTCCCATTAGCCTGGATGACTCCCAGATGGCAGGGACTTTCCACCTTGTCCACTGTGTGGCCCCCAGGCCTAGTCCTACAAGGATTCTGAAAGTACCCACTGACTGAATAACAATGCAGGCCCCCTTGAGGGATGGGAGGAACCCGGTGACTGCTAGGAGGAAGTCTGGTGAGCAGGAGTACCAGCACTAGTGCTAACACTCAACAGAGGGCTGAGTAAAGTGCTCTAGGCAAGTGATCTCCAGGCAGAGGGAAGAAGTCCAGGAAGGCTTCCTGACAGAGGCATATCTGGGCTCATTTGGTACACTGACTACAGCATAAAGCATATGCAGCCTCTCCTGCAAGGACACTGCCACCTTCTCAGAGCTCAGTCACCTTCCTCAAGTGCATTCAGGAGGACTCTAAGATCCTAGGGAAAAGGATCCCCAGTATTTAGGGCCAGGTTGCAGTTTGCTCCAAAGACTACGTTTGATCTATAAGGAAACTGATATCCAGAGCAGGGTGCAGACCAGTTCTGAAAGAAGCCCAGACCAATGCCTCGTGGGGTCTTGTGGTTACCAGGTACGTGAGGAACCATTTCACGCTAGAAGCCACAGCAACAGAGGGATTGCAGAGTGGGATTTTCTAAGGCTTGGTGCCCCTGCTCTTTTCCGGAAGAGGCATCTACTTTTCATGTTCCTGAAAGGTGTTTCAGGAACAGGAGGCAGAGTGCTGCCCGTGCTGCCTTGCCAAGGTGGAAAGCAGCACTGTTGGGCAGACAGAATGCTGATTTGGCAGTCACCTTGGGGGGTAGTGGGCTGCAGGCTCCCTGCTGGAAAGGGCCACAAATCTTTCAGAGGGAGGCCTGTTTGTAACTCTTAGGCAGGCTTGACCTACAACAGAAAGCTGTTTTCTAAGGGAGAGCAAAATAAACAATAATCTTGGCTTCATTTATCATCCAGGTGTCTCCACAGGAGAGTGGGGCCACAAAAGCCTTTTTTGTTTTGCTTGTTTTGTTTTTGGAATTTGCAATTGTCTATTTTCTTAAGTCTTCCCCACTAGGTTAGAATCATGTGCTCCTGGAGTGTCAGGTCTGGGTCTTGCCCCTGAAGTCCCCAGCAAGCCTAGTACAGGGGGTCAATGTTTGCTGAACAAACCATCCTTTCCACGTGTAGGACTCTTCACCTTGTCAAGACTTTGCTGAACCGTGAAATATATCCAGAAACCCAGAAGAGAAGAATTCAGAGATAAAAGCACAAAAGGATCAGATAGAAAATACTCAGCAGATATAGTCAATAAAAGTTGAGTTCTTTGAAAATACCTTTAAAATGGACAAATCTTTGGCCAGTTTTGGTCAAGAAAAGAGGAAGCACTCACTGATCTGCAACACTAGGAATGAAAAAGGGGACAAACTGACAGTGGGGAGATTTAAAAGGGCAGGAGAAAACTGCACAAAACTTTACAGCAATAAATTAAAAGTCTAGGTAAAACATGTGACCTTCTCTGAAATTACCAAAGCCCTTTCATAACTGTTATTTCAATAAACCCTTACAACAGCACTGTGCTTTGGACAGGCAGTGCTCCAGTTATGTTTTCTAGAAGGAAAAGACATTGAGAGGTGAACACCCAGCACAGGCCCCCGACAAGCTACTCACTCTGTCTCAAAGGTCACAGTCACAGGAGCATGTGCCCATCAACGACAGGGACCCACAACACTCTCGCACTTCCAGCCATCACCGTAAGCCCCCTGGCTGGAGGCCAGCCTTATTTATTTTTCCACTTGAAATGCCATAAGGGGTTTCACTTTATTTTTACTTCAAAAGCAGCACCATAAAAATCCTTGATGATTAGAGCTCCAGCTGTCCTAAGTTGTTTGTCAAGGGATCGGTTACTCAAATCTCCTATGGAGGGAAACAGTTTCAGGCGAGAAGCCATGGGAGCTGAGAAACACAAATGTCTCATCTCTAAAAACTTTGAGACTCCCTCCTGTTCACCGCCTGGCCTGCCCCCTGCTCCCCCTCCCCCAACCCCACCATCTGCTCTCCAGAGAGCAGATCAAATTTTCGGGCTAAGGTACTCTGGCGCCAAGGACTCAGCCCCTCCATGCTACCCTCTGTCCCCCACCAACTTAGAAATCCAACACCACGACCCAAATGGACTGCAGCCACATAAAACCACAAAGTAAAGTTTATAAAGCTTTATTAAACATTTCAAACAGCTGTGCAACGAACACACCAGAAATAAAAGCTCCAGAATGGCAGTCCAAATGTTCCACAAGTGTGGCCTCACGGTCCCATTCCCTAGATGGACTGCCTCCAGTTCTGTCCTCTGCCTGGCCCACCGCCCTTCCCACTCAGGCAAGAGAAGGATGGATGATTTAGACTGGACGGACAACCATGCTAGTCCCCGGTGGGCGGGGGCCAGGAGAAAGTCTCGTTTGCCAACACTTGTTACTGAAGCGCAGAAAAAGCAAAAAGCAAGTGACAGTCACAAAGTCTTCCTGTGTATTCTTCGTAATGTACAGTCTATATGCGCAGGACTGAAGGAGCTCCTGGCACGAGGATGATGGCCACTGCTCCTCTCTGTCTTGTCTGAACCACCTCGGAGTCCAGCGTGCCGGTCACCCTGCAATCCCCATGCTAAATAAAAACTGCAGCGGCACCTACTATAGCTAGCTATTGCTAAACCTCAAAATCAGAACACGTTTGATAAAGCTTCTTTAAAAGGAATATACACGTGTATTTGTACACGCACACACACACTTAAACACACACACTCACGGCACACCAAAATATATTCAAACACCTATCAAGGGGATCATGGCTGTTATGAAAAAACACACAAGTACTCTTCCATTCACTCAGCTGGGGACTGCTAGATCTACGTGGACACACCACACCTCAATCCTGCAGAGCATGCACAGGAGACACAATGAGGCCCCCCCCTCCTCGGGACAGTTGAGAAAGGCAGGAGGAAGGGAAAGAAAGTGAGGCTGGGCTGGTAAGCATGAGCCCAGAAACCCAGGTGAAAGGGCAACAAGCATCTGTCACTTCTTTCTTAAAAATGAAGTGGAGAAAAGACTGGAGATCTGTGCACAACAAACAGTCAAGACATGTTTCTGTCTAGCCTGCTGACCGGGGAAAGGATGAAAAAGCGAGGCTCTCGGGCGTCAGCAATCTCTTTAAATTCGAGATAAGTGCAAAAATGAGCCCTGTCTTGGACAGGTGCTCCCCCAAAAAGGAAAGGGGCAGAAGAGAACTAAAGGGAAACCAGGAGAGGGACTGAGGGGTTGGTAACATTCTGGGAAGGGAAGAGACCCTGACAAGGAGGGGTCACAGAGGTGACGAGACTGGCATTTTATCTGCCCAGGTCATGCCGGGACGGTTGACCAGGATGGGTGCAGACTCCTCGCAGGAATGAGGCGAGGGGGGTGACCATCCTGCCAGCCTTGGGGAGCAAGGGGAGGAACCGAGATGGGGACAGAACACACACAATCACAAGACCACCCACGACTATAGGACTCTACAATAAAAGCACCGGTCAGTGCCATTATTCACATTATAAGGATAAAACATCACAGGCCAAAAAAGGCGCCGTCAGGAATGTGGCACCCGCGGGGCTGCGGGATTTGAAACTCCAATGCTTTATGACCTATGTCAATGCCTCCCCTCCCATCTTCTGCTTCCTTGGAAAGCTAACAGGGCAGGCTGTTAGGTGCCCACAACGCCGGGGTCGTGCGCCGATTCCGGAAGTGGGGAATCAGAGCAGTGGTACAGGAAACAGTTTCCCCAGCAGCTATAGCAGATGAGGAACAGGGCTGCCAGGAAAACCAAGGCACAAATCGTGCAAGGCTTCCGCTCCAGAAGGAAGCTGAGCAGGTAGAAGCCCATGAACATGGAGTGGCTGAACCACAGGGCGGGGTTGAGGGGCTTGGGGATGAGGAGGACGGGCAGCAGCCACTGGAGGCAATACATGATCTCTGCCGGGCAGGGCCTTCACCAAGGCCACCGGGCACCGCTGCAGGAACCGACCCAATGGGAGCCAGCGGGCGCAGGCAGCTGCCCTCCGCTTTCTTCAACCCTCACTCTCCAGGAGCTGAGCCGCTGTGCTCTCTGGCTGTCAGCCCGGGATCACCAAGGCAGCAGGGATCCTGAAGAGAAAAGTCAACACAACAGACAAACAGACAAAAAACAGACAGACAGACAGACAAAAAAAAAAAAAAAAAAAAAAAAACAGGAACAGAATGTATACTTATTTGGGAAAATGGATCATGGTTAACAACAGCAAATGTGAATGCCCTTTCCTCCCTGCCCACCCATGGAAGTCTACTCCTCTCCACATCACCTGTCCAGGAAGCCTCCTGGGGTGTCTCCCCTAGGCTTGTCGGGGTTGGGCCAGAGGGCTCTTCGGGCAGGTCCGGCACAGTGGACTGGCTTTGCCTGGGCCCTGCCCAGCAGAGATCATGTATCGCCTCCTGGGGCTGCAGCCCGTCCTCAAGGGGCCCAGACCTCACAATACCGCCCTGTGGTTGCCATGGATGGCCATGGGTTCAGTGCTGTACCCCCAAGTAATAAGAATAGGATTCTGTATCTAGTATCTATCATAGCAGGTGCTCAGGGGAGAACCAGAGCAGCGTGCTGCTGGCTGGAGTTTGCAGGCAATGGATCTTTGCATGCTCTGCGAAGCCGCAGCGACGGCACTACCAAATATTTTGTTTTAAGATGGCAGCCCAGCATCATTTTGTCCAAACCAGCCAACTTCTTCGAAAGTCAACATATTAAAAAAAAAAAAAAAATCACCATGCTACTTCATCCACACTGACCTCGCTTGGATCACTTACACTTTCCATCTGCTGCTGGCAACCATATAGAACCTGACCTCTGTGAGCTTTTAATCAAAATTAATTTTCTATCCACACAGGGGCAAATGCCAGTTGGCCCCTGTGCTAGGCAGCTTGCTGGAGAGGCGCTCTGGAGCGGCAGGCCACCAGTGCGCCGGGGCTGAGCTCCCAGACCGCGTTCAGGTCTTCCCGCTGTGCCTGGAAATGGAGCTGCGGCAGCCACAACCCTCTGGTGGCGGTAGCAAAACCCCATTCCAGGCTGCAGCCGCCCAGCGCAACGGGTACAAAGAGCCTCCCTGGCTGTGTTTAGACCTACCAGGGCCTGGGGGGAGGGGAGCAGAAGAGGGAGGCTGAAAAGACCTGTCCAGCAGAAAACTATCCCACAGCACTTTCCGACCACTTCTCGGTAAGCTCATCCCATTCCTTCCACGCACACAAAGGCACCAATCCCTCTTGCATCCCTCCCACAAGGTAGATATCTGGGGACTACCACTTTTGCGCCTAGAGCTCAACGCTCTGGCTCACTTTCCTACAATAGTCACCGTGGTAGTAACCATATGAAGCGGGACGCGAGGGATGAGGGAAAGGTTATGTGCTCAGGGACTCTTGTGAAGCCGAGAATGTAGGCTTACAGCACATCAAATATTAGAAGAGTACTGACCAGGGGCCTGTGAAGCCAAGGCTCCAGGAAGGGGCACCTTTTATTTGCTCTGCGGGGCAGATGATCTCTAAGTTATGTTTTCCTGGTTTCCCACCCATGCCCAAGGTGGGTTCTGGCGCGTCACGGGACACTGGGCTTAAATTTGCAGGCCACGGCTCGGAGAGGGGGGGTTCCACACCAAAGACGTGCATCCCCTACCCTAACCCTTTGCGCTTCTCAAGAGTTGCAGTTCCCCTCCATTTTACACTAAAATTCAAAAGCGGCACAGCGGAATCTTCTGGAAAGGGGCTAAGATGGAACTCAGGAGGCGGGGGTCGGTGTGGAAAGAGGAGATGGATTATTTTTTCCTCTCCCGGCGAATGAGGAGCGCCCCCGGCCACCCCTCCTCATGGACACCCCCAAGCGCGCATGCGCACTTGGGTGGCGGGCGGATACTTAAGGCGCGGCCACGGCGGCTGCGGCAGTGCGCCCAACAGCGGACTCCGAGACCGGCGGACCTCGGCGAACCGCGCTCGCTTTCAACCACTCACCCACCACTCTTGGAACCATGGCGGCAGTGGCGGCAGCTTCAGCGGAGCTGCTCATCATCGGCTGGTACATTTTCCGCGTGCTACTGCAGGTAAGTGTGCCCAGGTTCCGGGTGGGAGAGGGGTCCGGATGCGCGCCCCCTTAACCGGCAAGCCCACGTCGCAATTGCCGCCTCCCAGACCCGTCCTATCCGTATTGCCGCGATCCCTGCCTGCCCGAGTGCCGCGGTCGGCACCGCATGCCCCCGCCCGTTCCTTGCGCCCTCCTCCACGCGCAGACCCTTCCCAGTGCGCCCGCGCCCGGCCGGGAACAAAGAGTTGGGGCGCGGCGGGCGCCAGCCACTGACGATCGCCAAGGCTCTTAGCGACCAACGCGGTAAGAAAAACCCGCTACACCCAGACTCGACCCCAGGAGGGAGGCGGGGCACTCCTGTTTTGCGAAGAGACTTTACCCTCGCATAGCAGAATTTTCCGTTTTAAAAAATTGCGCATTGCGGGGAAATTGTCTTTTAAAAACATATATAGCGCTTGCGAAGGTGGGATGAGAAATAAGTTAGAAAAAGGCACTTCTCAGAGAAAAAATAAAAAGCCCTTCATGAAAAACCCACAACGAATTAAAGAAAAGTAATTCGCGGGAAAAATGAATTAGAGAAAATGCGCATTGCAGGAAAAATAAATCTGGTAAAAGCACTTGGCAGAAAAAAAATGCACTAGATAAAAAGCGCATTGCAGAAAAAAAATTAGACAAAGGAGCTAACAGAAAAAATGAATCGGATAAAAGCGCTTTGAAGAAAACAATTAGAAAAGGTTCTTTGCAGGAGAAATGGAAGAGAAAAAAAAAAGCGCTCCCAATAAAGGACAATTCGCTGTATTTAAAAAAGAAATCATAGAGACAAAGTGCTTTGTAAAAATTAATAAATCAGAAGAAAGCACTTTGCCCATAAAATCGTTTACCCTAAAAGCACCCCCTTGCAGGAAGAATTCCCTGCTAAAGGAATCCCTTTGCCAAAGGAATCGCATATTTCCTTTAAGGTGTTCCTGGAATGCTGCATTTACTGGGTAGGATTCGCTTTTCGGAATCCTCCAGGGACACAGCCCATTGCGAGAAGTGAGGTATACCTAAGTTGTGGGTCCAATCAGCTTGCTGCCATGCAGCCTTCAGCACAGTTGGAAAAGCTCCAGCTGCCCTGACTCGTGGACAAGCTGCGCCCGCGCCTGCCTCTCGAAGTCCGACAGGCAGGCGGGGCAGGAGGGGGGGGGGGGGGGGGGGGCGGGCGGGCACCGCAGCGCTGCAGACTCGCTGCGGGTACCTGCCTCTAAGGGCAGGTCCTGGGTCTCTCACCGCAGGTGTTCAGGTACTCCCTGCAGAAGCTGGCGTACACGGTGTCGAGGACCGGGCGGCAGGTGTTGGGAGAGCGCCGGCAGCGAGCCCCCAACTGAGGCCCCAACCCCCAGCCCTGGGCGGCCGCGTCACCAGGTGCTCCTGTGCTTCTCGGCCAGCATGGGAGCCAGTGCCGCGCAGGAATGGGGGGTCCCCTGTGCTCTCTCGCCAGAGGAGCATTTGCCAAGGTCAGTGAGGGGCCGGTAGGCCCCCGGAGAAGCAGCACCGACAATGACGACAATACCAGATCCCTTCCAAACCCCTTTGCGCCCCTCTGACCACTGGGTGGGGTAGAGGGAGGAGGGGGGTGGGGGGAGCAGACCCCCGAGATCTGGGCACAGGCAATGCATTCTGATCTGGACCAAGTCGGGACAGCGCCAACCCAGCCCCGCAGCCATGGCCATGCCAGCAGGCCCCACCACAGAGATCCAGACAACCATACCAGCCAGCAGAATGGACATTCCATCATCACCAGCGGAAGCCCTGAATCTCGATGCAGCAGACAAGGCGCCAACTGCGTGCCTGTGTGGCGGGACTGGAGGGCAAGAGTGAGGGAAGAGGGTTAAGAAATAGAGTGGGGCCCTCTCACTGTCCCTTGCCTACAACACGTGCATTCCAGCCTTGCTGCCTTTGCTCCCTCGATTCCCCTTCCCCCCGCCTCACTGCCTTCTAAGCCCACCCCAAAGAAATGTCACTCAATTTGGACTTATTCAACCAGTAAATGAATCCCATCTTTACTAAAACACCTTCTCCGAGCCCCTAGCCCCTCACTGATCTTGCTTTCCCTGGTCTCACGCAGTTGTGGTCAATATTGTGGTAATCGCTAATTGTACTGACTGTATAAGTGTGCATTAGTTGTGTCTCCCCAGCTAGATTGTAAGCTCCTGGAGGACAGGGACCACCTCTACAAAAAATAAAAAACCAGTACCTCCCCCATCTCGCACAGTGTCCTAGGACCCTGCGGGGTGGTGGAGGTGCACCAAACAGCTGTCTCTTGTGACTCCTTTGCAGCTTCGAAACATACTCCTAAGACCAGGCTGATGCACCCACTGAGTTGGGGGGGGGGGGGGCGGCACACTACTTGGGAGAGGGAGGGAGGGGGAGGCAACAAAATGGGAATAAGCTGGGACCCTCACACACTCAGTTCCAACTTCATTTAACACTGTTTTGAGAAAAAGGACCACTTCCCCCACTCCAAAGAGAAAAGTCTACATCTCAGTTTGTGGTCTCAGAATCAGGGACCATCTCCCCTACCCAGAGGGGTGGGTGCCTTCACTGTCCTGGAATAAGGGGCCGTGGCAGGTAATCAGCAGGAAAGAGGGGAGGCAACAGGTGGGAGTAGCCCTCAAGATGGGGTGCTAAGGACCAAGGGACGATCAGGACTTTACAACACAAAATTTCATCTCCATCCAGGAGCCCCAAGGAAATGAGCACTGGCAGGGTAGGCACTGGCTTCATGAGTATGGGATAAGAGGTATGGTGTGGTGCCTCCCCTGCCCAGCTTATCCCTCTAGGCTATATAACCTCTACCAGGACCACTGCAAGGGCATTCTGCCCTGCCCCGCTACTACTCTCCAGATCTCTCCATGAGTGGGTTCTTCACTTCTGTAGGCATTAGCCTCCGTATTTTTAGGGGTGCTTACCAGGTCCCTGGCCCTGGGCTCTCCCCTGTCATGTCAGGGTGGGTGGGCTGGCTGGCTCCTCACTTCTTTCTCCCCTCTTTCACTCCTGAGTGACTCAGGACTCCTTTCACATGGTCAGCTGACTGCCTCACCAAATGGCCCTGCCGCCTGTTCAGCCTTGTCTCTGGCTTCATGTGTCCCTGTCACTATACACCTGTTCCTGGGTCAACACCAAGGGAGAATCTGGAGGGCCGTAAATCTCTCTCTCCCTGCCACTTCCTCAAATCCCTTAGTCACAGTTGTCACAAACACTTCTGGGGCACAAAGCACCTTGCCCACCCTGAGCCAGATAATGTTTCCCCTCTTCTGAGCACCCCCTTGTTTCTAAACCCACTGCAAGCACCTCTAGAGGCATCTATAACTTCAGTACAGCATCAGAGAATTACGTGGGTGGAGGGGGCAGACCTCAGTTCCGGTATTGGGCTTTATCATCAATCACCCAGGGAAGCTGGCCAGGTTACCTCCTACCCCTCACCTTTAGCTCCCCTCTGTAAACGGGCTGCTAAGATCCCAGTGAACTCCAGGATTCTAGAAACATTCTGTCACCAAAGTGCCAATCAGGACTCATCAGGATTGGGGTAGGGATGTATAATGAGAGACTCCATCTTCCTTAGGCTGGGTGGCTCCTGCTTGTACTATAGCCTGAAGGTGAGACAGGTCTCCTCTTGCCCCGGGGTGACTCATCAGCAGGCAATGCCCACACCTCCCTTCCGAAGCTGTACCTTGGCAGGCCTCGACTGGGAGTTTCTGTGGTTTTCCACACTAAACCCACAGAACCATGAACATTTCCCCATGTGTTGTCAATGAAGGCTGCCTCCCCTCAGAGCCTTCGAGGGGTGTGCCCACAGCCCCACTGTCCCAGATGCTCTAACCTCAGCCCAGTTACAAGGCAGCCAGGTTCAGGTAGACAGGCATGCAAAGGTCTGGCTGCTCTGGACACAGCATTCTCCCCTTAGCCTCCTGTGCCCCCTTTAAAAGCCAGGAGGCTGCTGGCAGCCCGGGGGCTTTCTAGATAATCTTGGCAAAGCCCACCTGTGGGGCTTCTCCATCCGTCCATCCGTGTGGCATGGTGAGATGACAGACTTCCAGGCAAGGGCTGTCCTGGTGGCCTGCATCCACATGGGTAGGCTTGAGTGTGCAATGTCTACTCTTCCACTTTCACCCCTCATCCCCCAAACCCTCATATTCTGGCAGCAAACACAACCCACTGGAGAAGACAGAGGGAATGCGTTCACTTTCTATTCCTGTGTGGTGCCTAGAAGTCTGGTCCAGACACACCTTGTTTACAAAAATTTTTCCAGAAGCAATACCATGAAAACATTTTATTCTGATAGAGAGCAATGGTAGAAGTTGAAAATCACTAGAGTTTCACTGCAAGACCCTTAGTCCACAGGCCTCCCTTCTTCCTAAACTGTTTCTGCCACCACCACAAGGCTTTGCCCCTGTGAGACCAAGGATACAGCAGATGAGTTGTGGGGGGATTGGAATGGCTTTGCAGGACACCAACGGGCACGATCCTTGGCACTAATACCCCAAGAAGATGTTAGTGTCTCAGCCTAACCAGTCAGGTTAAGCTCCAGGCGGGTTTGGGTACCGTGGCTTTCAGAGGTGTGGGGTGCTATGTGACAGTGTCATCTCTATCCGTGGAGCATCTGGGTTGTGACTGAGGGGGCGGAGAGTTTCCCAAGCTTCATGCAGGACAGCCACAGCTCATTACACCTGGGTTGGATGAGGGAGCAGGTTTGCTGAGAGCCATGTGCTAGATCCCCTATTTTCAAACTGTGTCTACTCAGGAGCCAGCATCCTAAAGTGAAATTCTGAATTTGCAGTTAGTTTTACCCCCCGAGATTTAAATGTGCACAAGCGTGCACACACCACACAAAACATTGGTTTAGCAACACTCTCTTTTTCCCTGGTGACCTCTGACTTCCTCTATTTGCCCCAGAGACAGGTCACCACCTTCTCTGAGAAGGATCTGGCTCGCCCTCCCTTCCGCCCCTTCTCCCTCCCACAGGGCCTGTACCCCGTACCCCGGCAGGATCCCGATTCCTGAGCATTCCCAGAACAGGAAGTCAAAGAGGCAGGCAACGCATGATCCTTGGTATATAGCACACAGTGACAGGCTTGAGATGGAATGCATATGTTTCGAAGATAAGAGAACAACAAAAAAGACAGCCAAACCCAGACTTCCAGATTCCTCTCTGAAACAACACGTTACAGATAAAAGGTTAAGCTGTTTCTGGCAGCAATTCTAACAAGACCAATTCCAGCTATGGAATTGATCTGGTCACTGGAAACTGACCAGGCCTCTGAATCTGGTAACAGATTTGTTTGACATTAATTAGTCTGTCTGATTTGAAACAAACACATAGACAAGATCTAACACTTGGCATTAGCACTTAAGCTGGAACTTTTTTTTTTTTTTTTTTTTTTTTTTTGGTCCTGGCTTTGGTGTTGCCGTCCAGAAGGCTGAGGGGGATGGTTGGACCGTGTCAGGCAGGGCAAACAGAAGCTGTTCCCAACACACCAGTTCCCTGAAAGGGATAAAACACGATCCGAACCTATAAACAGAAAGATCATTTCCTCCCCAGGACAGACCCCAACATTTAGCGTCCCAACATTTAGTGTTGAAAAGGAACACGGAAGCCTGGAAGGAATTTACAGAAGGTTGGGACGGGGGAAGGGGGAAGGGGGAAGGAAAAAGCAACTGTTCCCCAGCCCCCATTCTTCTTTCTAGGCCACGGGTGTGCCAGGCATTCCGTTCCTTCAGCTGCCCTTGAGGGCCACTCCCCATATACACTGGAGAAAAGGGAACGGGTGTCCAGACCTGAAAAGTTACGAGGGAGTGAGAAGCACCCGCGACTCAAGGCAGAGCGTCAACCTATTACCTCATCACCTCAGACACCAAAGCGGGTGCCTGTATGTGTGGGGAAGACCCCTCTCGCCCCTCTCCCCCACGCCCCTTCTGATTTAAAAAATGCGATTTAAGTGGCGGGGACAGAGTGGCAGGACTCTCAGAACCCGGGACCCCTGCCGTGGGCCCCGGGCCGAAGACGCGGTAGTCGCGCCCCTCAGCTCCGCGCTCCCCGGCTCTGTCTGTCCCTTCCTGGGAACAGACAGGCGAGCGCTGACCTTGGAGGCCAGACCGAGACCCAGGGGTCCGGTGGCCCGCCCTCGGGCCGGAAAGGGACCCCCCAAGGCCCAGGCTGGGGCCACACAGGGCAATCACGTGACACCGGACAGGGGTGGCCCCCAGGGTGCGCGGAAGGAAAACCCCAGAAAGGGACCGGGCGACGCCTAAGGTGACCCCGAGGGGACAACATGGCGGCACCGCCGCACTGAGGGCCTCTTATCCCGTCCCCAGGAGGCCGACGCCACGGTACCTGCGAGCCCTGCCATGGCGCCGCCGCCACTGTCGCCTTCGCTGCCGCAGCCTGCCTCCACCTCAGCTCGCCGCCGACGCCGCAGGAAGCCGGGGAGACGCCCCCTTCGTCTTCTAGTGGAGCAGACCGAGGACCCCTCCTGGGATCGGGCTGCCTCTAGCAGACGCCTGATCAAAAGACCCAAACCTGGGTCGTCCTCACCCGCTATTCCCCCAATATCCGCTTTATATGAGCCTTTGAAAACTTTCTATGTATGTGTGAGGAATTCTGGAGGTTCTCAAGTCTTCAAGCCAGAAGAATTTTCAATCAGGCGCGTCTTGGGTAGTCCCGAATCACGGTTTCATGGTCCCCTCATGCATATGCAGCAGATTGTGATCCTTACTCTTTGAGAGCGGAGGGGGCGTTCCTTAGTTCCCGTGGGTGAACTCTTGATTCCAGTGCCCTATGTGGATCGCCCGTGTCATCCGGGAAAAGCTTCCTGTGGCTCAAAGTCCGCCCCCTCCCTGGCTCTTTCACCAAGCGGTCAAAGTTCAGGAGCGGAAAAACCAGGTTCAGAATTTAAGACCAGACGTGGGGCAGGACCTGATTCCTCCGCTTTCACTATACCTCGGGCAACTTGCCTACCCCGGTTCTCCCCCAGCTTCCCTAGGTCTGATGAAATGCCTACTCCACAGCGTTGTTATGGGGGATTGAATGAGTCATTTATCAGCTAATTAAGCGCATTCCTTGAGCGCTTACTCTCTGTTAAATGCATTGCTAAAAGCAAGTGGAGTGGAGGGTGGCTTAGACACTGCTCCAACCTGCCATTCTAGTGGGGTGAAGTGTAGGGGCGGCGGGTGGAGGAGGAAAGAGAGTCATCAAATAATCACTATGTGTCAATAATATTAATCAAATCAATATATAGTTATGCAGCATGGGATGCGCGGTGGGAAAGTAAGGAGGATTATGAAAAATGAATGGGGTCCTGACATAGGGTGAGGGTAAGGGTGGATCATCCTTGCGAAGCTGGCATTTAGATTGAGAAACCAAGGACAGTTAGGAGTTGTACAGGGCAAGAGTAACAGGGGAAATGCACTAAGAAGAAAGAACCATTTGTGCCAGATGAGGTGGGAAGGAGTTGGGGGCGGCGGGGGGGGGGGGGGGGGAGGGGCATGAGGGATGAGCAAGGAGTAGGGCAGGTAATGGTACCAAGTGAATTTGGATTTTATCCTGAGAGTAATGAGGAGCCATTTTCATAAGGGGAATGATAACAAATTTGGATTTCTGAAACGCTACCCTGGCTGCATGGCTTGGAAGACAGTTGGGAGCAGGTGTGGGGGGACCAGTTAGAAGGCTGTTGCAACTTTCTAGCTGCAAAGTAACAATGACTCAGGGTGGCGGTTTGGGGAGGTAGAGAAGTAAAGGATGAAAGATTGCATGTGGGTGTGTGCTAAGGCAATGGCAAGAACATCTAGGTTTTTGCCTTGAGTAGGAAGGAGTCAAGAGCCCTTCACTAAGGTAGTGAAACCTGAAGAAGGATCAAATTGAGGGAGAGGATACAGAGTTTGACTTTGAGAAGGCAAATCTGAAATGCCTGGGCAACATCTAGGTGGAGAGGGTCAACAGGCATTTTTATATGAGATGAGCTCAGAAGAGAGGTCTGGGCTGGAGATTCACATTTGGGTAACATCGGCACACAGGTGATGGATGGGATCATGATGCTGGATGAGATCCCAAGGGAGGGAAGATAGATTAAAAAAAAAAAAAAGTAGACAGAGGAGGAGGAGCCAAGAAAGGAAGCTGAGAAGCAGTGTCCAGACAGGTAGGAGGAAGACCAGGTGAATATCCCAACGAGAAGGTTTCAAGAAGGAGAAAGTGCTCAGTGGGACTGACTGCTGTAGAGGACAGAAATGGCACCACTGGGTTTGGTTAAAAGGAGGGCGAATAGACTATATCCTTTATAAGTCCCCCACCCCCGCCAACAAAACAAAACAAAACAAACAAACAAAGAAAACCACCAAAAAAAAAAAAAAAAAAAAAAAAATCCACAAATCAATTGGCTTAAAAATAAGAAGGCTGCCACCCAATGGCAAATTAATTGAGTGGCTTGGCAGTGCAGTGTCATCATGGACATTCCATCTCCCAGGTTTAATTCCATCTTTGATCTGCTATCCTCATGATGATTTCATGCTCATGGTCATAAGATGACTACCCCAGTTCCTAGAGTCACATCCACATCAAGATGTCCACTCCTCTCCCAGCTGAGAAACAAACTGGATGTGGCCTCTGTCTGTCTTGCTGCTAATGGGCTGAGGGATCAATGCACCCATTCCAGTCTCTGGTGTTCCAGTATCCAACACTGGAAGAAAAGAGGAGTCTCGGAGCAGAGACAAGGACGTGCAGCCACTGAAATTCTTGCATACAGCTGGTGAGAGAGGAAATTGGTACAGCCACTTCTGATAACCGACGGTTTCTACTAAATCCGAACATACACCTGTGCCGTGACCTAGAATTTCCACTCTTAGGTATTCATTCTGAGAGAAATGAGTGCCTATGTCCACAAAAAGACTCACGAAAGAATTTTAGCAGATTTATTTATAGCTTAAACTGGAAATAGCTCAATGTCCATCAGTAGGAGAACTGACAAATTATGGCACGTTCGTCCAATGGAATACTATATTATACATATAAAAGTACAATATACTGACATGTGATATGTGGATTAATATCACATACAGTGACATTAAGCTGACTAAAAGAACCCAGACACAAAAACAATACATATAGTATGATTCCGTTCATTATATAAAGTTCAAGGGTGGGCAACAATGATTTATGGTGATAGAAATCAGAATAGTAGTTACCTGGGTCGCGGGGAGGGGAGTAGAGATGGAAAAAGAATAAGGGGGACTTTTCTGGGATGCTGGAAAAGGTCTATATCTTAATCTGCTTGGTGACTACATGGGCACAAATTCATCAAGCTATACCTTAAGATTAGGAGACTTTATATACTTTATGTGTGTTATAGCCCAAGAAAAATAAAATATAATAAAAGAGAGGACGATGTCCTCCCAATCCACGGTATGTGATTTGTGCTGCTGAGCAAGAATCAGAAGGCACTTTTTGGAGAGACTCTGCCTTCCAGTAACCTTCATGCTAGGTCTGGGCATTGACAAAGCCTCCGTGGCCAGCCCTCTTCCCCTTGGGGCCCCAGAAAACTGGAGAAAGTGAGGCAGGGCTTCTCACTCACATGTGGCTGGCTCCTGCCCAGCTGGCTCGCTTCCTCTGTATCCACAAGACTGCTCTACCCTCCAACGGCAGTTCGAGGTGGTAGAAATGACACCAAAGCTGGGCTCTGACTTGAGGGACCTGGAGGGTCTTTGTGCCCCCAAATTTTGCTCAACAGACCTCAACTTCCTTCCAAGCCCTCTCCAACTTGCTCTGCTCCACCAGACAGCCAGACTCACCCACGGCTCCTGTTTTTTCCTGCTCCACACTCCCCAAGGCTTGTCCATCCTTCCTCAACCCTCCATCAGGCCTTTTCTGTCCCCACCTCCAAAGCCTTGGTCCAGGCCACCATCCACTCACCACTGGGCCCTGAACCAGCCTCTGAGTGCCCCGCATCTCACCCAAAGCCATCATCCTCCACACAGAAGCCAGGATGATCTTTCTACAATGACCATGTCATTCTTCCTCTTGAGAGGGTGTGTCCTCTCCTCTGTCTTCACCTGTCAAGAGTTTTCTAATCCTCAAAGCCCCAGATCAAATTGCTGCCTGCTCCATGGAGCTTTTGTATTCATTTCAGCAAACATTTATCTAGTACCTAACATGGGCCAGGCACTATGCTAGGAATGGAGGGAATAGACAAACTCCATCTACAGACAGTCTGGGGAGATGGTCAATTAAGCAGGGCCAATGTGTGCGTACTTCCTGTCTGTTAACTCTCACTGGACTGTGAGCTCCTTGAGGGCAGGGCTAATGTGGGGGTCATTTCTTGGCTTCAGAGCCTAGTACAGGGCCAGGCAGGGAGTAGGACGCGGTCACTGTGGAATGAATGAATGAGTGAATGAATTAAAGACCTGGCCAAGCTCCTTCCTTTCTCATTTGTCCTCCAAGCCTCCAATTTAGCCAGTGACCAAGTCCATGGAATTCTGTTGGGACTGGATAGCAAACTTAGGGCTAAATGATGAAGAATCAGCAAAAGGTTATGTTGTTTATAGAGTGATGTTTTGCGAAACTACAATACTTAATTTCCTATGTAATCACACCATTTGACAATCGCTTTTTTCTGAAAATCAACATTGTTTCCTTCCCAAGACATAGACTGGGGAAAGGTAACCTGTAATGGAACAGCAGTGATTTGTTAAATCATCAAAGAAGCTAGGTGATATCAAAAGATTTAAAATGTAATAATTAACATTATTGCCAAGGTGACCAAAGAAGTAAGCTCTAGGATAGCACAGACTGCAGCCAGAATGCCAGGGTTTTAATCGCACTCTGCATTTTCTAGCTGTGTGTCCTTGAGCAACTTACTGACCCTCCCTGTGCCTCACTTTTCCCATCCATAAAATGAAGAAAACATTAGAATCTACCTCTTATAGTTATTTCTGCCAATTCAGTGAGTTCATATTGTAAAATGCTTAGAATGGGTCCTGTCGCGCAGTTGGCACTCACGGGTACCTGTTAGTTCAAATGGATAGCAGGTTACTCCGGGGGCAGGATGAGCTGTGGGAGCCCTGGTGTGGAATTTGCCATCCTTAAGGGGGCAGGACCAGTGGCTTGGAATCCTGGACCTGCTTTCATGAACTTGAGAGGTCCCTGCTGGTTTTTTCCTCAGTTTCTCCAACTCTAAGGTTGTTTTTTGTTTTTGTTTTTTTTTTTTTTGTTTTGTTTTTTTTTGTTTTTTTTTTTGCTGCAGACTTGGGAAACAAGTACTGCTATTTTAGCAAGGACTGTGGCGACATCTAGTGGTAATGTGGGCAAGTGCCCAATATTCTTCCCGTCCTCAACCCATTAATGATAGGAACAATAATGATGTATTAAGCTCTTCCCGTGTGCCAGACACTGAGCGTTGACATTGTTTATCTTCAGTGTAATTCTATAAAGAACAGATTGTATTATCTTTATTTTAAAGACCAGGAAAAGAAGATTCGGGGAGATGAAGTCAAGTGCCTAAGGCTACACAGCCACAGGTGATCGAGCTCAATTTGACTCCAGGCCACAAGGACCTGAAGTCTGCATTTTTAACCCCTCTGTGTTAAAAGATCTCTCTAGCTATAAAGTAAACGGATTGGAGAGCAAGAGGAGAGGTGGGAAGACAGTGGGGAGGCCAAGATAAGTGTCTAGGTGGTGGTGGCTTGGCCCAGGGTGGAGACCGTGGTGATACAGGGAGGTGGGCTAATTTGTGATGTATTTTGGAGGCAGGGCTGTCGGCACTGGATGACTGCTCAAATGTGAGGGGGTAAATAAAAGAATTGAGGATGATTCCTGGGATTTTGGCTTTAAAAATAGAAGGATTGACTGAAATGGGTAAGGCTGAGGAAAGAGAAGACTTGGGGAGTTTAAATCTATCCCAGAAGGCAGAGATTCTTTTTTCTTTCTTGTTGGCTCAGGTTATGCCAGGAGATTACCCCTGACATGGGCATGGGAGGAGGTAATGGGTGCCAGAGTGTGGCTGAGAGACTCTGCTGGGCTTTGCTCCCCTGGCACTCTGTAGAACGATGCCTTGTTCCAAAGAATCAACAACAACAACAACAACAACAACAAAACTAAACCAACAAACAAAAAAAAGAAATCAGATTGCTTTTCGATCCTTAGTTGCACAAAAGGATGCTCTCGACTTTTCCTTAGAGAAGCCAGATGAGCCCACATATACTCAGCACAGGAACTTCTTTCTGGCCAACAAGTCTGTTGAGGTGGGAGTTTATTTGAGAGACTTGGGTTGATGTTGACTCTGGGTACAGACGGTAGCCAAAAATTCCTGCCTAAAGTACACAGTGTATATTTCTTTGGTGGAAACCAGTAGACTTTCAGCTAATTTAAGCACAAAGGAAATGTATCAGTAGGATCTCTGGGCTCACAGAACTGAGAGGCACTTGAAGAAGCAAGCTTGGAAAGTGCAGGAAACCTGAAGGCTCCCTTTCCCAGGGCCTTTGCACATGCTGTTCCCTCTGCTGAAATATCTCGCTTGCCTTTCTTTACCAGGCCCTCTCAGACTCATTCTTAGTTTTACTGTTGCTTCCTCAGAAGCTTTCCCTGGTTTTCTCGATGAAGTCAGGCACCCTGGTTAGATGATGTCCCAGTACCAAGTGCTTTTCCTTTGTAGCCCTTAACATAATTGTGCTTAAATAACTATTCATTTGGTTAGCATCAGTCTTCCCAAGTAGACTGTGAGCTCCGTGAAAGCAGGAACTAAGTCTGCCTTGGTCCTAATTGTACTTTCAGAAACTAGGACAGGGGGTAATAGACAGGTTATACTGCAGGGACAAACCAGTCCCAAACCTCAGGGCCTGATGACCACAAATGTTTATGTCTCATTCGTGCTACAAGCCCATCGTGGCTCAGCTGTGGCTCTATTCCACATTGTTTTTCTCTGGGACGCAGTGGTGTGGAGCAGCCTCAATCTGGCAGAGGCCAGGTCTCACTCATCTGTGTATACAAAGCCCCTAGTAGAGGACCAGGTGTTAGGTTGGTGCAATTTGAACCTGACTGAACAGAACGGTGCTGAGGGCCTGGCAGGGAACGAGGGTTGTCCTAGGACCCAGCAGAGGGCCAATGCCACAGACTTTCCCTTTAGAATCTCAGTCATGTGTCACACGTGTCTCTTAGATCCTTCCAGTATTAAAGCTGAGTTTTAAAGAATTTAGGCAGTGTGCTCAAGGTAAAAGCTAGTAAACAGAGTGGAGCATAGAAGAGTGGTCTGGAACATAGGTTCTGCCATCAGACGGACCTGGGTTCATATCCTGCCTCAATGACAATAAAACATCAGCATAAATAATGACAGTAATGCATTATTTCCCACTGACTAATGTGAGAAGAATCCATGAGTCTCTACTCTTGAAATAAATGGGAGAGGAAGGAGACATCTTCCCCATAGCAGAATGCCAGCTAATAAATATAGAAGGGGTGATAGCATACGAAAATCACAGCTTTGCAACTGTAATAGCAGTAAATTGGAATAAGAATCATCCATGGGTGCTAAAACTGTTGAAAGTTTGCTAGGAGAATATTCACAGTCTCAAAGTGTCTCCTTCCAAATGGCTTTTTAATTACAAAAGAAGAGCGATCACGATAGTGGAGAAACCTGATGAACTCCACCTTAGCCCAGTGTTCAAGGTTAACATCATATTGATAGGACAAGCCAACATATGTGCCTCTCAATGGGATATACCGAGAAGCTATCACGTACCTGGCCCCCCTGCCAAAAGTGTGTAACCTGGATGAAATCGTGAGAAAACAACCCGACGAATTGAAATTTAGGACATTCTCCAAAGTAACTGGCCTGACTCACCAAAAATGTCAATGGGAAGAAAGAAAAGACAGGAATTTAAAAGGGATGACGGAGATACAACATCAAAATGCAACATGTAATTCTGAATTGAAGTTGGCGCTAGAAAAATCTGCTGTAAGGGACGTTACCGGAAAAGTTGGCAAAATCTGAATGTAGGCTATGAACTATGAACCAGATAATAGTATATTGTTCAGTGTTAAATTTTCTGATTTTCATAGTTATACTATGATTGTGTAAGAGCATATTCCTTGTTCTTGGGCAATGTTTAGGGGAAAAGAGGCATGACGTCTGTAGCTTACTTTCAAATGATTCATGTATATGCAGAGAGAGAGAGAATTTTGAAGTAAATGTGGCAAAATGTTAATAATATATGTGATTCTGGGTCAAGGGCATATGGGAATTCTTTGCAGTATTCTTGTACCTTTTTCTGTAAATTTGAAATGCTTTCAGACTAAAAGTTTACGAGTTTTTAAAAGCATGTTTACACATCATGGCTTCTTCATTTATTCTATATTTCGTCGACATCCTAAGTTTAGCAATGTGAAAAAAAATATGTCTTAGAACTGAGTCAACATAGGAGTTGTGCGTTCAGAAAACAAGGCAAAGCATTCCCCTCTCCCTATGCCTCAGGGTCCTCACCTGTAAAATGGGACTGACAGATCTGACCTCCTAGTGTGGCAGAAAACGCATGAAAAATGTTTAGTATCCAGCTGGCACATAGTAAATGCTTGATAAATGCTAGCTTGAAAAACTGGTAGAGGGAAGATACCAGTAAGGTGGCAGCACGTGAGGTCTTCCGCTGGTACCCCCTTCGGCAACAATATCTTGCAAATACCCACGGACAAAGGCAGCCGTGCAGAAGCTTTGGCATCTAGCTAGGTGTCTGTGAGGCCCCAATAATGGCAAACGGTAAAAATAGCGCTTTGTAACTAGATACGAACAGGACAGCTGTGAGAGAGAAATCGGCAAGACCTCTGCCTGCGGGTCACTTCACAAGAGTCCCTTCCACTTTCGAGACACCAACATTAGAAATTATAGACATAGGTAATGAATGGGAGTTCCGACCCGTGGACTCCTCAAAGAAAAGGCCTTGGACCTATATCAAAAGATTGGAGAGTAAATACACATATGTTTTAAGTCAAAATGAAACACTTAAGCTTTGCACATAACATTCTAAGACCCGGTCTTTAATGCACAGGCTTACCTCTAGCCCATATGTTGTCTTTGTGTGAATCAGAAAAAGTCACCCCTTCCTCTGGGTGGATTCGGCTCTACAGTGAAAGGGGCAACGGCTGGATTTTAGTCTCTCCTTGCTTGAGTGCTCTTGTGCAGTCTGCAACCTGCTTGACAGTTAATGGCATCCCAGAAACTAATCTCCAGTCCCAAACACAAATAGTTAAGAGGGCTGTGTGTGGTTGCGTCACCCTCCAAGTCTGAGGGGCACCTCACCACCAACCCTGTCAGAATGCCACCTCCCCCGTCTTCCCTGAGCCCTACTCTAATTCCATGATCACCTTGACCTCCTCTTTCCATCTGTCACCTCTTATTAATGAGGCTGGACATTGCAGGAGGAGGGTGGAGGGGATCTCGAGGATTATCAGGGCCACAGTCAGAGAGAAGCTGATGTTTCAGGCAGGAGAATGGTCAATAAAAACCCATCTGCCCCCACACCCTACTTTTAGTCTGTCCAGCATTCTCAGAAGTGGGCGAGAGGGCCTTCTAGGTAGTGCAGAGAAGGTCTGCAGAATGAGAGGAAACGAGAGCAGTGGCTGTGATGTCCTCTTGTTTTGATCATTAGTGTCTTTCTGGTACACACCCCCTCCATGTAGCCGGGGCCTCGATCCCGAAGCCAGGCCCAGGAGTCTGGAGTGGTTCCAAGTCCTGGAGCGCTGGGTGGCCCAGCCCTCAGCAAATGCTCAGAGCGGGAAGTTGGAGCCTCCAAAGCCTTGCACCTGGAATCAGCCCTCAATGCTCTGACCCAGGAGACCGCAGCTGCTTCAAAGACATCTCCAGGGACCCTCAAAGCACTCTAGTCCTATCTCCAACACTCATGCACTATGTGAACTGGGGAAAATCACTCCATCTGTTGGAGCTTCAGGTTCCCCAGCTCTATGGCTATAAGCATAGTACTTCCCTCCCAGCACAGTTGTGACACTTTGATGTGTTTGTGCAGACGCGGCAAGGGGCACAGCACAGGGCATGGCATGCAGTAAGCACTCAAGAAGCGGTGGCTGCCCTATGACCTCTGGGGTCCCACACAAGCACCTGTGCCCTAGGAGGGAGATCACCAATCCCACACAGTCTGTCAGCCTTAAGACAAATGCTGAAAACCTTTTTTTGTGTGTGTGGTCTCAATGGTCTGGTTATAAATGCAGCTGAAGAACTCACTGAAAGTATTTTGCACAAGATGAAGAGACACTTTAGCGTTGAATTGAAAGATCGTTGTGAGTATTTTCACAAGCTGGCAGGCAGCTGTGAGTGGATAAGAACCCTTCTCCCATCACTTTGCAGACATCGATAAATAACTTGGCACACTCAATGGAAGGATAGATTCTGGAGATTGCTTCAGATGGCTTCCAGAAACAAAAGCTTGTTGTGCAAACGTAATGACATCATTTTGATAAGGAATTGATTCTCACTGTCCAACCCTATCAGAGAAGGAGCTCATGTCACTTTTCTGAACTCCCAATGTTCAACTGTCTACTGGATACCATCACTTGGATGTCTAACAGGCATCTCAAACTCAGTGTGTCCCAAACAGAAATCCTGATCCTTCCCCCTGCCCCCAAATCTGCTCTATTTGTGGCCTTTCCCATCTCAGCCAATGGCAATGCCATCCTTCTATTTTCTAAGGCCAAAAATCTTAGAGTCATCCTTGATTATTTTTCCACATCTGGTCAATCTCTGTGACTCCGCCTTTGAAATATCTCCAGAATCCAACCACTGCTCACCATTTCTACCACTAATATCCAAGGTACCATTCTCTCTCACCTGGATTACTGCAGATGCCTCCCTACTGGGGTCCTTTCTCCATCACAGTCAAGACTCAGCAGCCCCAGTGATTTTGTTCAAAATTAGTCAAATCGTCGTAAAACTCTCCTCAAAATCCTCAGTGCCCCTTTATCTGTTCCAGAGTTGTATCCTAAATCCTATAAGACTCCCCATGAGCCATCTCCCTTCTACCCTTCTGACATCACTTCCATTGCTCTCCAGTCTCATAGTTTTGGACGAAGATTCCAGACATGCGCTCCCCTTTCAAATTTGCACTGGCTCTTCCCTTTGCTGGAATGCTCTTCCTTCAGACATTTTCATGGCTTACCCCCTCACATTCTGTAAATCTTCATTCGAGTATGGCCTATGTATGGAACAAGGTTGACCCTGACCATCCTTTCTGAAACTACAACCTAGCCCCGAACTCAGATCCCTCTCACCCTGTTTCTATTTTCTTCCCATAGCTCTTACCACCTTGTAACATATTATGTAATTTATTTATTTAGTATATTTATTGTTCATTGTCTGTCTTCCCCCTCTATAATGGAAGTGTCATGTGGGCAGGGATGTTTCCCTGTTTCATTCATTGATGTAACTCTTCTTTTCTGGCGCAATGTTTGGTGAAATAGTAAATGTTTGTTTAATGAATGAACCCAAGGACTTTCTGAGTATAAAGAGAGATTCTCACTGCTTGATTTAAAAAAAATCTGAAAATGAGAATCCTCTAATTACTTAATTGTTTGGAATTTCATCTTCATCCAAAACCGAGCAGCACTGAGATGAAGGGCTTGTTTTAATAGCTCATAAATACTCCATTCTCTTTACTGAGGAGTGCAACACTAACATGCTATACTCTTCCATTTTAAAAAAGAGGTCGCTCAACAGAAGTAAAACTGGAAAATTCAAAAGTTTATGGAAATTGAACAATAAAGTCTTAAATAGCCAATGATTGAAGAAATCACAAAGGAAATTAGAGAAGACTTAGATAGAAATGAAAATGAAGGCACAAATACCAAAACTTATGGGACACAACAGAAGCAGTGTTAAGGGAGAAATTTATAGCTATAAATGCTTGTACTGAAAAACAAGAAAGATCTTGGGGAGTCTGGGTGGCTCAGTCAGTTAAAGGTCTGACTCTCTGATTTTGGCTCAGGTCATGATCTCACGGTTTGTGACTTTGAGCCCCACATGGGGCTCTGCACTGACAGCTCAGAGCCTGCTTGGGATTCTCTCTCTCCTCTCTCTCTGCCCCTCCCCCTCTTGCATGTGCATGCATGCACTCTCTCTCTCACACACACACACAAAGTAAATACACAAACTTTAAAGAAATAAAATAAAGGAGCTCCTCATTCGGTTAAGCCCCCAACTTTGGCTCAGGTCATGGTCTCATGGTTCCTGAGTTCAAGCCCCACATCAGCCCTCTCTCTGCCCCTCCCCCACTCATGCTGTGTCTCTCTGTCTCTCTCTCTCAAAACAAATAAATAAATATTTAAAAAAAAAACAAGATCTCAAATCAACAATTTAAGTTTACAACTTAAGGAACTAGAAAAAGAACAGATTAAACCCAAAACTAGCAGAAAGAAGGAAATAATAAAGATTAGAGCAGAGATAAATGAAATAGAAAATAGGAAAACAATAGAGAAAAATCAATGAAATCAAAAGTTGGCTCTTTGAAAAGATTAGCAGAATCGACAAACCTTTAGTTAGATGGACTCAAATTACTAAAATTGGAAATAAAAGTGGGCATTACTACTGATTCTAGAGAAATAATAAGGGTTATAAGAGAGTACTGTGAACAGGTTGGATACTATAGATGAAATGGACAAATTCCTAGAAACATAAGACCTTCCAAGATAAATCAGGAAGAAATAGAAAATCTGAATAGAGATGTAACTAGTAAGGAGATTGAATCAGTAATCGGAAATTTTCCAACAAAGTAAAAGCTCTGGGCCTGATACTTTCAGTGGTGCATTCTACCAAACATTTATTAGCTTATTCTCTCTCTCTCTCTCTTTTTCTCAGTAAGCTCTATGCCCAACATGGCGCTTGAACTCATGACCCTGAGATCAAGAGTTTCATGCTTTACCAACTGAGCCAGCCCAGGCACCCCTTAATTCTGTCAAACATTTAGAGAAAAACCAATACCAACCCTTTCAAACTTTTCCAGAAAATTGAAGAGGAAGGAACCCTTCCTAACTCATTCTATGAGGCCAGAATTATTCTGATACCAAAGCCAGATGAAGGCAGTACAAACAACAAAACAAAACAAAACCCAAAAAACCAAACCAAACAAACAAACCAAAACAGACCAATATCCCTTATGAACATTAATGCAAAAAACTTCAATAAAATACTAGCAAACCAAATTCAGCAGCATATTAAAATGATTATACACCATGACCAAGTGGGATTTGTTCCTAGAATAACATTAACAAAATGAAGAAAAAATGTCACATGATCATCTCAACTGATTCAGAAAAGCACTTGACAAAATTCAAACCTTTTCATGAGAAAAAACACTTAAACCGTGAATAGCAGCCACCTTAACATAATAAAATTTATATATGAAAAAACAACCACAAACATCACACTCAATGGTGAAAGACTGAAAGCTTTTCCTCCTAAGATCAGGAACATGGCAAGGATGTCTGCTTTCATCCCTTCTCTTCAGTACAGTCCTGGAAGTGCTAGCCACAGCTATTAGGCATGAAAAATAAATAAAAGGCATCCAAATTGGAAAGGAAAAAGTAAAGTCATCTCTGTTCATAGATGACATGATCTTATTTGTAGAAAACCCTAAAGGTTCTACCAAAAAACTTTTAGGATTAATAAATGAATTCAGCAAAGTAGCAGGATACAAAGTCAACTCACATAAATCAGTTGTGTTTCTATACACAAACAATGAACACTCTGAAAGGAAATTACAAAAACAATTGCCTTTATACCAGCATCAGAAAGAATAGAATACTTATGTGTATTTTACCACAATAAAAAATGTTCACGTAAGTTGTATAATAAAAAAGTGAATAAATAAATGAAATCCTATAGACTAGCAGCAAATAATTGGAAATTAATTTTTAGACATTCAATTTAAAGTAGCACTATAAACCATAAAATACTTAGGGGTTTTAAAGGGAAAAACACTCTGTCTACTCCTACTACTGTGCACAGTACTTTACTTCTGACACCTAACGTATGGGTTTTCCCGTACATCAATAATTTTTCCAATTCTCTGTGGATACCAGCTGGGTGGTCTATAATACTATTTATGGTCTTTCCAATGAACATAAAATACTAAGGCAGAAACTTAATAAAACACATACAGGATCTGTATGCTGATAATTACACAATGCTGAGGAGAGAAGTCAAAGGAGCAACATAACCGTGTTCACAGATTGGAACAATCAACATGGTAAAGATGTCACTTCTCAGATTGACCTGTTAGTTTAATGCTGTTCCTGTAAAAATCCTCATCATGAATTTTGCTCCATGAAAGACTATATTAAAGGATAAAGAGATAAAGGATAAAGGATAAAGTGTACAGCGAGAGGAAATACTTAAGAGACTGGTATCTAGAATATATAAAGAACTCTCAAAACTCAAAAATTAAAAAAAAATTCACTTAGACACTGGATAAAAGGCATGACAGACATTTCAGGGAAGAGGATATACAGATGGCAAGGAAGCAACCACATGGAAAGATGTTCAACATCATTAGCCGTTAGGGAAATGCAAATTAAAACCACAAGAAAGCACTATATGCCTATCTGAAAGCCTAAAATAAAAACTAGCGACAACAGCAAATGATGGTGAGGATATGAAGAAACTAGATCATTCGTACATTGTTGGTGGGAGTGTAAAATGGTACAGCCACTCTGGGAAACATGTTTGGCAGAGTTTTAAAAAGATTTTATTTTTTTTTTAAGTAATCTCTACACCCAATGTGGGGCTCGAACTTACAACCATGAGATCAAGAATCACATGCTCCACCAGCTGAGCCAGCCAGGTGCCCCACATTTGGCAGTTAAAAAAAAAAAAACCAACCAGATGTGCGGTTACCATATACCCAACAACAGCACTCTTGGATATTTACCCTAGAGAAATGGAATTTTACGTTCACTGAAAAACCTATACGTAACGGCTTTATTAGTAATAGCCCCAAACTGGAAACAGTGCGGACATCCTTCAATGGGTTAATGTCAAATAAACTGTCGTACCTCCACACGATGGAATAGTGTTTGGCAATAAAAAAGAACTAACTGTGGATACATGCAGCAACTTGGATGACTCTCTAGAGAATTATGCCGAGTGAAAAGAGCCAATCCCCAAAGGTTACATTCTATATGATTTTATTTACATAAAATTTTTGAAATGACCAAGCTAAAGACATTGAGAACAGATCACTGGTTGCCAGTAATTGAGGGTGAGGTGAGGGGATAGAGAGGTGAGAGTGAGTATGTTTTTATATTTTTTTTAAATTGTAATGTTTTAATATATTTTTGAGAGAGAGAGAGGGAGCGGGAGAGAGGCAGAGAGAGAGAGACAGACAGACAGAATCTGAAGCAGGCTCCAGGCTCTGAGCTGTCAACACAGAGCCCAACGTGGGGCTCCAATTCATGAACCGCGAGATCATGACCCGAGCCGAAGTCGGATGCTCAACCGATTGAGCCACCCAGGCGCCCCAGAGTGGATATGTTTTCAAAAGAACAATGCAAGAGATCCTTGTAGTGACAGAACTGTTTTCCTGCAGCTTGACTGTGGTTCTGGTTATGGATTCACTAACGTACACGTGTGATAAAATTGCATAGGATTACACATGCATGCGTGCGCGCACACACACACACACACACACGAGTAAAGCAAAACTAGGGAAATCTAAAAAGATCAATGGATTATATCCATGTCAATAACCTGCTTGTGATCTTTTACGATAGTTTTGCAAGATGTCATCGCTGGGGAAAACCAGGTAGGGGCTACATGGGCTCTTTCTGCATCATTTCTTACAACCGCATGTACGTCTCCAATCGTCTCAACACGAAACAATGAAAAATTAAATCCAATCAGGTAACATTGTTCTATTTTCATGATTATTAATGTTGAGATGTAAATGAACAAGTCTTCATTATACACATTCAAATGATCACCACCCAAATCGAGACATGGAAAGTTTTCGGCACCCCAGAAAGTTTTCCCATGCCCTCCTGCTATGCTGTCTATATTCAGCTCTCAAGGGGGTAACCAGTGTTCTGATTCATACAACTGTAGACTCCTTGTGCCTGCTTTAGGGCTTTAATGAATGGAATCATATCGAATGTAATGTGTGTGACATTTTCCACTTGGAGTAATGTGTTTGAGATTCATCCATGTTACTAAATGTGGCAACAGTTCATTCCTTCATACCGCTGAGCGGCATTTCACTATATATTAGTCAGCTTGTTGATGGACATTAGGGTTCCTTCCAGTTTGGGGCTATTATGAAGACAGCTGCTACAGACATTCTTGTACAGGTCATTTTGTGGACATTCGTTTTCATTTCTCCTGGGTCAAATACCTGGGAGGGGAGTGGCTGGATCATGTGGTCAGTGTGCGTTTAACTTTATTACAAACTGCCAAAATGTTTTCCAAACTGATGGCATCATTTGACATTCCCACCTGTTAGGTAGGAGAACCCCTGTTGTTCCACATCTTTTCTAAAATTTGGTATTGTCAACTTTTTATACTTTAGCCATCCTGGCGGGTATGTAGTGGTGATTAATTTGAATAACAAAAAGTATTAAATAAATTAGAATGATAAACAGTATATATATATATATATATATATATATGTATGTATATATATATGAATGTATATATATACCAAAAAAAATCTCAGGGGTCCAGTTTGACATCTTAAGAAGCCCAGCTCAAAGTGATCCCTGTATGATCAATCCCAATTTCCCTCCAACTTATTCCCATATGGACCCTCATCCTCTGCTCGCTGCATGCCCAGGGGCCCAGCCCAGCACCAATAAGAACCTCCTTCCTGCCTTCCCCACCTCCAACCTTACCCTTGACCCTGATCCTCCTCTGCTCTGAGCCCTTGAGATCAAGCCCACATACTTGGGGCTGCCATTTGAGCCCCTCTCGCCTGCCCAGCCTCATTTCCCATTATTTAAGGTCTGTCTGGCACTTTGCAGCCTTTAAGAACGTTCCAAGAAGCAGGGATACCCTCTCGTGGCCACTGCAGCTTTCTCTCCCTGGAGACAGAAAGTAAATTAGTGGCTGCTGGGGGCTGGGGGTGGGTGGTGACACAAGTTAAGGACGGACTAATGAGTACAGGGTCTCTTTTGGGTGATGAAAATGTTCTGGAATTAGAGAGTGATGGTTACACAATTTTGTAAATATATTGAATTGTACACTTTAAGAGGGGGAACTTTATGGTATGTGAATTATCTCTCCATAAAGTGGTTATAAAAACATTCAAGAAGGCCCTCACTCTCGGTTGGTGACTCTCACACTTGCACAGCCCTGAGAGTGAGGGCCTCAGATTTTGTGCCCTTCTGTACCCTGGTGGCTCTGGTGGAAGAATGGGGTATTTATCCTCTACCTTTGATCGAGGGTCACCCCCCTGGGGCTTACCTCTCCTGGCTTGTTGTCCAGCCAAACTCAGTGCCATGGACAGGTGACTCCCTCAGGCACAGAGGCACGGGAGCCATGAGGGGGTGTGGGTGCCGATGGCCAGGACCACCAGTGTCTGCTACGCTCCAGGTGATGAGGCCACCGCCATCCCAGTAAACACACCTCCCTGTTCTCCCCCTAACCACGTGGCTCCAGCCACCCTGTCCTCCATTTTCTTCAAAGAGCACACGACTTTCCCACTTCAGGGCCATCGCACAGGCTGTGTCCTCTTTTCCGAACATGGTCTCCAGCCTTTCTTCTTGCGGGTTCCTTCCCATCCTTCGGGACTCAATGTTACCTCCTTACAGAGGCCTTCTCTTCTTGCCCCATCCAGATGGGTTCTCTATTGGTCCCTCTTGAAGCACCCGGGATGCTTTCTTAATAGCGCTTATCACAGTTTGGAAATTATATGCTCATTTGTTTGTCTATGTGTTTAATGTCTGTCTTCCCCAACAGGCTGTAAGATTGAGGAGAGAGGGATTGGGTCTGTCTTGTGCATGGCTGTGTCTGCCATACCTTTCCTTGTGCCTGGCATTTAGAAGATACTCAGTACATGTTTGTCAGATGCTTTATGAATAAGGCCCTGCTCCTCTAAGACAAGCACTCCCAGCCAAGTAGGGAGGAAGGCGTCTGGGCAGGCATCTATGTCACCAGATGGTCCCTACTATTACAGGTAGGTGAGCAGAGGGGTGTGGGAAGCCAGAGAAGGGAGAAATTAATTCTGGGAGCTCAGAGAGGAGATAAAATCTAGATAGCAAATACCATTTGAGTTGGCTTTTGAAGGATGACTAGGAGAGTATCAGGGATATAAGGATATGGGAAGAAAATGTCAGGCCGAGGGAATAGCATAGCTAAAAGTTTGGAGGCAGATAAATGCTACTGTGGCTCTGTGTGTGTGTGTGTGTGTGTGTGTGTGTGTGTGTGTGTATAAGGAGGCAGGGTGTGAGTCTGGAGATGCAGGTGGCCCTGGGTTTCTAACACACAGCTAAGGAGGTTGGATTGGTTCTGACCTGCAGCATTTCCTCTGGTGTGACCTCAGTGTCACTGGAGGGGTTGGGGAGCTGGCTGGCTGATTTGAAGTAGGACATCAAACTCAAGATTTCACAAGGATTTTTAAATAGTATATTATTCTAATTTCCTCTGAAGATAAGAATATGTAAATCAAACTCAAAACCGTGGGAAGTCGACGTCATGGGACGTGGATCCGGGGCAAAAGTTTGGCAAATGCCAGTGAGGATGGTGAAAGCTACAGCAAGACGGAGCGAGGGAGGGGTACGGCGAGGCTGGCGCTTTGAAGGCTCCCTCTGATGGCCATCTGGATCCATGGGGGAGTGATAAGCAGGAGGGCATGAGACCAGGGCATAGAGTTTCCATAGGCCTGGGGGTCTGATCTGACATGGGGGTAAAAGGGGTCAGGAGCTGGGAGAAGCCCTGCTTTGGAGCTTGAAGACACCAGGCGGCAGCTGCTTCCCCTCCTCCTCCTCCTCCTTCTCCTCCTCCTTCTCCTCCTCCTCCTTCTCCTCCTCCTTCTCCTCCTCCTCCTCCTCCTCCTCCTCCTCCTTCTCCTCCTCCTCCTTCTCCTCCTCCTCCTCCTCCTCCGTCTTCTTTAATGTTTATTTATTTTTGAGACAGAGAGAGACAGTGCATGAGTGTGTGGGGGGGGGGTGGGCAGAGAGAGAGGGACACAGGATCTGAAGCAGGCTCCAGGCTCCGAGCTGTCAGCACAGAGTCTGATGCGGGGCTTGAATCCACACACCGCAAGATCATGACCTGAGCCGAAGTCAGATGCTCAACCGACTGAGCCACCCAGGCTCCCCAACACCAGGCAGGCTGCTTCTAACAGGAGGTGCCAGAGCTGGCCATGCCAGAGAGGCTGCGCCTCTTTCTAGAAGATTCAGACTCTTATTTACTGCGATGGGACAAAATGTGCAGAACTCTATATGGCAAAAAGCTTCCTTCCTTGTGTCCCCAGTCAGATGCTATAGCAGAAGTGGTTGGGCCCTGTCCACATTCTGCCCTCAGCCCCTCTTGGAAGTGGCCTGTGGGTAATAACACCCTCACTAACCTCTTTCTGTGTCTGTCTGCCCTAGCACATTCTCTGGCCATTGCTGCTCAAACCGCAGAGGGCATCTGGACGGGCCATGGATTTCATGCCCTCTACCAGTGGGACAGCTGTGACATGTGTTCCACAGTGTCCCGGAGGCCCCCCAGCTGGATTGGTCCCTAGTTGCCCACAGCATCGACCCCCCCATCGACAACCCTGTATTGGCTTCCTTCCCTCCCCTGACTTATTTCTCCACTCTCAAATCGTGCTTCCTAGGGCCACCTCCCAGAGAAACCACCTGCAACCGAATCTTGGCCTCAGGGTCTCCCCAAAAGGAGATAGCAAAGCAAGAAATGCCAGAGTCACCCCTACTTTCTCACCCTCGCCCTCAGCTGCAGGTTTTATTTGTGCAGGTGGAACCCAGAGTTGGAATAAGTCTATCACTTGCAGCTGTCTTGGGGGGCATAGCCAAAAAACCAGGAATGGGGTAAGGGAGGAGCAAATCATCTTTCGTATTGTTTTAATTAAGTCGCTAATTAGCAGCCCTTGGATACTTGCGGGCATATGCTTTCAGTTATTTGGGGCATGGAGGGAGGGGCCTTCGCACCTCAGGACCTTTGCTGGTCCTGCCGCCTGGATGTTTCCCCTAACATATCCCCAAGTCCAACGCCTCTACCTCGTTCAGGTCTCGGCTCGGATATCATCCCAGCAGAGAGGCATCTCTGACCACATTATCCTAAATCTCCCCCCTTTTCCCTTCATCTTATTGTCTTTGTAGCTGTTGGCATTATATCTTTTTGAAAACCAACTTTATTGAGGTATAACTTACATACAATACAATACACTCATTTTTAGAGCATACGTTTTGGTGAATTTTGGCAAATACCCATGTCCTGGTAACGGCCACCAAATCAACATTTCCGCCATCCCAGAAGTTTCGCTCACCCGTCTGCTTTCTGTTACCGTGGCCTAGCTTCTCTTTTTCTAGAACTTCTCCTACATGGAATGATTTGCCAGGTACTCCTTTTTTTTTTTTTTTTTAAGGTACTTTGTTTTTTATTTTGTTAAATGTATTTATTTATTTAGAGAGAGAGCAAGAGAGCAAGAGCCGGGGAGGGGCAAAGAGAGGGAGACGGAGAGAGAGAATCCCAAGCAGGCTCTCCGCTGTCAGCCCAGAGCCGGGTGCGGGGCTCGAACTCACGAACCCGCGAGATCACGACCTGAGCAAGAGTCGGACGCTTAACCGACTGAGCCACCCAGGCGCCCCGGCCATTATTCCGTTGCGGTTGATTGCTTTTGCTCGGCGGAATGTCTCGGAGATGCACCCACGCAGCCCCAAGGACCGGCCAGGCATTCCGTGGTACTGCTGTGAGCCCGTACCTCGCTGCGTGCTTGCTCTCCTATCGACGGACACTGGGCAGCTTCCGGTTTTCACCTCTGGGTGAAACTACGAACTCTCACGTGCAAGTCTTTGCGCGGACGTAGGGACATACGTTTTCAATTCTCTTGGGTATACCCAGCAGCGGAATTGTTGGATTATCAAGTGGTATCTTATGTCCCACGCGCTTTTGTCCTGTGGTCCATCTTCCCCACCGAGCCTCATGAGGGCAGGGACTCGGCTCACCACCGGATGTGCCTGGGGCCCAGCAGGCATATGGCATGGGGCAGGTTGCTCGGCAGGGCCACACTGAATGAATGAATAAAAAGCCAGCCAGCCTGATTTCCAAGCGGAAGGGCTCCAAGCTGCGGGGCTTCCGGGTCCTCCCGCCCAGCGGCAGGTTGCTGCTGTAGTTCCCGGAGGATCCCGACACTTTCTGAGCCCTGCAGAGGAACAACAGCCGCAGAAGAGGGGGACATCACGACGTAGTCGTGCCAGGGGCCTCGAACCCCACACCGAGAGTTTTCCCAGGGGGTTTCTGTAATGCTGAGACGCAGCGGGGGAGTCCTGGCCGCCTCTCCTCTCCCTTGGGACTCTGTCTGCCCTTTGCAGATGGCACTTTTCCTACGGCTGGGGTGACTGGGTGCCTTTCGCTCGTGGGTGTTTCTGTGGGCTCTCCCCTTCCCTTTTTCCCCACACCGCGAAGGGACTCCAGGACCCGCGTGTGGACACCCGGGCCCTTGTGTCGAAGCTCTGCGTCCGCACCTTTCCACCAGCCTTGCTCATCTAGGCTCCTGAGACCGTAAGAAGGGCCCGAGCGGTATTGTGTCCATGTTTGCGGGTGCGCCTGGACTGTCTGGGGCCGGCGGTTATTTGTGTCCCTATGACTCGCCAGCTGTTGTCCCAGGCCCTTGGCACTCGCAGCACGCGCCGCCCCCCCCCCCCCCCCCCCCGCCGCGACCTACGGCACCAGCGGCTGCCCTCTCGCATCGCTCCAGCAGGGGGCGCCGGCGCTCCGCCAAGAAGAGGAGCCAGGACTCTGCTCTGCAACTGCGGGCGGAGGGCGCGCTGCGACCCCAGAGACCGAGCTCAGCTCCTTCTGAGACTCCGGGAGCCTCAGGATCCCGCCAGTTGTTCAGAGAGGGAAACTGAGACACCGAAAAGGGGAAGAGAGGCTACTGAGATCTTCTAAACACCAGTCCCAGATCCCAGCGCACCACACCCCTCCCCAGATTTAGCGTGAGGAACAGAGGGCTCTTTGGGAAAGAGTGGGAGTGCTGTCCTCTATCTGGGCTGCGCAAGCCTGCTCCAAGGCAGTTGGCGGGGTGGGGGGGACGTGGACTCAATCTCTCGGTCCCCTCTGGGATTTTAACAGCTGCTGGGAAGTCTGTGAGCCCAGGGGTGCGGTGTGGAGGGCAAGGCAGGGGTGTGCCTCTGTAAGTTGCCCAGGGTGAGGGAGGGGCCTTGAAGGCCTTGTTTTACTCATCCGTACAATGGGGTATGAAGGGAACCGACACCTTCAGCTCTCTCCCGTTCTTTCTGCTTCATCGTCGCACAGGCTGGAGGCTTAAGAAGTGGCTGGGCCAGCGTCCTGGGGACTCCCTCCTTGCACGGTCCAGACACAGCCCCTTCCAGAAGAGACCACCCGTTCCTGGGCGCTGCTCACTGGATCACAGGATGGTCATCTGACCCGAGAGGGTGCATTTTCATTACCTAAACAGCCTGACTCAACATGATGAATTGGGTCAATCAAATGTCGCCCTCCTGTTTTTCCAGAAATTTGTATTGAGCACCCACTGTGCACCGGGCTTTATGCTGGGTCCTGGGGATAGAATCATAAGCAGAAAAATGAGGCCCTGCTCCCAGGGACCCCCTCATCCAGAGGGGGCGGGGGGGAGGGGACAGAATATCAGACAAGTAAACAACAAACAAACAATTATAAATTGTGATAAATGCTGTGAAAGAAACGCAGAAAAGGGCAGATATAAAGAATAATTGAGGAGGGAGGCTGCTGTTAGCTGGAGCTGTCAGGGGAGGGCCTCTAATGAGGCAGCATTTAAACCAGGAGCTAAAAGATGAGACGGAGCCAGCCATGCAAAGGCGAGGCAAGTGGAAAGGGTGAAATAGGGCAAGGAAAATGATCAGATTCATATTTTTAAAAGATCCTTCTGGCTGCCGGGTGGAGAATGGGCTGGGGCAGGGCATGAATGGAAGCCAGAGACCAGAGAGGAGGCTGGTTGTAATAACTCAGGGGAGAAATGGTAGTGGTTCCGCCCGGGGTGGCAGCCGAAGGGGGTGATGGATTCCGGATTATTTTAAAGTAGGATTGATGGGTCTTCTGTCAGATGAGAGGTAGCTGACATGGAAGAATCCAGGAGGATGATGCCTTTAAAAATGAGGTGGACAGGGGCGCCTGGGTGGCGCAGTCGGTTAAGCGTCCGACTTCAGCCAGGTCGCGATCTCGCAGTCCGTGAGTTCGAGCCCCGCGTTGGGCTCTGGGCTGATGGCTCAGAGCCTGGAGCCTGTTTCCGATTCTGTGTCTCCCTCTCTCTCTCCCCTCCCCCGTTCATGCTCTGTCTCTCTCTGTCCCAAAAATAAATAAACGTTGAAAAAAAAAATTAAAAAAAAAAAATGAGGTGGACAGAAGGGCCCTTTACTGAGGCAGGGAGGGTGGGAGGAAAGCAGGCTGGGAGGGTCACAGAAGAATGTGGCAGAAACAGAAACTGCTGGCAGAAGCGTAAGGGTCCCAGAATGGAGTCCAGGTCTCCCTCCGTACTCCCTGCCTTTGGGGGTGGGGGGGGTGGGTTGTGGTTCTGGACTCAAGGCTCCTAAACTCAGCCCAGCAAAGCATCACCCTGGAGCATTGGGAAATCGGATCCCTGTGGGCCAGCGTCCTGGGGACTCCTTCCTTGCATGGTTCAGACACAGCCCCTTCCAGAAGAGACCCCCCCCCCATTCCTGGACACTGTTTGCCCCAAATCTACTCAAAACCTCTCAGGTGGTGCCGATTCAGCTGGTCGGGGCCCATTTGTGGGAGCCCCTGTCCCAGAGCTCAGAGTTCCTGTTCCCATTAGGACCTTGGTGACCGCTGTTCTCCTCTCCCAGGTGGCCAGACCCAGGGGAGTGGGGAGACAGTGGCAGGAGAGTCAGGAGGGAGCCCCTGAGAGACAAACAACCAGAGGCTGCTGAGAGAGATGCCAAGGAATTCCAGGGAAAAACAAACCACCTTTTTATTTTGATCTTGTTTCTAAACAGTCCCAGCTACCAAGGAAGGTATTATTTTGCTTCCTGGGAAGCGGAACCAAGAGGAATGGGCAAGCCAAAAGAGAGGCAGAGGCTGGAGTTTTTGCACCATGCACTTGCAAAGGGCCCCTCGGGCCCTGGGCTCACTCAAAGCTAAGTCTGCCTGCCATCTGAGGGCGGCCCAGTTCATTCTGGACCCATCCCACTAGTGGGTCTCAAATGGCCGAATTGTTCCTTGCCTTGCAGGCTTGGGAGGTACGCGGAACATTCTCTCTCCCTGACCCTCTTCATCTGGGGTCATTCCTTAGGTCTCAGCACAAAGGAAGCCCTCCCTCAGCCCCCATAACTGGGTCGCCTCCCGCATTGTGAGCACCCACTTGGCATTTGCTCCATATTCACATACACGATCTGCTTTCACCCTGCAAGGCAGGCCTGCCGACATCTGTAACAGATGAAGGCGCTAAGGTTCAGAGAGTTTAAGCAGCTTGCCCAAGGTCATACGGCTAGCATACAGCCTCGAACCTCTGTGGCTGCAGCAGATCCAGGAAACGTTGCCCCCAAATCCTTTGTTAGAGCTGAGCGCCACTTAACAAAGGAAAGCTCTGAATACCCAAAAGTATCAAATGAACCATCTCAAAGGACCAAATAAATATCAGTGCTGGGTCCACGACGAGGTAGGGATTAAGCGCTAGACCCCATGCCCTCCCGGAGACAGGACCCCAGAGGCCAACCTCAGCTGAACAGAACCCTCCCCTTTCCCAAAGTCAGCTGTTTCTCTGTCCCTGGAAATGCCTCTGAAATGTCAATTGTGGGCCACCCTCCCTCCCTCCCTCCCCCTCTGCGAGTCATGTAGAAGCTCAAATATATTATACATATTAAAAGAATATATTCTCTGGCAGCCCTGAAGGGGATAATGAAACCTATATATATATATATCTATATATTTATACACAATGGATTGGCTCGAAATGCTCTGAATATCCCTCCAGCTGTGGCAACCCTTTGAAATATGATACACGAACAACACCTCCCCCACTGGCGGCTGGCGGGAGACATTAAAGATTTAAAAAAAGGGAAGGAAGGAAGGAGAGGAAGGAGAAGAAAAAGGAGCCAGCTGCTTTTGCCTTTGGCTGTGCAGCAGCAAACTGTGTTTAAATATTAAAACCACCCATCACCCTGCCCAGCTGTCCGCCCCCTTCTGTGGCCTGGGTATGCACCAAGGTCTCCCGTGGCTCAGAATGGTTGGGGTAGCCGTGCAGATCTGACGCCTCCTCAGCCCCAGTGATGGGGGCGCTGGGAGGGGTGGGGACTCTGCCTCTGATCCCAGACTCTGGGCTGGTCTCAGCTGGGCTGGGATTAGGGGCCTGACGTGGGAGTGGGGGGGGGGCGCGGGTGGGATCTGCTGGATCTGAGACAGAAGATATAGGTTTAAATCCTGACTCTCCACCTCTTAGGTGCTGTGTGACCTTGACCTTGGGAAGTCTCTTCTGTCTCTGGGCTGCCGTTTTCTCATCTATACTGTAAAAGATTTGGACTGGATCATGGGACCGTAGGGGTCCATGAATGCTTAGAAATTACACGCAAAATAGGTTGGGTCAAAGGGGTCATCAGGCTCATTCGAGTGACTGGTCTTTCTCTGGGTGTCAACAGCATTATTTCTAGCTCAGCACTGGCACTTTAAGACTCCCCAACCAGGCAGGGCCTGATTTCCTCTCTGTCCTGGCTCCCGTAGGGGAGGAGTTTTGAGATTTTTTTTTTTTTTTTATGTCCATTTACTTATTTTGAGAGAGAGAGTGCACATGCATGAGTGGGGCAGGGAAGAGAGAAAGGGGGTGAGGGAGAATCCCAAGCAGGCTCCAAGCTGTCAGCACAGAGTCCAATGTGGGGCTCGAACCCAAGAACTGTGAAATCATGACCTGAGCTGAAATCAAGAGTCGACACTTAATTGACTGAACCACCAGGTGCCCTGAGATGTTTGTTAAGGATCAGAGACACAGGAAAGTCCAACTTGGTCCAACAATATAACTAAAGGTGATCAAAGTGGCATACGTGGGTTGGGACAGCTGGGTAGCTCAGTCAGTTAAGTGCCCGACTCTTGGTTTCGGCTCGGGTCCTGATCTCAGCGTTTGTGAGTTTGAGCCCCACATCGGGGATGCTTGGGATTCTCTCTGTCTCCCTCTCTGTCTGCTCCTCCCATGTTCTCTCTCTTTCTAAATAAATAAAACGAGCTTTAAAAAAATGATATGAAAACAAGGAAGTGACATGGGTCTTCTTGCAAGGCGGCGAGAGCTCCCTGACACTGAAGGAATTCAAATCGAGGCCAAATGATCTCTTTGGGGGGGGATGCGGTAAAGGACATTTCAGCCTTTGACAGGGTCTGGCTGGGAGGTGCCTTCTAACCCCAAATTCCCGTGATTTTCATTTTCCATGATCGAAGGCTATCTAGAGCTCTCAACTCTAACTGGTGTGGAGGGTGAGGGAGTGAGGGAGACAGAGCCAATAGTCTGGGGTTCTATGTATACCACGAGAATGTAAAGTGGCAGGTATGTGGTTTTGCCTTCTAGGTACTTCTCATGGGGGTGTGGGCATGGGCGTCTTGCCACCTTGAGTGAAATACATATTTTATAATACACAGCCCCTAAACTTACACCAAAGAGTTGATCTGTTCAACTGAACAGACAGAGATTCATTCCATTCCTGAATTCACTGAGCAATGGATTGTCTCCAATGTAGGGTCTCTCTGAAAGATTTACTAGGAGTGGGTGGGGGGAATTTTGACTGCATTGGGTTGGAATATTTGCTAACCTGCTACCTCTAGAATGAAATCCCTGAATAAGCTGTGACTCCCCTAACTGGGGTATTCCAAGCCTAAGATCTAGGATTCCATTACTTGAAGTTTCTGGGAGGTAATATATCTCAGACTCTGTGAGACAAGAAATCTTTAAGAGGAAGGTCAAGATGGGCCTTCCCTTGGGGAATGTATGTTGGGGGTTGGGATGCTAAGAGGTGGATATGAAGTCTTTTTATTTGTTTTTAAAATGAGCCATCCACCCACAGAAAAGAATTCTGTCTCACATGGTCAGAAGAGGCGATATGCAGAAAGCAAAGTAATTTAGCTTTTTTAACTTAGAAAAATACAAAATATTTTCTATGTCCAGATAGAATTGGGGCTTTGGTAGGGGTCTGATGAAGGGATGGAGTCAGGTGCCTGGTAATAAACCGGCCAACAAAAGTCTGATGGGCGGCATTCACCAATTTCCATGGTGTAAATATTCCCACAATGGCCAATTTCAAGTTGTCTACAGTTTAAACAAGCAGTTCTCCAAATTCCTAAAAATTTAACAGTCACCTCTTATGACCTAGCACAAAGTGGGTCCAACACATCCTGGGATGGGGTGGCCGCCCGGGCCTCCGTAATGAGACCTGGAAGGGTTGTGGTTGGAGGGTTGGCTGGCTGTGAGGGCAATTGTTCAAGTCGGAAGAGAGCTGTGCTGATGTCAACACATATCGGGAGTCTGAGGAAGCTTCCCTGCTTGTAGGGGAGGGAATCAGAGAGCTGCTTTTCCTCCTCAAGGCCAGGGACGCATGGCGGTGGGTGCTGCTGGCATGGGAAGGCAGCTGGGAGGTAGGGGTGGTGAGGAAGGGCAGAGACTGTTCTTTTACCCACGACCACCCCTCAGCTAAGGTGAGACATGTCCATTTCTTCACTCAGTTATTCACTGAAGATTAGCGCAGAGATTTATGTCAATTTATCATCGTGCCCATTTTACAGATGAGGAAATTAAGACCTAGAGAGGCAAAGATGTTCGTTTCCAGTTGCCAGCAATTGAAATGATAGTAGCTAAAAGGATTGAGCCTTTACTCGGAGCCAGGCCCATGTCAAACAGCTTGCCTCGTTGCTTAGGCCAGGGTCCCCAGAAGCAGACCTGAGGTAAAGATTCTCATGCCAGAAATTTATTGAGAAGGTGCAGAGACCTTCTAAATACCCTCCCTTACCAGACCCCCGGTAAGGGGACTGGTAAGGGAGCATCCTGATCCCATGGGGAGTCCTGGAGTGTAAAAAGTGCCCCAGAGTCGGTCCTACGTGGAAGCCACTGATCTGGCTTTCCCATTCCTGCACCTGTCAATCATTGGCCTTGGGCTGCTCCAGGGCTACAGAAACTTCCAGGCACTTCAGGTGCACTGTAGTCTGAGGTCAAGCCTCTGAAAAGTTTTGCTTATTAGCAACAAACCCGTAGGGAGAGTATGGACACACAGAACAAGTGAAAGGGGTCGGGGATGGGCATCAATAGTGTCCCCTCCGCTGGTATTGGCTGTTATTCCCTACAACGACCTTGGTGGTATCATCACCCCCAGCTTTGCGTAAGGGGAAAATGAGGCACAATTTGCCCAGGATCACACAGCTAGTGAATGGCAGAGCTGAGCAGGGCCCAGGCCAGGCTGAGGCCCGGACTCGGCTGGCGTCTCTTCTGGGAGGAGGGGAAGATGATGCCCGGTGGGGGATGGAAAGAGTGGCCAGAGGTACGGGGTGGGGGGGGGGGCAGAGCTGGCAGCAGCAGGGGCAGTGGCTGTAGGAGGAGGCAAGAGAGTGAAGGCTAAGAGGTCTGTTTGGACAGGGAGGAAAGCACACAGAAGAGAGAGAGAGACAGAGGAGAGAGAGAGGAGGGAGAGGGAGAGAAAGAACTACAAAGGATGTACGCGAGTGTGATTGCAGAGAAGAGGCTCTCGCTGGACCCTCTCGCCTCCCCTCCCCCAGATATCCTAGCGCTGTGAGTCTCAGTCTTTTTCTCTGTAAAATGGGGTGAGTAGAGGTACCTGTTCCCTCATATGCTGTCGAGAGAGTTAAATAAGAAAGTGCCCATCAAGTGTTTGGTCCACGGTGGCCCACTGTGAGGACTGACAGTCACAGCTGTTCTCTCTGCCTGGCCAAGAGGCACCAGCTGGGGTGCCAGATGTGAGGTCTGCCTCTGGCCCGGGAACGAGAGCCGTGCCAGGGCCGAGTGTATATGCGCACGAGAGAAGCAGTGCCCCCGTGATGAGACCAACCCTGGGGGCATTTCCTGTTCACCAGTGCATTTCATTCCCCACCTCACCGCAGGGGTTATTTGTTTCTCCCGATCTTACAAATGGGGAAACTGAGGCTCAGAGCGGTGAAGTCGCTTCTGTGGTTCACCTAGTCAGAGAGGAGCAAGCAGGATTTGGTTTCAGGTCTCCTAATTCCAAGTCCTGCCTGTGTGTTTGCACATTTCTCTCCCCTCTCTGGGTGTGTAGGGGGAATAGTTGACCATCATTCATTGTTCATTCACTCATTCATTCCTTCATCGCATAAGTGCACGTGAAGTGTCCCCACGCCCGGCACCTGGGGATGTGAAGACTGACGTGGCCTCAAGGAGCTCCCAGACTAATGGAGACGAGAGAGGAAAACATCGCACACTCACATAAACAGTCATTTCAGCCCTTCCCCGTGCTTCCAAGGACAGCATAAAACAGAGATCTGAGCCGGACCAGGGCTCAGGGAGGGCTCATCAGAGAATTGGCATTTGAGCTGAGTAGAAGTCAGTCCTGAGGCAAAGAGGAGGGTGGGGAGGGGTGTATGTTCAAGCAAGGGAGCGGCACGTGCCAAGGGCCTGGGGCTGGAGAAGTGTGGACTTCAAGAGGCTCTATGAGGGGGCTGGTGTGGCTGATGAGTGGGAGCGGGAAGTTGGCAGCATTTGGTCTTTGCCCCAAGAACCCCAGAGTGTGTTTGCAAATATGTGTGAGTGTGTCTGGCCCAAACCTGGCAGGCCAGGGTGGCAGAGAGGCTGGAGGACATGGGCAGCAGTCTAATGGGGCAGCCTTAGCATCATTTCCAGCCCCCACTCATGGTAGCTGATTTCCCGATCAAGAAAGCGTGTTGGTGACTGCAGGGTCCATCCCATCATGACCATTGTTCTGGGAGCGGGGGAGGCTCTCAGGGTCTGGGGAGGCGCCTGGCTTGGGGGCAAAGATGGTGAGTCCATCTGGCTGGATCTAGAGGAGGCTGAGTATACCCCGAGGACACAGCCACCTCCCAGGGCCTCTATTTCTGTATCTGTGAAATGGGCCTCGAAGAGCAGCACCAGAAGATGAAATTGGCTGGGCCCTCCAAACATTTGCTTGTTCAACTCCTGCACTGGGGGTCCCCGCATCTGCTGTTAGCACAGAGCCTGCTTCGGATCCTCTGTCTCTCTGTCTCTCTGTCTCTCTCTTTCTCTCTCTCTGCCCCACCCCACTGGTTCTCTCCCTCCCTCTCTCTCTCCCCCAAAATAAATAAACTTTAAAAACATGTAGGTCTTTTCAGAAAGTGTTCCACTTTCCATCTTGGTTGTCAAGTGAGATTAGGATCAAGGAGTTCACTGGGACTATTTGTGGAACCGATTCAAGGTGTGGGCAGGGGACACTCTGAGGCCGGCTGGTCCTTGTCCTGGTACTGACGAGTCCCCAGCCTGGGAGAAGGGAGGCACTCCAGCCACTGCAGTGGTGAGGAGGAGAGAGGAGTAGGCACCAAAGCTGGGGCCAGAGCAAACACCCCATTAACAACTGCCTGAGTTGATATTGAACCCCCTAGTTAGCAAACATTTTATTAACAGCTAACATCCTAGTCAACTTCAAATGTGCCATGTAACAAACACCTTGGTTGACAACGAACACTCCAAACGGTGAACACATCCTACTGAACAGTCAACGCCTTTATTAACTGTTAGCACTACTTAGCAACAAGCACCTTAGTTGACAGCCAATTCTTGGGCAGGAACTCGGTGCCAGTGGAGAATCGGGACGAGGTGCTCTCTGAGGGTGTGGAGGGAAGGGAGGAGACTTGGGCCCTGGCTCTGTCCTGGAGGCCTGGCCAGCCGGGCCCGCCCCTGCTGCCCCTGCCGCAGCACCCCACCCCCCATCCCCCACCCCCACTGGCTGCAGCCAAGCTCCGCTCTGGAGTCCCCGCTTACAAAGGCAAAGATGAAACAGTGCTGGAACGTGAAATGCATTATTCAGCCCCCGCCTGAACACCCCAGTCTTCCCTGAGGGTCTCAGGCTCCCCTCGTGTCAGAGATGAAAGTCCAGGCGCCAGGGGGAGGGTGGGTAGCTTGCAGTCATTTGTGGTCTGTTTTTCCCTTTACAGCCCCCACCCCGCTTTCTCGCTGGCTTTTTGTCTCTCTGTGAGCCCCTCTTTCCCCAGCCCTCTGTCTCCCTGTCCATCTGTCCAGCTGGCTGGGTCTGGCTCACTTCTCCCTACCTCGAAATCCACCTACCTCTCTCATTTCTGGCCCCTTCTCTCAAACTCTTTTCCTCTGACTCTGTCTTGCCCACTTTCTGCCTCTCTGTCTCTCCCCTCTCTCTCCCTCCTTCTGTCTCTGCCTTCTTCTGTCCCTCCCTCCTTTCTCATCCTCCAGCTCTCAGCCCAAGCGCTACCTCCTCCAGGAAGCCCTCCTTGACCCTCCAGGCCCACCTTATGTCCATGCCATGTCCCTTTAGAGCCATTACCTCTGTTTGTAATGTATGATTACAAATCAGGGTGATTATCTAAGGTCAGTCTCCCCACCAGAGTGTAAGTTCCATGTCTGTTTTGTCTTGCTCACTTGCTCTGTCCTCTGTGCCCAGGTTGCAGTAGGCATTTCTGGTGTCGATGCCTTTCTCTCTGCCCCTTCTCCTCTTGCTGCTGTGTCCTGACTGGGCAGTTACTCCAGCAAGAGGCCCCTCCTCTTGTCTCTCATTCTGTCCCTCACTCCTCCCCATCCCCATGGCTCCTGGTGGCCCAGGGTGGGCCTTGGTTCTCAGCCTACTGACCTGGGACCCTCACAGCTCCCGGGATGGAGACCAGGGCCTATATGACACCCTCAAGTCCTGAGCCTGAGCCAGCCAGCAAGTGCCTGTTCTACTCTTGTTGAAGGGATGAGTGATAGACAAAGAGATTTGGCATTCGAATCCCTGCCATCCCTGCTCGATGCCCTGTTACCCTGGGCAGGTCACATCTGTCCTCTGGGTTTCTCTTTCTCCATCTATGGAGTTGACCAGGGTATGACACATCTCATGGACACATGCTCTGTAAACCACGAGGTGCCTTGTTGGCGACTGTGGCCATTAGACGTTAGTACAGCATCTGCCTTTCACATCTGAGCGCTGGGGCGGGGGTAGGGGGGTGGTGGTGAAAGTCAGTTTGTAGCGCCCAGGGAGCCCAGACTCGGGCCTCGGGGTGCTGGGGCTCTTCAGTGCGGGGGAAGTGGGGGGAGGAAATTAAAGTTTAAAGCTAAATTCATCCGTGTGCGCATTATTACGCAGCTGCTATGTGTCAGGCGCTGTTCAAGACTCTAGGGCGAAAGGGCCAAACAAAGGTTTCCCCGCAGCCATTCCACCACCCGGGCATTCGACAGATAGGCCCTGAGCGCCTGCGGGGTGCTGGGCACACGGTGGAAAAGACCAGCATGACCACCAGCCTCAGGGGGCTCACATTCTGTGTTCCTTCTCAGTTCAGTGCCCGGTGTGCTTCCACACTCAGTATTCCTTCAATTTGGCCGCCCAAACTGAGGAAGCCTTCTTCTCCCCATTTGTCTGATGAGGAAACTGAGTATCAGAGGATCCGCCCACAGTCACGCGCACAGGAAAGTGGAGGAGCCGGGTCTGGCTCTAGGGCCTTAACTTTCTCGGGACTTTGAAAGAGACCTGTCCTCTTTCCAAGCCTCAGTGTCCTTGTCTGTAAGCCGAAGAGCTGAACAGGTGACCTTGAGAGCCTCCAGGAAGGTGGGTCGGCGGGAGGAGAGCCGGGGCCAGGGAAGGTGCGGGGTGGGGGGTGCCCAGTCTCCCGTCCCCTCTCAGCCAGGCCAGCTTAGCCTCCGTGGAAGTTCTCAGCTTTAGAGTCCGGAGGTGTTCTTATTATTGGCTCCAAATGACTTTTGCATCCATTTATTTGCTGCATTTTGATTTTGCATTCAATTTCCGGTCCATTCACGGTGTCTGCGCTACCTAGGGATGCGAAATTGAGGCGGCCAGGAGCGCAGTTCGGACACGCCTGACAGCCACCAGCCACGGCAGCTCGGAGGGAGCCACGCTTGACCGGCTCCGCGGTGGAGGTGGAGGGGCGGGGGGGGGGGGGGTGGTGGCGGGGCTGGCAACTGCCCAGCCCCCCACCCCGTCCACTGCCCGGAAGCCTGACTCCTCCGCCACCCCCACCCCAACACACGTCTCTGAGATGGGAACTTTGCCAGCGCCCCGGGGCCTTCAGGAAAATCAGGCTCTGGTTGACGTAAAGGATTTGAAATCTTAGGGAAATGTGCAGGGGCGTCCCAGCTTGGCCTCTCCAACCTCTCTTCCCCAGCACCATCATTGGAGTCTTTTCTAACGCTCAGCGTGACCTTGCCACTCTGATTCTGATAGAGAGCCTTCCATGGATTCTGAGAAGTCAGCGTGTGCTCAGAGAGGCCAAGAGAATGGCCCCGGTCACACAGCAGGGTGACAGGACAGACGGTCCAACCTGAGAGCCCAGGCTCTCCTAACCTCAGAGCCTCAGAAGCCGGCACAGAGGGCACCTCCTGAGAGCTCCCCCTCAACTACACAAACCACTGTCCATCCCCTTCACCAGCCCCCTCCCGCCCCAGCAGAGACATCCTTCCTCATCTCAGGCACCTACCTATCCAGGAAGGTTTTGATGATCACAGTTCTACGCGGGGGCGGTGCTTTTTTTTTTTTTTTTTTTTTTTTTTTTTTTGCATGTCTGACTGTGTCACGAGATGCCAAGGCTCATCAAGGGCTGTGGGTCCCCAGTGCCCAGTGTGGGGCTTGGCACAAAGGATAAATAGAAACTAGGGTTATTCTCCTCTGGTGCCCTGCAGAGGTGATAGAAAGAGCAAATGGACTAAGAGCTGTAAACTGTCCTGTGTGGCTTCTGGGGGAGGGTGCAAGGGGTGCGGAGAGTTATTATACGGAGAGGTGACATGAACCGCCTGAGGCCACACGACAATGATCAGTAACGTCTACACCGCCTTCCCTCCACAAAGACACGGCAGGGACATCATCTCCTGAACCATCTCTGAAAGTGCACCCTGCTAGCTGGCCCAGACTCGCTCCATCCACCCCCCCACCCCCCGCCCCACCCTCAGCCTTGGGGAGTTTGGGGGAGAAGGAGGGTGCCAGCTGGGGAAGGGGGCTCTGATGGAGGCCATATATCACAGCAGCAGCTGAGGCAGAGAGACGGGAGTGATTTTTCTTCACGGTTTGCAGACAAATGAGGTGGACAGAAAATGGATGGCAACCTTCGGCAGTGAGAGGCCTGGGGCCAGGGGAGGCGGCCATGGCTGCCTGGGCAGTGGGGAGGCACTCCCTGCCGACCTCCGATGCCCACTCCGGGCTACTCTCCTTGGCAGAGGGTAGGAGACGGCTTGGGCCGGGGAAGGAGTCATGATGGGAGGGGAGGGATGTGTGTGTGTGAGGGTCCGTACTGGCTCGTGTCCAGGCCAAATCAGGCCTTCTCTGGACTTCAGTTCCCCCTCTGGCACAGTGAGTGGACCAGAGACTCTGCAAGGGAAGGCACTACAGCTTTGACTGACAGGGTCTCTGTGCCTTGTTGAGGCCTGGCAGAATCTTGGGGCAAAGGAAGAACAGGGACTTTCCCCCAAACCTCTCTATTCTTTTTTTTTTTTTTTTTTTTTAATTTATAATGTTTATTTATTTATTTTGAGAGAGAGCACAAGATGGGGGGGGGGTGGAGAGAGAGAGAGAGAGAGAGAGAGAAAGAGAGAATCCCAAGCAGACTCCGTGCTGCCAGCACAGAGCCAGACGTGGGGCTTGATCCCACGAACCATGAGATTACGACCTGAGCCGAAGCCAAGAGTCCGACACTCAACTGACTAAACCACCCAGGTACCCCACCTCCTTGTTCTTTAGCCCTCCCGGAGGGGCCTGGGGAATCAGGACACAGACACAACCCTGGCAAAGGCCTCAGGAGCTCCAAAGCTAGATTTTTCCCACTTCCAAAGTATCCTTGAGCCTTCGTATTTGGAGAACTTGGAATCTTAAAACCTGGAAAGCTTCTTATCTTAGAAACCCAGACTTCTCCACTCTGAGTGCAATGGGGGTAATTCTCCATCCCTGCCCAGGTGCACAAGGAATGTAGCTTTCTGTACTTTTCTTTTCTTTTTTTTTTTTTAAAGGTTTATTTCTTTATTTTGAGAGAGAGAGAGCACAAGCAGGGGAGGGGCAGAGAGAGAGAGAGAGAGAGAAAATCTCAAGCAGGCTCCGCACTGTCAGTGCAGAGCATGATGCGGGGCTCGAGCCCAAGTGTGAGACCATGACCTGAGCTGAAACCAAGAGTCGGGCGCTCCATCAACTAAGCCACCCAGGCGCCCTCCTGTGCTTTTCTATAACACAACGTCATTTCCATTTGGAGGCCCTGTTCTGCCAGGGTGGGAGAAACCCAGGCAGATTGGGTCCCCTCTTTCATGGGGTTGGAGGACATTTTGGGGAGTGACACAGGTCACAGGGGAGAACAGTTGACGCTCAATCGTTTTCCACCCATCGGACACGCGGCCCCCTCTGTTGCTGGTCACCATGGCGTGCTGCTGTGTGCGAGAGGCCTCTCTGGGCCTGGCAAGTCTTCCTGATGCTTCTGTGCCACACCGGGCACAAGGGCCTCTGTGAGGCCATCTCAGGCCTGGGTCCCCAGACTTTTCTTCTCCGGGGCTCAGCCTGGAATGGGGCACGGGCTGCCGCTTCTCTCAGGTTCTCCGGACCTGGCCGTGGGTTCTGTCATCACCCTCAGCCCTCCAGCCAGGCGGGGAGTCCTTTCTCTGAGGCCTGCAGATTTTAGGGCTCTTGGTTTCCCTCTGATTCTTCTTCCAAAGTCCAGATGAGGGGACTGTGTTGAAGTCTCAGGGCCGACTGGGGCCTGGTCATTCCTTACACCCTAAGGCCTCAGTCCTACCTCTGCTGTCTTCAAGTCTAGCCCTTCTTCCTCTCCTCCGGGCTGTGGCTTTACAAACTCAAGACCAAAGGACACACACTGGACAATGGGGGTGGAACCAAGGGCAAGGGGATAAGAACATGGATTCACATTTTAGAAGGATCATTTGACATTAAAAAAAAAATAAAAAAATGGATCTCAAAGCTATAATGGTGAGCGGGGGAAGAAAAGCAAATTGCAGAAGACTGTATGATTCGATACCATTTATGTAAATATCAAAAACTTGCGAACAGAGTAGATATATTCATAAGCCATTAAAATCTAAAAACGGGGGCACCTGACAGGCTCGTTCAGTGGAGCATGCGACTCTTGACCTCAGGGTTGTGAGTTCAAGCCCCACGTTGGGTGAAGAGATTACTTAAAAATAAAATCTTAAAAAAAATTCTAAAAACAGGGATGGGAAGTTCACATGCCTTATTCTCTGAGAGTGTTTCCTTTGCGCTAGGGAGAAAGAGAAAGGAATTGACTTGGAGACTGGTATATGCAGGGGTCTTCAATTATAGCTGTTAAGATTTTCTTTCAAAAGGTAATAACTAATAAAATGTGTGGGTAAAAATAAATATAGGGGCGCCTGAGTGGCTCTGTTCGTTAGGCGTCCAATGTCGGCTCAGGTCGTGATCTCGCAGGTCAACGAGTTCAAGCCCCACGTCAGGCTCTGCGCTGACAGCTCAGAGCCTGGAGCCTGTTATGGATTCTGTGTCTCCCTCTGTCTCTGCCCCTCCCCTGCTCATTCCCTGTCTGTCTCTCTCTCAAAAATAAATAAAACATTTAAATAAACAAACAAACAAACAAACATACGGGTTTGTGGATGGCAGTCATTTATAAAGCTTTTTGCAGAGTGGCATGCCCTATGGATCCTTCTTTCGCTCACTATGACATTGCTGAGGCTCGTATTCATTGTTGCTTGTTGTTACAGTTGGTGCATTCATTTTGGCGGCTGGACGGCATTCTGTTGTGTGAAGACGCCAGAGGGTGGCGATCCCCAAGACCTCTCAGGCATTGCTGGCAAATTGCTACAACTAGTTTGGAAAACCGTTCGACAGTACCTCAGGAAGCTGGCCATTCAGCAATCCCGCTCTCAGGTATATAGCCAAGAGAAGCTTGCACACACACACACACACACAGCAGGACACCTGACGAGCTTGTAACTTTTCCGCCCGCAACCGCAAAAACCTGGAAACGATCCAAGTGCTCGCCGACCCGAGAGTGGATGAATATATTCATTTGGCGCTGAAAGAAATTTGAAAAAAGGAAAGGTCAGAACTGAAGCGAATCAGGCATCGGTTTGATTTAAGCGAATCTGGGCAGTGAGTACACGGTCTTATGTTATTCTTTAGTGGTTTGAAATAACTCATAATAAAAAGAAATGGTACTTAAAAAGAAATCCTGAGTTGTAGTGTCTTGGATTTAGGAGACCTGTGATCTTTGGTGCCAGGAAGGGTTTGAGATGATCTGGTGTATCTACACCTAGGAGCTCGCTCCACTGGTAGCTGGTTCACGATCCAGTCTCCCAGCCCCTCTGGGACATCGGTACCACATCTCTCTTTAACATTAACAGCATGCTCCGGGACGCATGCATGCCTGAACGCATGGACCATGTGCCTACATATGCATGTCCCTGGGCCTGTGTACACACGGGGTTCCCAGAGATCATTAGCTACAGACTTGTATGGCTTTCCCTGGACCTACTCCAGGCCGCAGCATCACTGTTGCTTTATGACTCCCAGCTTCTTCCTGGCTTCTCTGCCTCCCCTCTCATCCTCTGTGCTCCACTTTGCAGCCAGGGGTGAGGGAAGTCTTTCTGAAGCACAGAGCTGAGCCTGTCCTTCCCCTATGCCAATGAACAAATATGTGCTTGTGCCTATGGATTCCTGCATCAATGTGCGTGCATACACTTTTTTTTTTTTTGCTTTTATATATATGTTTTACTTTTTGAATGCAATGCAAAAAGATGCATAGGAAAAGCCAGTGTCCTAGTGGCTAACTTCTGGAATGGTGGGGGAAGGGCTTCCGAAAACCTACTCCTGCATCAAAGCGACAAGAACCCTGGAGAAAATTCTCAAATACACTTTTTTGGGGGAATGTTTGAAATTAACTAAACACCTAAAACAATCCAAGGAGTGTTTATTCAAGAAAAACGGCTGAATCTTGGTAAGAGCGGTGAGTTTTATGATGGGTTAACTTGCCTTCACCCCATCTCCTCTCGCCAGCTCCATGATAGTCTTGAAAACCAACAGCCTTGCAACCACAGTAACTGTAAACCAGCGGCCTAGCAGCCACTGGAGGGGACAGAACAGGTTTGGAGCTCCCCAGTAGCCCTATCCTCAGAAAACCATCATTATTTGACTTGCCTGGGAAGCTTACTAAAAGCTTCCATTTTCAGGCCGCCTGAGTGGCTTCGTCGATTGAGCGTCCAGCTCTTGACTTTGGCGCAGGTCATGATCCCAGGATCGTGGGATTCAGCCGTGCGTCGGGCTCCACACTGGGTGTGGAGCCTGCTTAAGAGTCTCTCTCTCCCACCCCTCTGCCCCTCTCCAGTTCTCTCTCTCTCTAAAAGCAAAAAATAACTTTTAAAAAAGCTTCATTTTCAGACTTGTCTTTATTTTGTCTGAATTAGAGCTCTCTCTGTGCAAAAGGTCTATCTCCAAGAACATTTGTTGGCAACCATCAGAGGCAAGAGTTTAACATCACAGCTGCCAGAGGCAGCCTTGCGAGTTGGAGCTAAGAACAGACTAGCCAAAAATCTTAAAATTGAGGGAATGAGTAAGGGGTTTTGAAAAGCTCTAGCATATTCCCTAGGAATCTATGAATTTCTAGGCCATGTGCATGTGCATGCCTAGGAAAGACATGAGAAAGCCACAATTTTTCACCTCTGGCTGACCTGAGGGCTCTGCGTAAGCAGGAAGTGAAGGCCGAGGCAGAATATTAAATTCCCCCAACACATGCACAGAGCCTGTTGGCAATGGCTGTGAGACTTATTGATTCAGGGCACTTCAGAAAACCTTTGTCCAATCATTAGCAGACCACTGAGTGAACGGAACAGAAACTTCATTAGCCACACGTGACAAAGAATATTTTATAGAATTAGTCCAGGAAAGTCACTAAGCAAACAGCAGTAGCAGCAACAATAAACCCTGGAGAGAAATGATTTCCTGAGTTCCCTATCTAGCAAATCTATTCTGGAATTAAGACATTTCCAGATTAAAAAAAAATAGATAATTTATCAGTAGCAGATATGCTTTACAAAAAATACTAACAAGAGTCCTTTAGGCTGAAATGAAAGGACACTAAGCAGTCACAAAAGTCTGTATAAAGTGGGGTGCCTGGGTGGCTCAGTCGGTTAAGTGTCCAACTTCAGCTCAGGTCACGATCTCGCGATCTCGCGGTCCGTGAGTTCGAGCCCCGCGTCGGGCTCTGGGCTGATGGCAGAGCCTGGAGCCTGCTTCTGATTCTGTGTCTCCCTCTCTCTCTCTGCTCCTCCCCCATTCATTCTCTGTCTCTGTCTCAAAAATAAATAAACGTTAAAAAAAACATTAAAAAAAAAGTCTGTATAAAGAAATCAAGAGTGATAAGTATATAGGAAAACACAGTTGACCCTTGCATGAAATAGGTTTGAACTGCATGGGCATACTTTATACGTGGATTTTTCATAGTACGTACTGTAAATGTATTTTCTCTTCCTTATGATTTTCTTAATACATTCTCTTTCTTCTAGCTTACTTTATTATATATTATACTGTTATACTATATACTATTATACTATATTATACTATTATATATTACACATCCTATAGTATATAATACATGGAACATGCAAAGTATGTGTCAACTGACTATTCTATTGGTAAGGCTTCCAGATAATACTAGGCTATTAATAGTTAGATTTTAGGGCAGTCAAAAATTACACGCAACTTTTCAGCTGTGTGGGGGGTTGGCCTCCCTAACCCCCGTGTTGTTCGAAGGTCAACTGTATATAACTATATAAATGTAATTTTACCTGTAATTTTTTCTCCTCCTACCTGGTTTAAAGACAACTGTATAAAGCAATAATTATAAAGCTATGTTGATGGGCTTCTAATGTATACAGATGTAATTTGTGTGACAATAGTACAAAGAAGGAGCTAGGGAATGGAGCTGTTTTTAAGGTTCATCCACGCTGTAACGTGTATCAGTACTCCATTCCTTTTCATGGCTTAATAATATTCTGTTGTGTGGATATACACTGGAGCCAAGGTTTGTCTACCATGAAAATGAAACTGGTATTAATCCAAACTAAATTGTTTTTAGGAGATTAATTGTAATCACCAGGGAAACCACTAAAATTTTTTAATGCAATAACAGAAACGAGAATTAAAGTGGTATGCTAGAAATTATTTAACACAAAAGAAGGAAGTATAGGAGGAATAGAGGAACAATAAGACATGAGACATACAGAAAACAAAGAAAAAAATAGCAGACGTATATCCTAGTTTGCAAGTAAAAAGATGAAAAAATATATAACATGCAAACAGGAGCCAAAAGAGAGCTGGAGAGGCTTTCCTAAGACTAGACAAAAAAACTTTGGAGAGAAAACTTGTTACAAGAGACAAAAGGACATTTTATAATGGGAAAAGGATCAATCCATTGGGAATACGTAACAATTATAAACACACGTGCATCTAACAATGTAGTCCCCAAATATATGAAGCAAAAATGGACAGAATTAAAGATAAAATACACAATTCAACAATAGTGGTTGGAAACTTCCATACTCCACTTTCAATAATGGATAGAACAGCCGTGCAGAAGATCAACAAAGAAATAAAAGACGTGGACAATTCTGTAAATTAACTTAATCTAACAGACATTTACTGTCCTCAACAACAGCATTTTTCACAGATGCACATGGAATATTCTCCAGGAGAGACAATATGTTAGGTCACAAAACAAGTCTCAGTAAGTTTCAAAGAATTTACGTCATACAGTGTATGTTTTCTGACCACGTGGAAGGAAATTAGAAATTAATAATGGAAGAACTTAGGGAAATCACAAACATGCAGAAATTGAACAACACACTACTGAATAACCAATGGGTCAAAGAATAAATCACAAGAAGAATTAGGAAATATTTCGAAATAAATAAAAATGAAAACACAGCATAACAAAACATATGGGATGCTGCTAAAGCAGTGCCTAGAGGGAAATTGATAGCTGTAAATATCTATATTGAAAAAGAAACAGCTCACAAACCAATAGCCTAACCTTACACCATAAGAAGAATAAAGTAAACCCAAAGCAAGCAGAAGGAAGTAAATAATAAAACAAAGAGGAAATAAATATCACTTTATACTCATTAGGATGAATATGGTAATATTTTTAAATAGGGCAATAAAAGGTGTTGGTAAGGATCTTGAGAAATTGAAACATTCATACACAGTTAGCAGGAATGTAAAATGGACCAGTCTCTTTGAAAACAACTTGGCAGTTTCTCAAAAGGTTACCCATAAAGTTACCATATGATTCCACTCCTAGGTAGATATCCAAGACAAATGAAAACATATGTCCATACAAAAACTTGTTCACGTATGTCAATAGCAGTATTATTCATAACAGCAAAAGGGGCAAACAACATAAATACCCATCAGCCAATCAATGGATAAACAAAATGTGGTATATCCACACAACAGAATATTATTAAGCCATGAAAAGGAATGGAGTACTGACACATTTTACAGCATGGATGAACCTCAAAAACATCTTACTAAGTGAAAGAAGCCAGACACAAAAGGCTACGTATTGTATGGAATATCCAGAAGAGGCAACGCCATGGAGATAGAAAGCATATTAATGGTTTCCTGGGGCTGAGAGAAGAGGGAGTCACTGGGGAGTGACCGATAATTTGTAGGGGGTTTCTTTTCTGGGATGATGAAAATGTTCTGGAATTAGATAATAGTGATGGTTGCACAACTTTGTGAATACACTAAAAACACAGAATGTATACTTTTAAAGAATGAATTTTATGACAAGTGAACTACATCTCAACAAAGCTGTTATAAAATACATTAGGGTCCCTCTTATGCTGTTTCCCTAGTTTCTTGTGTATCCTTTGAGAGATATTCTAGGCACATGGCAGCACGTATGCATACGTCATATTCCACTAAATATAAGACTCTATCAATGATAACATGGACCGTCATTTTATGTACCAAGAAGCAATCTGAAAATCCCGGTCCTTTTAATTGTAAGGCATATTTCAATTTCAAGTACGTTAACATGTTTAAAATGTGCTTCTTGGAATCAATGTATATGGTGTATCTTTTTCAAGTTTTTAAAATACATTTTATTTTATTTTAGAGAGAGGGGGAGAGATTGAGTGGAAGAGAGGGGCAGAGGGAGAGAGAGAGAGAGAGAAAAAGAGAGAGAGAATCTTAAGCAGGCTCCACGCTCAGCAGAACCCAAGGTGAGGCTCGATCCTACGACCCTGGGATAATGACCTGAGCTGAAATCAAGAGTTGGACGCTCAGCCAACTCAGCCATCCATGTGCCCCATTTTTCGCCTTTTAGAACTTTAATTATCTTTTGGTCTTTTCACTCTTGTTCAGTTTTACTGAGATATAATTGACATACATCATCACTGTATAAGTTTAGAGCATATAGCATAACGGCTTGACTTTCATAGAGAGTGAAATGAGAGCCACAATAAGTTTTAGTTAAAATCCATCATCTCCTATGGATACAATAAAAAGAGAAAGCAAAAACAAAAAAGAAAAAAAAATTTTCTTATGATGATAACTCTTAGCACTTAACTAGCTTAACATCTTTCCTATAAGTCATGCAGCAGTGTTGACTATGGTCATCAAGCTGTACGTCGCACCCTTAGAACTTTTTTATCTTGTAACTGGAAGTGTGTACCTTCTGACCATTTTTATCCAATTTCCCCCTCCCCCTACCTCTCACCCCCAATCCCTCTGGTAACCATCCTCTTTTTTATGGCTGAACAGTATTCCATTGTGTATGCACACACATACACACACACACACACACACACACACATCTATCTATCTATCTAATCTATTTTTCTATCTATCTATCTAACTATCTATAGATACCACAACTTCCTTACCCATTCTTCCATTGAGAAACGCTAAGGTTGTTTCCAGGTCTTGGTTGTTGCAAATAATACTGCCGTGAACATGGGGGTGCAGATATCTTTTTGGGGTTAGTGTTTTTGTTTCCTTTGCGCATATTCCCGGGAGTGGAGTTGCTGGACCATATGGTATTTTCTATTTTTAGTTCTTTGAGGACCCTCCTACTATTTTCCATGGTGGCTGCACAAATTTACATTCCTGCCAGCAGGGCAGAAGTGTCCCCTTTTCTCCACATCCACCAGCATTTGTTTCCTCTTGTCTGTTTGTTGACGGCTATTCTAACGGGTGTGAGATGAGGTTTTGTTTGTTTTTTCTTACCCCCTTTTGTACATAGTTTTGAGGGCAACTGGGGTAGGCGCCGTGGGTGGTGGACACTATCAGTGCCCCACTCCTATTCCTGGCCTACCTTGTAGGTCCCCTGCAGAGAGCTCCCACATATGCTATGATTTTCTTTGTCTTATCTAAGGGCGTTCCCTGGGTGTGCTAGTTAATGTCCAGAAGCAACACTCAGCCAACGAGGGTCATCAGTTCTAGAGAAACATCCCAACTACCTTGCCCTTCAGCAGCGCAACGCCAAAGTGCATTCCACATAGGCTCTCAGTGCATTGTCTAGCAGGACTGTGCCCTAGGATCCCCCGGTGACAACGCACTCATTAACATACCCTCCTTCTCTCCTTTCCTCTACCCTGTGCCTTCTGCGATCCCAAAGCAACTACTTGCATCTAAATCCCTGTCTTAGCGTCTCCTTTTGAGACAGCACAGATTTAGAGGTGGTGTGTACAACGTGGGTGCGTGCACGTTCGTGTTCACGAACTTGAAGGTGCGTGTACACGTTTGTGAGTGCTTACACTCCAACGCAGATGAATCTGTTGCACGCTCATGCACACCAGTGTCCATGCACACGGATATCTTTGTCCCGTGGTGCAGAGATGGACTCTCAGAACTGTTGGAAGGGCACGTTTGTGCACACGTGTGTGCGAAGAAGGTCAAGGGGGCCTTGCTTAGGCTCCACGGTCGCCTGTCTGGAGACTTCATCAGCCTGGTCTCAGATGTGTGTTCTCTCTGATGGGATACAGCTGGAGCAGCTGTCAGGGGCCTCGCCAGGGATGGCAGGAACTGACCTGGCACCTGTCGGCAGCATCTAGTCACTGTCCTGGTGATGGCTGCTAGGAGGGAGCGAGAAGGTGACACAGCGCAGCTCTTCTCGGGGTCTAGTGCTCTCTTCTCGGGGTCTAGTGCTCTCACCGCAGGGCTCCTTGACACCTCCGCACGGAAAGGGGAGCTCCGGTCCTTGTACATCTGGAATCACGGACCCCCTGCCCCCTCGACCTCTAGTGGAATGACCCCACTGGCTTTGACTCTGGCTTCTGCTACCCAACGTCTCCCCTCCAGCTCTCTCTGGAGGACAGTGCTGGTGTTAGGCCTTCCTTGCCCTTGCTGCTCCCTTGCCTCCAGGACTTTGACTTCTGCCCTCCGAACTCATACCGGCAAGGGCTCCTGGCACCACCCCCCCACCCCAGCCTGCACTTGACCCCTGACTCTTTTACTTCCGGCGTGACCCTGCGCAAGTCATTTCACCTCTCCGCGCCTCACTTTCTGCCCTATAGACCGGAGATACCAATAGAACCCACCTCACGGGATTGTTTGTAAGAATGAACTGCGATTAATTGTTGTAGGAGTGAGTTACTTGTTAATTGCTATGAATGTTAAAAATCAATTGCTGGGAGTTAATTGCTGTAAAGCACCCACCACAGTGCCTGGCACATAGGGAGAGCTCAGTACTTAGCTGTAATCGTTGTCGTTATCGAATCCACATTTGAGTGTCTGCTCTGTGCCAAACTCCATCCCAGGCACCGAGGGCCTTCGGGAGGGCAGAGACCGGCATGGTTTGGCCC